>NC_044330.1:75223885-75526915 GCF_007399415.2 Gopherus evgoodei | reverse complement strand
TCCTGGGCCTGTTTGTAGTGGTCATAATTTAGAGCAGTACCATGCTACTCTAACTCAGTATAGAGGGAGTGGTCTTGTATACAACATCTGTAGGCTCAGAGCAGGGCAAGGATGAGCTTTAAACTACCTTTGCACACCACTTCTTGCTTTGCTTCTGCACTTGCACAGTTCTGCTATACATAGCTTAACTATAACGAAGGATCCATGTCAAGATGTTTCCAAGCTGAATCTGATTAAAACGGGGAAAAGTGTCTTTTGATTCATGATTGTTTCCAGAATCCAGACACAGAAGCAGGGGAGATTGTTGCAGAACACTGAGTCACCCTTCTCTCTGATCTTTATTTGCAACATACAATCTAGCAACATTCACATCATGTCTGACATTCCCTGGGTTAAAAAGATCAGTGAGCTTACCCACCCATACCTCACCTGTTTTGTGAGTTCAGCCTGTCATCACACTAGAGTTCTGTGTTCCATCTGCACAAGATGGCAGAAATCTCTCATTCTCATACCTTGCAGGCTACCACCACCCCATATTTCCTATTGAAGCTGAAACATGTTTATGGGGCTGAGCATACCATAGTACTTAACTTTCCTTGATCTTATTAATATCTAATCTAAGTCTCTCTTGCTGCAGATTTAGCTGCTTACCACTTGTTCTACCTTCAGTGGAAAGGGAGAACGACTGATCACCATCCTCTTTATAACAGCCCTTAACAGACTTGAAGACTGTTATCGGCTCTCTCTTCAGTCTGCTTTTCTCAAAATTAAACATGCCCAAGTTTTTTTGCCCCCAGTCTTCATCATAGGTCAGGTTTTCTACACCTTTTATTGTTTTTGTTGCTCTCCTCTGGATTCTCTGTTATCCACAGCTTTCTTAAAGAGTGGTGCCCAATACTAGACACAACCCTCTGCATACTGAATTTCAATTCTGCTTAAAGCTGTCTAAGCAGAATGCTTACTCTTGCCTTTCAAACTGCATTGAAGGGTTTTTCTTGTTTTCTGGAAGCATCAGCATGGCAGGGCACCAGGGAGCTTTCTTCTGTTGCAGTGATTGTTTAGTTAGGATGCCTTGTGGAAGGACTACCTAATGTGACCACTTGCCCTATGAAAAGCTCACTGTGTTTCCATATCAAAACTTTTCATGCATTGTATCCACCTCTCACAAGAGAATAAACAAATTCTGTGAAATGTTTTGTGCTTTCCAACATTTGAAGAGTCTGCAGCTCACTGTGATATTAGGGGGCTCTGCTCACGGGTTTATTTGCAGAAATTTGTAACTTATGCATGCAGTTAACATACGATGGGGAGTGTCTGCCTAGCACGTGGGAGAAGAAACATCATTCACAGCTCCATCCTCTGCTTTACAATTCATGTGTAATTATGGCTTTTATTCTTGGAAGCACTTGTGTAGTGGAGTATCCTTTTCAGCATGTTCCTTACCCTCTGCTGGGCTAGCTTTTCACTAGAGAAGAAAGAACAGTTTAAATAATAACTCACTGAGAGGGCAGACGGCAAGGCACTACATTAATGGGTGGAGTGTACCTTAGGCAGGCAAGCAGAAAGAGCAGTAAGTGAGGAGTCCAAAGGAGGGCAAAAGAAGCCTTCACAACATACCAGAGCCAGCCCTAATGAAGTTACAGTGTTGCAAGGTTGCATCCGTGGCATCACCCCCACCCCCAACCACAGTAGAGTTATTGTTAGGGAGCCCAATATTTTAAATAGCTTTAAGAGAAGAGCTAGGACAATTCAAGGTTTGGAAAACATACCTTAAAATGAGAGGCTTGAGGAGTTCTGTTTACTTAGCTTCATAAAGAGAAAGTAAAGTACCCTGTGGAGACTATACCTAATGCAACAAGACTCCGAGCTAACCAACAAAGGCTGGATGATCCAAAGACTGGAACGCAAAGCTAGGAAAAAATCAAACTGGAAGAAAGGCACAAACTCTTGATATTAGAATTGGGTCAGATTTTTGGATTAGTAGTTTATTCACTGAAACAATGCAGTTTTGGAACCCCCTCAAACTATATGCTGAATTCAGACAAATTGGAAAAGAAAATATTTAGATTTTCCAGGCTAGATTCACAAGACACCAGAGGTACTACTCCCCTGACCCCATAACTTTAGCCTAGTGGTTAGGGGAAATTACCTGGGATGTGGGAGATCCAGGTTCAAATCCCCCCTGCTGTGGAGCAGAGATTTGAATGTGATCCCCCACCTCTCAGGAATGTGTCCTAATCACCACGTTAAAGTCATTCTCTCTCTCTTTGTGGCCCCATGATTATTCAAGTATTTTATACATAGTGGAAAAGCTTCCATAGGAGAGACTCAGTTGATAGCCTGCTGGTTAGGCATCCACATGGCAGGGGAGAGCCCTCAGTTCAAATTCCTGTTCCACATAAGGCAAAATTGGGAATTTCCAGGTTTCCTACATCCCCAGTGAATACCCTAACCCATGGGCTCAAGGTTATAGGGTGGAGGATACTAGCTTCTCCTCCACTTGTATTGTGAAATTTGCCCTTTATTTACTTTGTTTTTGTTTTAAATTTTAAATGCCAGGAACTGAAGTGAGAGAAACAAGGTATGTGAGATAAGTTAAGATATTCTCTCATGCATCTTGTCTCTCTGATATCCTGGAACCAATATAGCTACAACAAAACTGCAAACAGGAAATGAAATGTTTCATTACAGGTCAGACAAAGTTTCTTATTGACTTTGGTTACTGAATTATTTCTGAATTTACTGCTTAGGTTCAGTTCAAACCAATTTTTTTATTATTATTTTTCAAACCAAACAATCCGATTCACCCCACTCTACTTAACAGTGCAGGTAACTACCCACTAGGAAGGCTTACCAAGGGATGTGATAGACTCCAGCTATGAACACTTTGATAGAGTAGCAGAATCTACTCTTGAAAAGAGTGGCAGACATTTCACCTGCACTTCCTCAGAATCCAGCCCAAATGAAGCAGAATGCCTCTGGAGATGACTATTTTGCAAAGCCTTCTTTCATGCTTGTGTGTGAACATTTCCAACCCAACCTGTGCCTTAAAAGAGAGTCTACTCTCATGGTTAAGAGTCAGCACACATAAATTCCACATTTCTACAAACCACTGGAAGAGAGTGTAGAAGAGCAGCCAAGGACAACAGGCACTTGAGAAGGAACGTGCAGGAAGACAAGCAGGCAGTGGGGAGTTAGAAGGTGAAGGAAAGGAAGATTTCAACTATCTTCTTGTGTAACATAAATTAAAAATGTGTGTTCTGTGAACAAGGCTATAAGCACATTGTGGGGGCTCTGGTGAATAACAAACCACTTAACGCTCTGTTCTTTGGTTTATTACAATGCCACCAAAGTCTCTTGATATGAATAACTTTGCAATTTATAGCAACCTACAGTATTCATTCATTCTCACTCCCCCACATATCACACATGGCACCACGAAAGAGCAAACAAATACCATTGGTATTTCTTATATTAGAAGTGTAGGCAAGAACCAAGTATTTCTCCCATACTACAAGAAGTGTTACATCAGCTTTTGAGTAAAATATTCAAATGTACCGAAGTGATTTAGGAGGCTGGGTCCCATTTCCAAAATCAACTTAGACATTTAGGAATTTAAGCTTCAGTGAAACTCATGCCAATGCACAGCAGTCTATTCCTGCACAAGTGCACAGTGCTATAAGCTCAGGCAATATTCAAAAGTTCACAGTTTGGGGGCATTTTCATAATTTCTGTACCATCAGTGAAATTGTAATTTACATAGGGCCCTAATCATGATATATCTCCCCTATTTTATGAACATTTTAATAGAAACATTAAAAGCAAATAAATGACACCCAGCTTCCCACTCCGGGTCCCTTTGGCCTGAGGTTGCTACCACATAGTTAAGTTGGAGTCTTGTCTTTACAATAGACTCAGCTGGTTACATAGTCTTTGAGATTGTTTAATCTACTCAACAGGTGACCACACCAAAAATTACCTCTTTCTGTCACCTGTCTCTGTGTCTAGCAAACAATCTGTAAATTTTATTCCCTCCTTGTGGACCTGATCTCTGGACGGTTCCCTGTCTCTCCGTTCTGTGATGATCTCTGTAGGCTCTCTCTGGGTGTTATGTCTGCTGGTTGATAAGTAGCTCTTGTTCCTTCAAATCACATATCCCTCTTGCATGGTCACCTCGTATGAGCTAGTGCCGTTAGTCCTCTCCTTTTGGTGTCTCTCTAATATGAGGATCACAGGAGTACTTGTCTCTAGAGCCCCTAGGTCCTTGGCTGACCTGTCATACTCTAGTGCCTATTTTCTCTAATTGTTGGACATTTCTTCTTAGCAGTACCTCCGTCCTTCCAGCTGCAGTAGGTTTCCTCACATGGGTAGCAGGGTGTTGGTCCTGCTTCATCCCACCAATGCACTGGACTGTTTTGGCACCCCTGCAATGGGGTATTCCTGAGCACAAAAAATGCTAACACAGTATCTGAACCAGAAGAAATAGCCTTGTGTAACAGTCTCTTAGCTGTTTTTCCATTACTTACCATTACTCTGTGGGTATGCTGGGAGGAGATGCAGTGGTCACACTCTGATCTGCATGCAAATTCCTTGAATTCCTCTGAGGCAAAATTGGGATCTGTTGTCAGTGAATTAATTCAATTTCTGGAATGCCATATCTCACAAATTGCAAATCAGTATGCAAATCACCGACTTGCTTCTTGTATCACACAGGGAATCAACTTCCCAAAAATTTGAATTTTAGTCCACTGTACACAAGTATTGCTTTTTCCTTGAAAGTAAATAAGCCTGGTCTCACCTTTTCCCATGGTCAGCTAGGTAGCTCATGTGGTAACAGTCTCTTTTTGCTGGTGGTTATTGCAAGACTGGCAGGTGTCACACGCTTCATCAAGGAGCGGAGTTGTGTATTCATTCTCGGACAGTAAACATACTCTTGAACCTGTCTGAGACAGTTGTCAATGCCCAGGTGTGAGGCATGTACTTCTTCTTTCATAACATTCCTATCTAACAGAGGGCAACAGCTCTCTGTCTTCAAATCATGATTCCATCCTGCACACTCAACTCATCTTTCATTTGAAAATATGGTTCTGCTGCTACTGGTATTTGGCTTTTATCTTCTGGCCATCCTGCTGGTATCACTCTTTTGACTGCCTGTAGTTTGATGTCCTTTTCTGCAGCCTCTTTGATTTTCATCAGCGTCACTGTTGAAACTGGGACATAATCCAGCATGTTAATGGCTTCATTATCCCGATTCCGTTCCCCCAGTCACTGATGCTGGATATATATGCCCTGCTTAGGGTGTCAACTAACTCCAGTAACCTTCCTGGACAATCTGATTTTTATCTGGTAGCACTGGAGTCACATCTACATCGCTTCAATCACTTTGGAGCACTAAGAAAGTGCTTTGCCGTGATTGTCTCTAGGGTTTTGTGGTCTGCTTGCACTATTACTGGTTGATCATAGGTGAACTGATAGAATCACTCCATTCCAAACACCACAGCCAGAAATTCTTTTTCTATTTGGTGTACCCCCATTCAGTCTCCAACAGGGCTCTGATGCCTGGCATAAGCGACAGGCTTCTCCTGCCAAAGGGCTGCATCCAATCCTTTCTCTGATGCATCACTCTGGCGTGTCAGTGGCAATCCTGGCCAGTAGTACTTCGGGACACGAGCATCAGTTATCATTTGTTTCAACATCATGTTAAGTGGTTTATGTTGGGGATCTGACTATACAAAAATGGCAACAAAATGATTAAGGGTATGGAACAGCTTCCATATGAGGAGAGATTAATAAGACTGGGACTTTTCAGCTTGAAAAGAGATGACTAAGGGAGGATATGTTTGAGGTCTATAAATTCATGCCTGGTGTGGAGAAAGTAAATAAGGAACTGTTATTTACTCCTTCTCATAACACAATAACTATGGGTCACCAAATGAAATTAATAGGCAGCAGATTTAAAACAAAAAAAAGGAAGTATTTCTTCACACAGTCAACCAGTGGAACTCCTTGCCAGAGGATGTTGTGAAGGCCAAGACTATAACAGGGTTTAAAAAAGAACTAGATAAGTTCATGGTGGATAGGTCCATCAATGGCTATTAGCCAGGATGTGCAGGAATGGTGTCCCTAGCCTCTGTTTGCCAGAAGCTGGGAATAAACGACAAGGGATGGACCTCTTGATGATTACCTGTTCTGTTCATTCCCTCTGGGACACCTGGCATTGGCCACTGTCGGAAGACAGAATAATAGGCTTGATGGACGTTTGGTCTGACCCAGTATGGCCATTCTTACATTGACCAGTCCCACTCAACATCCTGCCTTTTGAGCTGATGTCTGGGTTCCACTACTGCAGCCAGCTGCAGACAGCACTTTGCCAGAAATTTTGTCATTCCTGTGAAGTGCTGTACATTTTTCACATCCACTGGACCTGGCATTTCTCTGCTTTGATCTTGTTGTGGTCTGCTTTGAGTCCTCTCCTGTGAGCAGGTGTCTAATCTATGTCACCTCATGCTGTGTTAGTCACAATTTGGGGGGAGTCAGTTTTATGTTTTTGTTCTGCATCACTGTGGCTTGCAGTTTTCTGGCAAGGTCTTGTTCAGCTTCTGTATTATTGCTCCCTTTATCTACAGTGAGGATATCATCTGCAATTATTTTCACCCCAGGCAGTCCATCCAGTGGTTGGATGAGCCTTCTGTGAGGCTGTGGCAAGATTCAGGGTGGTGCAGACGCCTTTGCCTTGTTCCCCTATTAAGTAAAATAATAGTTTTCCTTTCCTGCTGTTGTCCTCCTCCTTTCACTGGGTTTATTGTTGGACTAGGTCTGGGTCTGCAGGGCTCCGTAGGGCTTCAGACTGAATTCCATGGCAAAGAACTCACAGCTCAGATGCTGCCACCATGTTTCATTCACAAAGAGTGAAGCTGAATGCAGGTTAAGTTGGACAAGTGAGACTTGGTTAAACCCTATACATTGCAGTGTCCATGTGGCTGTATTGCTTCCAGTCTAACTCCTCACATTCCTTGTTTCCTAGTGTCCCCTCAACAACAGTCCCACTGGGGAACATAGGCCTTCTGACTCCCATGATACAACCAGAACTGCTACAGATAGGTGCGTAACAGAGCCTAGCTTCTACCATATAAATAGGGCATACAAACAAGTTAATGGTGGGTTTTCTGACTGTTGACACAGAACTTGCTGTGACACAGAGGGGCAAATGTTTGTTTTTGTCTTATTGGGAAGCAAATACTGAAAACATGTTCCGAAGCTTAATAAATAACTCTGGAGGGAACTTAACACCAATCTGTAAAACACAGAGCCTTGCTTTCAGTCCTTATTAGTCATCATGAGGACTGTCTTCCAAGATAGTGAGGGTATTATCATGGTTGACTACATTACACTTAAACCCATTAGGGTAGCACTATATTTACCGGCTGCGCAACCTGCAGTAAAATATGAAAAATACAGATTATGGCACACTCTTACATCCCTAAGGCCTTTTTTGAGTGGCTTATAATGTCTAGTTTAGTTTATATTGTGCTTTAAATTTGGCAGAGATGTAAACAGGCAGGCATGTTTTATTTTCAATGTAGTTAAGTCCTTTTGTTTACCTACAGCTAGATCATTCCCTGTCTCACGTAACTGTGGAGATTAAGGTTTCCTGCTACCCTCTGCAGCAATGTCAATTCCACCTAGCTCTTGGTCCAGATCTGGTATGGAGCACAGTCTCTGCTCACCATTTACTCCCTGTTGTGAGGAAATGGGCAGAAGTGGGTGGAGAAGGGTAGGGAGGGTACAGAATCCTGGCTCTGCCCCCAATGCACTGGCCAGCATAGCTGGGCTGGCAGGGGGATTTGGGGAGTAAGTTATACTCTATAAATGGGTGTTGAAACTTATATATCTATCCTGTGCACTGAATGAGGCAAGGGTCTTATGGAAAAAGTAGTGTGATCATGCACTGAACCCTAAAGCCACTTAATAAGAAACATCTGATACATATTTTAAGAATTTTTTATCTACCATTTAAGTCTTAATATTAGTATAACGTACTTTGTAAGCTACTATCATATGCCATGGCTACATATAGTCTTTTGTTTATAGATTGGTGTAAACTGACTTTCATATTTCCAAGGCAAATCAGCAAAGGGCGGTGGCAGAAGAGAAGCCTAGCATGAAAGCCTGAAAACTGGCAGCACAACAACAATAAAGAAAAAGGGGGAATCAAGAAATGTTTACACAGTTTAAACCCACACATTTATTTCATTTGCACCATACATGGGATTTTACTTAATTTAAATGTAATAAGGCAGTTGTGCAGTGCACTGAACACAGAACTGGGAGGCAGGAGAAAGGGGCTCTAGTACTGACTTTTCTACTCACTTGCTTTGTGACTTTGGGCAAGTCATATAGGATAACATAGGAAAAATAACTTGGGAACCCACACTCCATTTACAATCATGACCAATTCCCATCGAAAGTTAGTGGAACTTGGACTAGTCTACAATAGTAGACTATAATAGACGTGCACTTTAAGTATACTGGTATAGTTAAAGCGGTAAACAAAATTCCTGATGTGGACACAGTTATACTGGTATAGAAGTGCTTATAGAGATATGGCTCATTCTGATTCAGGAAGGGAAAGCTATACTGGTATAAATCAGCTTTATATGAATATTAAAAACATCAATACTAGGGCTTTCACTGGTATAACTATACCTGCAATATATAATCATCACTATAACCAATATAGTTAAACTGGTAAAACTTTTAAGTGTTTACTTTGCTTTAGGCTCCCAAGTCACTCAGAACTTTGAAATATGTCTTCCTTAAAGTCTCCATGTCTCGGTTTCCCTCCTGATAAAAAGTGATAATAATTACCCCGCTTTTAAAAAAAATTAGCTCTCCTTAAGTGCCATAAGTGCAAAGTATTGATATTTTATCAAACTTTGAGTTGCCTTGGATTCTGAAATGGATGAAGAAGTTTGTAGTACATATTCAAAGACCGCCAATTCTGAAAGAGAACAATCAACAGTCTCAATTGTAAAGAAAAAAACAAAACAGCAAAGATTACATCAGTGGCAACTCTCTTAATGTAAATTTTAATTCACTTTGTGCAGGTCCTTCTTGCATCACTATAGCTTTGCTTAGCAGCATTGCCGCATTGAAAAATCTGCTAAGAAAGAAGGACTAGAGCAACTTTTAAGTTTTCTCTAGACAGAGGTACAACTTTCAGTAACTCTTCATGAGCTAGCAACTAGGCTTCAAGATTCAAATGGTGCAGCGCAACAAATGTGCTATCCCTTTTCCTTCCTTCAAACCTAAAGGGTTTTTTCCCCTTCTGCTGTGTCTGAACCAAGACACTAAACTCAAGAGTAGAATTATTCTAGAAACCAGGGTATAAAATGGAGAAGAAGTGTTCCTTACACTAATCTTGATCAATTCACTTTTAAGAGAGTAGTGACTTTGATTTTTATTTCATTGCATTTTCCCTGAAAGAAACAATTCTTATGTTTCTATTCTGAGCATTGCACCTCAGTTATTTTTAACACTAACTGAGAAATATGTTATCTTAAAGCTTATCATGAGAACTTTTCCTTGCTTGCTTGTTGTGGTTGCTTGTCAAGCAAGAGAAAAGGATTTGCTCTCAGTTTCTTGTGAGGGTGGAACAGTTTCATAAGTAATCAGAGACTAGACAGTGAAATTAAATTATAGTTATGAAAATTATCTAGTATTTTTCTTACTAAAGATTATAGAGAAAGTCTATTCTACTTGTAAAGATAAAAAGCTGTTGGTGATCATGAAGGAGTAGTATTGCCTACGACTCCCTCTAGTGATCCTGCTATGGGAACTACAGATATTTCAGGTGTTGGCAGTACAAAATCACTCCAAATTCTTTGTTATGTCTAATATATTAAACTGACTTAATAACCAAAATGCAATTTCTAATAATGCCAGTTGATTGTGCAGTATACTATAGACTTTTGATTGTTTCAGACAGTGGAGACAAATATAATATTAATATAGTCTGTTACTGGGAAGGTATGAAAGAGTTTTGCCACAGAGGAAGTTTCAGATATTGGCATCTTTCCTTCCTACCATATTTTGGAAAGTCTTGACAAAACAATAGAAATGCAAGCCTACATTTTCAAAAATGGGTGCCCATTGAGACAGCATAAAGGGGCCTAATTTTCAGAAAGTGAGGAACACTCACCCGCAAAAGATCAGGACCGTGTAAAGTGTCCTATGCTGGGTACCCAAAAATAACCGGTCACTATCAGACCTCTTTGTGATGCAGTACGGCAGAGCAACCTGAATGACAGAATATTGCTAGCTCATAGTCACTTCTCTGTGTATGTATTTTTGGTTAATGTTAACACTTGAAAACTCTCTTCACCTTAGTACTTGGCACATCAGTAGCACTTTTCATCTGAGGATCTCAAACATCTTTCACAAGCCTTCCTTGGGTCTCATAACACACCTATGAAATAGATTATTAACTAAGCTAAGTACTACATTCATTTTATAGTTGGGTAAACTGTAGCACAGAGTTTTAACTTTTCTCATGCCTTCATCATACAACAAATCAGTGGCAGAATCAGACAGATATGCCAGCAGCAAATTCTTTTTAACTTTGGGGCCAGATCTAGTTTGCTATATACTCCAAATGGGAGTTCATTGCATCTATCAGTTGCAAAATATTTGGGTTTTGCTTGACAAAATGTATCTTCTAGCAGATGGATTTAGTGTCCATATGTAACAGCTAAAATTGATATGGTAGACCATAATGGTCTGTGAGGTCAAACTGGAAACCAGAGGAGATTGACATATTAGACCATAATACCTCCGTAGTCTTTCTGGTCAATAATCCACATTTTGTGTGTGTGTGTGTGTGCGCGCGCGCGCACATTTTAAAGGTACTACTTCTGTAGTTTATAATTACAGGAGAGACCCCCAGGAAAAAGATACTTTTTTTAAGTGCGGGGCAGGGGAAGGAAATTGACAAGTAAAATGTTAAAATCCCTATTACATGCATTTAGACAGGACTCTTTATTCCCAAAGATCCCTATACGCCTTTTAAAAGGAACCAATTCACGCACCACTGCTATACAGGAACCCCAAGGGCGTAACATTGCAACTGTTCCAGAGCACGCAGCTAGAGGGATTACACCCACTCTCAAATAGTGTTCTTGTGTGACCTAGACTAAAGTGAGGAAGTTCAGACTTAAGACAAGCACATGTTTAAATGCTCTGCAGAACTAGCATCTAAATGAGTGATCCTGCCACTGTTACTAATGCAATGTGGCCTCTTGCATGAGCATGTGTTGAAGAATCAGGCCCACTTGATTGGTGCTAACTTGAGAGCTCTGCTTTGGATACAGTTCTATTGGCCCATAGCACAGAATGGGGAGGGCAAATCTCAGCTTGTTAAAAACAAAAAAACCTCAGTGCTTTGCTTTTAACTTAGATTCAGAAGATTTATGAGAGCATGGATACAAATTCCTCAGTTGTTTCCTTCCCAGACCCTATTATGAAAATTGATATTGATTAGAATTTCAAACACTCAGACCACAGACTATGAAAAGCCAACACACACATCATTCCCTACAAATCCGAGTGCATCAGAAAGCAAGAGAGCATGGTTTGTACAGCTGTTTTCCCTTAGAAAAATGAGAGAATTTATGATTTTTTTTGTCAATGGGGCTTCATCAAATCAGTATATCATTAAAAGACTATATCTCGCTAGTCAAAGATTCCAAGCACATATGCTTGTTGGAAGAGTCTGCTTTCTACTTGTCCCCCCCACACACACTAATTTTGGCCAGACATTAAGACAGAAAGAGGCTGATATTATTTACTGTCGATCAGATGATATTCTTGGTGTTACTGAACTCCTTTTGTGATAATGCTTGTCAAATAATTACTCTGCTTGGTATGGCCTGACCATGTCTCATTGAAGCCAATAGGAGCTTTGTCACTCACTTCAGTGGACATAGAGGCAAGCCTTAGTAATTACTAACTTTCAGGTGAAGCTAATGAAGGTGTCATGTATTTAACACTCGATAGAAGCTGTGCTATTAAAACACATCCTATCGCTGCACAAAAGTGCAGCATCACTTAATTTGATTCCTTGCAAGTTTTCATCACAACTCTATCCACTGGTACGTAAGTCTGTAGTAATCATGCAAAGAAACAAGGACCTGTGGACTGGCTCACCTGAAATGTTGCTCCTACATATTCTCTGAAGATAACAACACAACCTACTCTCATGGCTCCAAGCCTTCCAGACACATCTATTTCAATCAGCAAAATATAACTCAATAAGGGCCCAACTGAAAGCCCACTGAAGTTAGTGGAAAGGCTCCAGTTGACTGTAAGGGCAAAGTAGGGTGGACCTTTGTGGGATTCACTGACCTTACCCACTTTTCTTCTCAGAAGACTTAAATAGGGTAGAGGAGAGTTGACCTAGCAGGATAACAAATAGGCTATGGGGAGCTGGGGGGATTGGATGCCTTAGGAGCTGTATCAAAAATGTCTGAGATATACACACTTTCTACAGAAGTTAATGGTATTACATAACTATTTCAAGCTGTAGCAGCAGCTGGGAGCATCCATGGGTGGGGTGTCCGGAAGGGATAGTATAATATGGGCTTGAAACTCAACATGGGCTCAAGTTTGGGAAACAGGTGATAGTCAGATGTGGAAGACCCCTTGCTACAGGGTGGGAGTCCATAATGGGGGAGTAATTTTGGAGCACCTTATTATACTCACCCATAAGGGCTTTGGTCTCCTGAAAGCATATATATTTTTAGTAAATTGTAGAACTCTAATTTTAGAAAGGCAAATCACTTCAGCATTTTACATTGTCCCCAAAATGTATAGAATTAAAATGATGCTAAAAATACAGGTTGTTAAAATATCCCATTTCTCAGAAATTATCCTTTTTCCTTCTGCAGGAAATATAATATATTATATACTTAATAGTTCAGTGGCCAGAAATCAAATTTAAGAGAATATTCACAAAGTGTTCTCTTGAGATTCTTTGCTATTTGAGCCATACAATACAAATAGATTCTGCATATTTGAGTATGCAGAACATCCATTCAAGTCAATTGGAGTTTTGCATGTGAAAGGATCATGAAGTTTTATTTTATTTAAAAATTTTAAAAAAGCCTTTCTAGAGAGTTAAAAAACAAGTTATTTATCTTAGATACTTATGGCTCCAGTTACCGCAGTATCTTCATGATTTTACAATGCTCCTATGGGCTAAGGAAGTACTATTTTTTACATATTGGGAACTGACACACAGAGATTAAGTGACTTGTTTACAGGCACAGCGGAAGTCTGGTAGTGGGGCAAGCAATTGAATCTGGGTCTTTCAAGTCCCAGTCTGGCAGCATAAACTCTGGTGTAGCCTTAACTACCAGCTACAATTGTTTGGACAGGGGCATAGCAATCTAGGATGGAGCAAAAGGTAATCAGAAGCCACACCTCTTCTCATTCACTAGACAATGATGACAACTTCTAAATGTATACAGTTTTAAACATTCTTGGACAGTACTTTCTTCTGAACTCATTAAACTTCCTCATAATGGTATACAGCCTATTCTGCAATATCCTAATCTCTATTTTCATTTGAGACATTAATTCATTTATTTATGTTGTCACTGATAAGGTGAGTAGTTGAATCATGGCTCACTTCCCAAATGCTCATCTGAAAGGCTGAACCTAATGTCTACACTTATAAGCTTACAGTGGCACAGCTGTACCGATACAGCTGTGCCACTGTAAAAGTGTTCATGTAGCCATGTTATATTGACAGGAGAGAGCCCTCCTGTCAACATAATAAAGCCATCTCAATGAGTGTCAGTAGCTATGTCCGCAGAAGAGCGCTTATGCCAGCAAAATGTATGTCACTCAGAGGAGTGTGCTAGTGTAGACATGGCCTAGGTGTTAAATTTGGAATACACGTCTCTCAATAAGGCCCTTAACTGGCTGTCAGGATTTACAGTAGCTAACCAGCTGGCTCTCCATAGGTGAGGTGAATAGTTATCAGGATATATATCTGAGTGCTTTATTAGCACCCTACTTGACTGTATTATGAAAATAAATAGTGCGCAGCTGTTCTATTCACAACCATTACCCGAGCATGACTGGCCAGCATATTGCACACTACAATAAACAACTTGTTCCTCCATGCTTGGTCATAAATTGGGCATCTCAGTCCTGACTCAATGAGATAACTTGTTTAATGTCTCTTGAGAGGAGTGCAACTTAAGCTGAACTACAGTAGAAGAAGAAAAATATTTATGTAGGACCAAGCAATATTTGAAGACTTATTCTGGGTGTTCTGTGACTGTGAATAATATTTATGTGCAAAAATTGGTTAAATTAGTCACTAAAAGGACATTATGTGGGAAACATTAATTTCATAGGTCTAAGCAAAATATGCAGGAGTTATGGAAAAATTATCTAAATATTTTTCTATCAAGTAGTTTATAAATGATGAACTCTAAAGAGATATATTAAAATAGCAGATGATAGAATACTTTATTGCTTAAAATATCTTCCATTTATTTCATATTTGTACAGAAATCTAAACTAAGTTGTATTTTGTTAGTGTGCATCAAACTGAAATATATTGCTTCCCAGTAAAAGCTAATTTAACATAACGATAAGGGTATTGTTTATTCTAGCATTTTTGCAAATCTAAACTGCTTCTTATACACAAGCTGTGCTGTAAAGCATAGCAAAGAGACACAATGTATTTCAAAGTTTTTTTTGGATTGCTATTATTTTACAAGTCATTAACCCCCAAAGGTCTTTAAAGACGGAGAGATCAGTGTAGTACAGCACTTGGTAAATTTAAAAGTTAATTTCAATGCACAGTTTGAGTGGCTTTTCATTCCCCATCAAGTACCTTTTAGCAAGGGTAGATGAAAAATATTGTTTACTATCTCAGAGCTATTCTTGAATTGCTTGTCTAACTTTAAAGATTCAGTCTGATTTTCCTCTCACTTAATCCAGTTTTGCATTGTAACGCCATTCATTTTGTTAGCATCACTGCTGATCTACATTGGTGTAACTGAAGGGAGAACCAGACACACAAATTTCACTGCTTGTGCTATTAATTAAGCTCCACCACTCTGAATTTGTCTTACATCTTGTCTTGCAAACACGCTCTAAAAACATCGTAGCCTTTTCAAAAATGCATACATGAGCTCTCAAAAGACTCACTGTGAAAGGTAAGGGATTTTGTACATAATTCATGAGACATTTAAAAACCACTGTCACTTGACAACTTCATGATAATGAAGTTACATTCTCCTTTTTTTTATTTTATTTTCCTGTTAGTGATACGTTCCATGCTTTAGACGTAGAGGCAAATTGGCAGCATTGATGGTCTTGCCCCCTGAACTTATTTAATTAGACATCACAACATTACTAAAAATAATACAATCCAAACTTCTTACATTTTATCAATAAATGTTATTAAAAAGAGTATCATAGCTTCGATGTTGAAATATAGGAAATAGCTACCACACAGTCATTTGGAACAAAGAATATTCATCGAAATAGACAACGTTTTAAATTTGTGGTTGTACTATTGTACATGTCTCTCAGTGGACTGTGCTATTTATCTAGTTAATACCCACTTACACAATAATACTTAGCAATATCTGCACTAAATTCCCCTCTGTGACATTTTGCAATGTTATTAGAGTCTGAGGTCGCACAAGTGTAACCAAGGGAAGAATTTGGCCCTCCATGTACAAAGCACTGTACAAGTTTGGCCCAATCACGATCACCCTTAATTACAAACTTCCTTTAAAATCAGTGGGAGTGTAGTGAAAGTGGAAAATAGGATGTGGCCCACTAAATAGTTAATCTTTACGATGCACCAGTAAGGTAGGCACTATCGGCTAGATCAGCAACCTTTCAGAAGTGGTGTGCCATGCCGAGTCTTCATTTATTCACTCTAATTTAAGGTTTCGTGTGCCAATAATACATTTTAACATTTTTAGAAGGTCTCTTTCTACAAGTCTATAATATATAACTAAACTATTGTTGTATGTAAAGTAAACAAGGTTTTAAAAATGTTTAAGATGCTTCATTTAAAATTAAATTAAAATGCAGATCTTATCAGTTTAGTACAGTGGTTCTTACCCTGGGGTGCATGTACCCCCCCCCGGGGTGAGAGATGCCCTTTCTGGGGGAGTGAGACATGCAAGGTTTTTTTAGAAGGTAAATCATCGAAAACACAAATTAAGCACAGGCACATAAGTACAACTACTTTGTTTCATCAAACCTATGTATTTATTAACATTATACATTTTTTGACAAGTACTGTAATATACAAACCAAGTTTTTAATTTTTCAAGTTTTTAAGCTAATTGTAGTGTAATTTTTGATAAGGGGTGAGAGAACATATTTTGAGAACTCCAGACTGTCAGTGGGCTGAGTGGGGCCAAGTGTAGTGTATTAAATTGCTCCCCATAGAAATGTGCTACTTACGGTGTACTACTTAGGGTTGCCAGTCCTGATGCTCTGAGGGGCATGGTAAGGGGACAGGGAACAGGGGTGGTTGGACAGGCGTCGGAGTCCCAGGGGGCCTGTCAGAAGTGTGGATAGAGGTTGGGGCAGTCAGGGGAATAGGGAGAAAGGGGGATTGGATGGGTGGAGAGTTCTGAGGGGGGCGGTCAGGGAGCGGGGGGTCCTGGGAGGAAGTGGTCAGGGGACAAGGAGCGAGGGGGGGTTGGATGGGTGGGGGTTCTGAGGAGGGCAGTTGGGGGCAGGGAGTCCCGGGAGCGGTTAGTTGGGTGACAAGGAGTGGGGGGGGTTGATGGGTGCAGAGTCCTGAGGAGCCAGTCTGAGGGTGAGGTCCCAGGAGGGGGTGGGTCAGGGGACAAGAAGTGGGGGGATGGATGAGTGGGGCATTCTGAGGAAGGCAGTCAGGGTGCTGGGGTCCCGGGAGAGGCTGGTCAGGAGACAAGGAGCAGGGGTGTTTGGATGGGTCAGGGATTATGAGGGGGGCAGTCAGGGGGCAGGAAGAGGGAGGGGGCGGATAGGGGATGGGCTGATTGGAGACTCACAGCCTTCCCTACCCGGGTGTAGTTTATTAAATTTCTCCCCATAGGAATATGTTACTTATGGTGTACTACTTACGGCTGCCAGTCCTGGTTCCGGCCGCCAGTCCCACTCAGCCCGCTGCGGACCCAGGCCAGCAGTGGGCTGAGAGGGGGCAATGGCCGGGACCCCAGCCAGCGTGCTTGTAAAAATCGGCTTGTGTGCCGCCTTTGGCATGCTTGCCACAGGTTGCCGACTCCTGGGTTAGATTCACCAAGGAACTTAGTTGAAGGAACTTCACTTTTAGCAATTTAGAAATTCACAGGAACACTGTGATTCACAAAGCCTGAGTTAGGTGCCTAGGCTCCCTATACAAAAGATGGGTGCCGTAGAATGTGATTTACAAAAGCCAGCATATTAGGTGTGGAGCCACCTAGTCTAGCCAATGGGAGATGCCAACGAGGGGACTGTGTGCTAAGCCCAGCCCCCTCAGGAAGATAAGTGCCTAAATCCGGACTGTAGGGAGGCTAGTGATCCACAACTGGTAACTCCTCTACTGGAGTCAGGCTGCTTAGGTGTCAAAGGTCTTTCTTGTGGGAATGACTTGGGCAGGCACCTATCTCTACCTAAAACAGGAGGAGGAGGAGGTGGTGGTAGTGGTGTTTATCTTATAACCATTAGCATACTCATGTGGTAGGAGGAGACCCAGGTTCAATTCACCCATGCCAGAGGCAAAGGGAACAAAAGGATTTGAAGTGATCACTAATCAGTGAACTCTGAGATATTCTGTTGTGTGCTAGGGTCCCACAATGTCTCCTGCTAAAGCTGTTCCACTGTGGATAACTAAGTGAAGAGTCAGTGGAGCAGAAGGAGTGGACTATGGTCTCCCACCTGCTTTCTAGATTCTGTAACCACTAGGCTACAAAGTCATTCTGTCTAACACTCTGGTCTAATGCTGCTTTAAGTAGCTGAAGTTGTTCCATTGTGGATAAATACTTAGAGTCATTAGGCCAGCCAGCAAGAAGGAATGACTCTGCAGTACAGTGGTCAGGGCACCCACCTGGGAAGTAGAGGAGTCAGGATCTAGTCCCTCTGCTCTAATGATTACTTAATAAATTATCCACAGTGGCTAAGGCACTCACCTCAGGGGAGAGCCTTATTCAAATCTTGTTTTCCCCCTCCAGCAGAGGAGAGGGCATTGAACCTGGATCTCTCATATCACAGGTGAGTGCTCTAATCATTGGGCTAAAAATTCGAAGGTGGGCACCTCCCCATGTCAGGTTTTGAATGGATCCTGATTTTATAGACAACCTCCAAGCACACAGGATAGGTGGGAAAATGTCTGTTTTCCTCTGGTTTGGAAATTGCTCTAGGGCTTAGGCAAAAGACAGGCATCCAGACATTTAGAGTAAGGAACCAGTGCATGTGCTCAGAAGCAGAAATGTAGGTGCCTAGGGAACTTTTACCCTGAAAATTTAGGTGCCAAGTTTAGGTGCCTACTGAGTTCAGTGGAGATTTTGTGAATCACAGTGAAACCAAAACTGGAACTTAGGTGACTAAATCCAGGTAATAGGTTGAAGTACCTTTATGAACCTATTTCCCTGCAGTGAGGAAAGTGAGGCAGAGATGTTAAGTGACTGGCCGAGAACCAAAAATTTAAATCATTTTCAAAGCTGGGATCAGAACTCAGAAGTTCCTGACTTCCAGACCCATGATGAAGCCAGCAGAATGTCTCCTTTCTTTGGTAAATACAGAATTGTACACTAGGGCTAACCATTTGTTTTGACCATGCCATAAATCAGCTGAATTGGCTAACTGATCAAGTGTTTTCACACGTTGATGACAGTTAAAGAACTTTAAGCACCAGAAAGCTAGATAATGCAACATTGCTTTGTATCTTAAGGTCTCAGAGAGTACCTTCACAGTTTTACTGCTGACTTCAGAGAAGGTAAGATCAGACACATGATCTATAAGGGTTCCTTCACATCTTCCTGCTGTAATTTTAGATCATTAGCTTTATACATCTTTCTGTACTCTTATAGAATGCCACTCAATATCTTTAGTAAAAGAAATTGAAGCACACACAATTGTCATTGGGCCTAAAAAAATGCTGGTGTTATTTTGGATGCAAGGAATAATATTTTTTGCAAAAAGAGAAGAAAATTTGTTCAGCCATTCAAAGGGGCAGACTAGGAACCAGATTGTGTGTTAATTGAAGTCTGGTCCTTGTTTCTCCACTTTGCTCTGAGGGGAAAAGTAATCTGTGCTAACCTTACAACTGGTACAGACTATCTCTCGTTCCATACCCCACTGCATGAGAAGAGAATAGCAGCCCAAGAGAGGCTCCTCTCTCCATCCACCCTATAGCTTTATACACACTGGTAGCGAGCACAGGGGGAGTAAAGGAGCAACTCATGTCCCCTTATTCCCTTGCACAGACACACAAGGTGAGTTATAGTCTCACTCAGGCCTGGTCTACACTACGCGTTTATATCTATTTTAGCAGCGTTAAACCGATTTAACGCTGCACCCGTCCACACAATGAGGCCTTTTATATCGATATAAAGGGCTCTTTAAACCGGTTTCTGTACTCCTCCTCGACGAGAGGAGTAGCGCTAAAATCGGTATTACCATATCGGATTAGGGTTAGTGTGGCCGCAAATCGACGGTATTGGCCTCCTGGCGGTATCCCACAGTGCACCACTGTGACCGCTCTCTGGAAAGCAATCTGAACTTGGATGCACTGGCCAGGTAGACAGGAAAAGCCCCGCGAACTTTTGAATTGCATTTTCTGTTTGCCCAGCGTGGAGCTCTGATCAGCACGGGTGGCCATGCAGTCCCAAATCCAAAAAGAGCTCCAGCATGGATCGTACGGGAGATACTGGATCTGATCGCCGTATGGGGAGACAAATCTGTTCTATCAGAGCTCCGTTACAGAAGACAAAATGCCAAAGCATTTGAAAAAAATCTCCAGGTTATGATACAGAGTCCACAG
The DNA here is from genome assembly GCF_007399415.2 of Gopherus evgoodei. Taxonomy (NCBI): domain Eukaryota; kingdom Metazoa; phylum Chordata; order Testudines; family Testudinidae; genus Gopherus; species Gopherus evgoodei. The sequence continues at coordinate 75,506,865 of NC_044330.1, read as the reverse complement.
CACTGTGCTGTGTGACAAGCGTAACGGAAAGCCAAAGAATCAAATGGACGCTCATGGAGGAAGGGAGAGGGGACTGAGGACTCCAGCTATCCCACAGTCCCAACAGTCTCCGAAAAGCATTTGCATTCTTGGCTGAGCTCCCAATGCCTGTAGGGTTAAACACATTGTCCGGGGTGGTTCAGGGTATATCTCGTCAATTTGCTCCCTCTCCCCCCCCCCCGTGAAAGAAAAGGGAAAAAATCATTTCTTGACTTATTTCAATGTCACCGTATGTCTACTGCATGCTGCTAGTAGACACGGTGCTGGGGCAATGAACAGCAGCATCTTCTCCCCTCCCTTCCCCGGTGGCAGACGGTACAGTGCAGTAGGACTGGTAGCCGTCCTCGTCATCAGCCCGTGTGTCCTCCTGGCTGTCCTCAGGTGAGGTCGGCCGGGGGCGCCTGGGTAAAAATAGGAATGACTCCCGGTTATTCCCGGCAGATGGTACAGAACGCCTAGTAACCGTCCTCATCATAGCAATTGAGGGCTGAACTCCATCAGCCCCCCAGCTTTCATGTCTAAAGAAAAGATTCTGTACTGCCTGGACTGTCATAGCAGCGGGATGCTGCGTTCCTCTCCCCTCCACCGTTTAATGTCCTGCCTGGACTATCATAGCAGCTGGAGGCTGCCTCCCCCTCATTTTATCTCACTAAAACCTCAGTGTTTCTTATTCCTGCATTCTTTATTACTTCATCACACAAATGGGGGGTGGCCCTGCAATGGTAACCCAGAAGGGTTGGGGGAGGAGGGAAGCAACGGGTGGGGTTGTTGCAGGGACACCCCCTAGAATGGCATGCAGCTCATCATTTCGGTGGGATCTGACACGGAGCAGCTGTGCTCTTTGGTACACTGGTTCTCTAGTCCTGCCATATTCTAGACAGGACTGACTCTATTTTTAGATACAACATAAAGGAGGAAATGACCCAGGGAGTCATTCCCATTTTTGTCTTTGCGCCCCCGGCCGACCTCAGCCGACCTCAGCGAAGGTCATCTAGGAGCACCCATGACAGCAGCAGATGGTACAGAACGACTGATAACCGTCATCTCATCGCCAATTTACAATGGCACAGCAGACGGTACAGAACGACTGGTAATCATCTCTGCTACCTTGCAAAGGCAAATGAATGCTGCTGTGTAGCGTTGCAGTACCGCCTCTGTCAGCGGCATCCAGTACACATATGGTGACAGTGACAAAAGGCAAAACGGGCTCCATGATTGCCATGCTATGGCGTCTGCCAGTGCAATCCAGGGAAAAAGGGTGCAAAATGATTGTCTGGCGTTGCTTTCACGGAGGAAGGAATGAGTGACGACATTTACCCAGAATCACCCACGACACTGTTTTTGCCCCATCATGCATTGGGATCTCAACCCAGAATTCCAATGGGCAGGGTGAGTGTGGGAACTATGGGATAGCTACGGGATAGCTACCCACAATGCAACGCTCCAGAAATTGACGCTAGCCTCGGTACATGGACGCACACCACCGAATTATTGTGCTTTGTGTGGCCGTGTGCATTCCACTTTATACAATGTGTTTTACAAAACCGGTTTATGTAAAATCGGAATAATCCTGCAGTGTAGACGTACCCTCAGATAATAGTCTACAACATTATTAGTATTATTTATTATTTCAATGACCGAAGCAAAGACATCCGAGTGATGCATTGCTTATACCCAGTGTGCTTTGCTGGCCCCATACAAAGATACTGGGGTGAACTTTTGCTTACAGACAGTGCGTTTTTGTTGATAGAGTGACCCTGGCAAACCAGGTGCCAGCTGTTGCCAAGGCTTTAGGCCACAGCGAAGCACTGGCAAAATCATTGCTGGAAATGAGTCTGCTTCACCTGTGTGTTAGTATAGTTAAGGTGGGCATTGAATGTATAACATTTAGTGCTTTTAAGTTGCTGCATGCATTAATCTCATAATACAATTATCACATGCTCTAAGGTAATAGTCACCATTTTGCTTTATAATTCTAAAAAATGTTTGTTCTGAAATTGTGAACCTGCTCATCAAGAAGGCTATCAAAACTAAATTGGCCACCGTAAGACATCACAAAACAAAGACTCTGTTAATTGCCCTTACGTCCATGAAGAGACTATGTGCAAAAGGGCTCATTTCACTAGCTTAAATTCTGGAAGAAGGAAAAAAGATAGCTGATGAGGTTTTTTTCATCTTTCTTTTGTTGTTTGGACTCTGACAGAGCCAGAGCTACAAAACAGAAGCAGAGATCCCCAGGGTCAACCTAGGTTAGCCCTAAAAGACATTCAGAGCTGATAGATTACTACAACGCTGGCATCTTTTAAAACTATACTGTAACTCTTTGGGGATATAAGTTTGCTTGCTTTAATCTTGTAATAACTCTCTCATTTCTTTTTTCTAGTTAATAAATCTTTAGTCAGTTTATTACAGAACTGGCTACAAAGTGTTGGTTTTGGTCAGAGATCTAAAGTACAAATTGACCTGGGGTAAGTGGCTGGTCTCTTGGGAGTGGGAGCAACTTGAATATTTTATGATCTTTAGTATACCTAAGTCCAGCTTGCCTGGGTGGCAAGACAGATTGGAATGCCCAAGGGGACTTTCTGTGACACCGTGGTAAGGTTGTTAACAGTGCCTTCGGAGTTCACACTCATTACTGGGTTGCAGAAATCTAATTATAGAACACACAACCAGTCAGAAGTCTCTGCCCTGCTTTGTGACAGTTTGGCCGGAGGCTGGCACGCATAGTCGTGAACCAGTCCAGACAGCGTGACAATCAGATAATTTCCACAACAATTTTGAAGCCAGTAGGGGAATAAAAGTGTTGGTTTCCAGCAATTTTTAGTTTTGCCATCTCCCTGTATGCCTTTATCCTTATTCATCTTGTCATCTCATTTATTTAAACCTTAACTGTAACCCACAGTAAATGCTGATCTTTTAGCAGTAATCTCTATAAACACAACACAAACCAGTCATACATGTGCATGACACACAATCTGCTTCAAATGCAAGCATCCACAAAACACGTAATTATTACATATAGTACAATGTTGGACACTTTCCATTAACCTGCATACATTATTAAGAGACAGCAATAACTTCTACTGTCCACTGAAAAATACATTAACTAATATTCCCCACTTACTAGTAGCCCTTAAAAGACAACATTTGGGTGCAGAAATCAAGATAATAAAAATTACATTACAATATTGGATCACAGTTAAAGTTGCTGGGTAGCAGCATGATAGGATAGTTCTGTTGACCTACCCAATTACCAGGTGTTGAAACCCTTCTGAAAAATCCAGAGATTCCTACTGCCTCACTGTGGCAGATGTGGCGCATTGTCTTCATCCTGGATCCAAGCAAGATGGGCTAAGCTGTGGATCTACGACAAAGAAAACACAAACACTAGGAATGGACAAGATTGAGTAAGAAGTCTTGGGTTGGAATTTGCTATTTTTTTTTTTTTTTGCTGATTTCTATGTTAACAAATGCAAGCCCCAGGATGGGATGAGATTGGTCCTATGAAGTCTGCAAAGACTTTGGCCCTGATCCTGCCTCTTTATACATGTGAGCAGTTTTTGTAGGTCCAATGAGACGTGCATAAACTAAAAAAAACAATTCCAGGTGAGGTCTTAGCTTGGCTCAGGGTAACAATACCACCTTCTAACATGCTGAAATATATTTATTGAGAAGAATAACGCACGTGTTACATGGACAGTGCAACATTTGTGGTGCCTTTAACTATTCATTTCCTTGCTTTAAGTGCTTTGTTTTGTAAACGAAGTGAAAGGTAATTACATGGTTGTCAGTTACCTAACAACTACTTGAAACACTTTTTTTGTTTTTATTTTGTTGTTGGAGTAAAAATATACTCCAAATCCAACTGTTGGTTATTACCGACGAAGTAATTCCTGTCCCTTAAACACTTAGGGCTCTTTTGCACCCTAAATGCCTGCCAACAGTTCCTGCATCTTGAAGCAGGCCAACACCTCGTGAGCATACACAGTGGCAACTATCATTCCATCCTTTAACATATGGTGCAGCATGCATTCACAATAGCTCAATGTGGAGGTGGGGCTGGGCCATGACTATCAGCTGCTCTTTCACCATCCTCTCTGAAATGTTTAGCATCCTTCTACTAGATTTTCTCTGTGTGCACGCATGCAAGGACTACAAGGATAGGGAAAGGATCCTTCTACCTTAAGTGCTCATACAGGGCCAAGTACAATATGGTCCTCTATATTTCACTGTAGGACTATATTCTGCAGCCTTTATCCAGGAAAAACTCCCTTCCTCTATCATTTATATTTTCATGAGTAAAGCTGAAGGACTGTAGGAATGGAGCCATGCAATATTCTTTATATTTTAATCTTACCTAAGGCAATGGGAGGGGGAACCTAATCAATGGGATCAATGATGTGCCCAAATTCCTTTATCATTGAGTTTGTAATAGCAGCTGCTCAACAGAAAGAAACTAAAAATTCTGGCTGAATAAGCGTTGTTTTCTTTTGGTTGGTTGTGTTTTGTTTTTATAAACAATAAAATAAGTCTCTTAGGTTTTGGCATATATAAATGTATTATTGGGGTCCCTGTTTTAAAACATGAAGTTCAGAAACTTGGTAAATGTATAAGAACTGTTGCAGTCATAGCTGAATAGAACTGGGTTGAAAATCAGGCTTAATATGTATTGCAAGCATTACCTGGATCAAAAGTCTCTACCTTGTTCCCTTTCTTCTTCTGTATCTTTGGTTTTTGCCCTTTTTCTGTTATTTTGTTTAAACTAGTTTTCCTTCAGATTTATCCTTCAGAAAAATTGCTAAAAAGATATAATTGACTTGTATTCACCATCCTCCCTTTGCACTTTCCCATTGGGAGGCAGACTCTGTCTCAACTTAGTGTTTACTTTTTACATAATTGACTGTTATATATCATGTACAGTATGTGTCACTACTCCCTCCCCTCTCTTCCCCCCCAAAATAAAAATCAGTGGACATCAGATGCATAAAGATAATTTTAACTTATTTCACCCAATTCATGAGATATGGTATGCGTGATGGGGTCTATCTGGCCTTCTTTGCCCCCTGCTGGAGGCATTGATGCCATGGCACTTCCTGTTCAAGGAAAACCAGCTCAGAGTGGGTTACCTGCAAGATAGTCCTCAAGAGGCCTAGAAAGGACAGGAGGAAATTCCAATTAAGAGCCAGCAGGCCTGTTACGACCACTCATCTGCTTCTTCTCAGGGCATGGGAGGTTGAGAGTGATAGAGTGGAGTTCCTCAATGATAGCCCAGAGCCTTGTCCTCAAGCACTGCACACAGGAATATGACTGGAAGTTTTGTGTATGTGCTTAAGGAGGCAGACTTCTAAAGTCTGTTATTTTTATTGAGCTGTGTATAGACTGATACCAAGCTCACAACCAGTGGACTGAAGCAAGGAGCACCTGCAGTACCATGTTTGGCCTGGAAAAGGGATCCTATGGAGCATTCCACCTGTGAAGTATGGCTATGTATGATGAAAACACCTGACATTTGATGAGTTTAGGTGAATAAAATAGCACGTGATTCAACCCAGAAAAAGAGATCAAATCATATATTTGTAATATAAGGTAGTATACTTTATCACTCTACATTCTTCTCTGATGCTTATTAAAAGTCTTATTATATGTATATAAATGTAATGATTTAATATGAAAATGGGCAGAGTTCATTAAGTGATCTAATGTCTGAACAAGATGCCCTCTTTTTTGGCATCCTTAGAACAGTGACTCTAGCCTGTTTATTGTTTTATAAGTGAAATGGAATGTTAAGGTTATATTTTGCTGTTACTGAAATACTACAACCATCTTGCTATACAGTAAAGGAAAAGCAAAAGGCTTTTACATAGATTTTTCTGTTGTTCATTTTAAAATAAGTTACGTTTCATGCATATTTTTTCTTGTCTACCACGGACTATCTTTTCTTGTTAATCATTAAAGAGTTTAAATCTATCTTCTCCCCCAGTTAGCAAACTTCAGAGAAAATACTGAAGTATTTATTAATAATTACTTTGTTCAGTGATAATCGTACACTTGAGGCATCTTGAAAAATCCAGCAAATGATTCAAGACACTCAAATTATTAAAATAAACATTATATGTTTTATATATGATCTATTAGCTATAGTTCATTTTCTCAGTAATCCCTGGCAAAATGGCTAACTGTACATAGAGATTATTTTGTTAAATCTCTGATACCATGGGCAGTGACAAAGGGACAGTGTTTTGGTTTGACTTTCACTTCATATTGTACAGTTTTACTCCAATTACCCATTACAAGAGAAGTTTCAAAGACAAAACTTGTCTCATATGACAGATTAATTAATCATTCTTACCATTTCTAAAAAAATATGCATAAAGGTTTGAATACCATGCTGTAAATTGCTCCATTGGAGCAGGAAGAATTCCATCCTCTCCTCTTTCTTAGAAGGGAAACTCCAGTTTGTGAGGGCTGATGGGCAAGTGAAGAGAACAGAACCTCAGCTCTCTGAACTAAAGCCTGATTCTGATTTCGCAGCCCACTGTAACTCCACTGACTTCAGTAGTAAACGCCTCACTTGTGCGACAGGAAAATCAGGCTGCACATTGCTATGAAAGCCAGACAGAGAGTGCACGCTGCTGTCACACTCCGTCCTACTAGAGAGCATAACTCTGAGGCAGCCCGGCAAATTGTAAAGGTGAACTATTACGGTGTAAACCTATACCCCAGCCCGGCGATGCTGGAACGCAGAGGCAGCCAAGTTTAATTCAGTTACTCAGGGAGGCGAACCAGCTGTCGTGAGCGCTGAAGGCTGCCACGGGAGGGGAAAAGCCCTTCACTCAACAGTAGTGATAATGCACAGGTCTTCTGCGGTGGAACGTGCAGGACACGCACGCAGCGCGCCTCCCGCAGCCGAGTGCACGGGCAGCCGCTGCAGGCCCTGGGGAGGTGGGCTACTCTGCATGGAAGCCGCGGCCGGTCCCGAGAACCCTCGTGGGCGCCATGTGCAAAAAGGGGCCGCTGGGCCAGCGCTGCCTGCCCCCGGCGCGGCGACTCTGCCAGCCCGCAGGCTAGTCTCCGGGCTGTGCGCGGCGCTGCGTTCGGCCAGGCAGCGAGCCCGGGGCAGGACGCCGGCGGGGCACTGTCAGCCATGCTGCCGAGGCGCAGCCCGGGGGCCCGTGCCCAGCCCCCTTCGGCGCTGATCCGGGGAGGCGGCGCTTCCCTGGCTCAGCCCGGACCAGCGCCCGCGCCCGTCGGCGGTGGGAACCAAACCAGCCGCGCTGCGAGGGGAAGCGGCGGCGGCTGCCAGGGAGCTCCTGCTTCCCGAGGCCAGCTCCGCTTTAAGCCGAGCTCCCCTGGCAGCCGTACCCCCGAGCCGCCCTGCCTCCGCCGGCTGGAGCGCGGGTTACTTTCCTTCCCCTCACTGGTGTGAAGGGAGGAAAGGACGGGGCTGAGCGGGGGCGGCGTGGTGGGACGGCAATGAGCCTGGGGCGGTGGGGGCAGTAAGACTTGGAGGCAAGCGAGCTGGGTTGGGCGCAGTGGGGAACCTCGAGGGGGGCAGTAAGGAGAGGGGAAAGTGAGGAGGCGGGGGGGGGGCAGTCAGAAGCCCTGTAGGAGTTCGAGGCAGTAAGGAGCCCAGGAAGGGGATTGGGCGCAGTGGGGAGCCCCGAGGGGGAGCAAGGTGCCCGGGGGGGGCAGTGAGGAGCCGAGGGGGGGGAGTGAGGAGCTGGAGGGGGTCAGTAAGGACCTGAGGGGGGCAGTAAGGTTTGGGGGCAGTGGGGAGCTGGAGGAGGTCAGTGAGGAGGTGGGGGCAGTGAGGAGCTGGAGGGGGTCAGTGAGAGTTGGGGGCAGTGAGGAGGTGGGGGCAGTAAGGTTTGGGGGCAGTGAGGAAGTGGGGGCAGTGAGGAGCTGAGGGGGACAGTAAGGTTTGGGGGCAGTGAGGACCTGAGGGGGGCAGTAAGGTTTGGGGGCAGTGAGGAGCTGAGGGGGGCAGTAAGGTTTGGGGGCAGTGGGGAGCTGGAGGAGGTCAGTGAGGAGGTGGGGGCAGTGGGGAGTTGAGGGGGGCAGTAAGGTTTGGGGGCAGTGAGGAGGTGGGGGCAGTAAGGTTTGGGGTCAGTGAGGAAGTGGGGGCAGTAAGGTTTGGGGGCAGTGAGGAAGTGGGGGCAGTGAGGAGTTGAGGGGGACAGTAAGGTTTGGGGTCAGTGGGGAAGTGGGGGCAGTGAGGAGCTGAGGGGGGCAGTAAGGTTTGGGGGCAGTGAGGAGCTGAGGGGGGCAGTAAGGTTTGGGGGCAGTGAGGAGCTGAGGGGGGCAGTAAGGTTTGGGGGCATTGGGGAGCTGGAGGAGGTCAGTGAGGAGGTGGGGGCAGTGGGGAGTTGAGGGGGGCAGTGAGGAGGTGGGGGCAGTGAGGAGGTGGGGTCAGTGAGGAGGTGGGGGCAGTAAGGTTTGGGGGCAGTGAGGAAGTGGGGGCAGTGAGGAGTTGAGGGGGACAGTAAGGTTTGGGGGCAGTGAGGAGCTGAGGGGGCAGTAAGGTTTGGGGGCAGTGAGGAGCTGGAGGGGGGCAGTGAGAGTTGGGGGCAGTAAGGACCTGAGGGGGGCAGTAAGGTTTGGGGGCAGTGGGGAGCTGGAGGAGGTCAGTGAGGAGGTGGGGGCAGTGGGGAGGAGGTGGCGGGGCAATAGGCAGTGAGGAGCTCAGCGGTAGAACGTAAGGTCGGGGCCAGGCAGCAGGCGGTGACACCCGCCCGCACTCCGCTTCAGGGGCCGAGCCGGCTGGAGGGAGCAGGTTCCGTGAACTGGCCGGAGGGACACTCCGGGGGGGAAATCCTCTGGTCACCTACTCGTTACCCTGAGCACGTGGCGGCCGAGGGAGACTACGGGGGCACGGCAAGGCAAACCCTCTGTCTCCCACTTCCCCTGTTCCCGGGTCGGACTGGGTCCCGGGATTGGGGGTCCCTGGGACGGGAGGAGCCAGCCGGTGACTGCTGAGCGGTTCTGCCCCCAGAGAGCAGCCTTGGCAGGGAGCAGACGCGGCCGCGCCACAGCTGTTGCTTTCGGGGGATTCAGAGACACAAAGAGCCAGGGCACCTTTAAGAGGAAAAAAAAATCCTCTCAGCTCCCCGATTTGCATTTTCCATTTGTGCCCCTCCCTTTTTGCGGTGATGTCAGCCGGGGAGGACTTGCTGGCAGCACTGGGAAGCGGAGTTCAGACGGCGGCAGCAGAGCTGAGCCATCTAATGCTTTAGCACCCGGAGCTCTCCGGATGCTGCTTCTCTCCAACACCCACAGCCTCTGCGCCTGCAGGGGCGATCCGGACCGGACAGCTCCTGTGCAGAATTTCCAGTCTATACCAAAGAGGGGGCAGGCAAGGATCTTCTATCATCTTTCTCTCAAATAGACCTAACATTCCTCTTCTATTTTATTCTTAAAGAGAGAGATTTGCTGGACTGCTCTTGCAGAGGGGGATTTAGTTAGAAGTCTCACAGCACAACTTAGCTTTACCGACATCAGCGTGGCGGACTGATATTAATGTGTTCTTTTAATGTGGAATTACATTTGCCTTTTACAGCTGCAGAAACATAAAACCAAACCCAAACCAAGACTTAGCTAAAAGTTAGGCTACCTTTTTCTTCCACAATTGTGTTCCCTCTGTGGAAATCGTTCATGCATCTTTTGCTCTAGCCTGCATGGAAAAAAGCAGCTTGTATTTTGGATCAAGGATTTGCTGGTGTAAACTGGTCTAACTTCTATGCGATGGGGAAGCCTTCGTTACTCTAGACGCCTTGTTGATGTGCTGAGGAGCCAATGTAGATTGACATCTTTTGCAGAGAAGGCAAGGAATTAAAGGTAAGGGGGGGGTTGATTAGCATTTTGTATTTTTCATCAGGCATTCCCCTCACAACACACTACCAGCAGTTCATCCAGACTGGGATTATTAGGCTAGAACTGGCTAAGTAAAATGTGAGTCGCCTTTGGTGAAGAGTACATGGAGTTCCTGAGTAATTGCAAAAGATACATTTTTAAGCTTTTTAATGTGTCACATTTATGATCTGCGTTATTCCAAAAACGCTGAGCTAACTTGTACTGTTCAGGCATGAGGGGTTCCTACAGACTGAGTCTGCCATGCACAGTTTGCTCAGGTTTCACTTAACATTTTCTTGAATGTGCACCTCCTTCCCCAGTGCCTTCAACCATCCGGTTTGTTTTGGTGATTGTTTGCAGACATAGTACATAATACCTATGAAAGAGGCGAAAGAAGAAAAACATATGGAGTATTTTATTGATGCAATCGTAATCCTGTAATGGAGATTGCATTTAATGGGGATTGCTTCAAAATGCCTAGCTGTTGTTGGGAAAGGGGAGGGCAAAAACTGTGCTGGATTGTAAATAAAGTTCTTTCATTGAAGGATTTCCTTGAACTGTGGAGGGATGGCAATGAGGAGCTTAAAGTTGCTATGCATTTGGAGTATAGGAATGGGATAAAAATGAGATCAAACTGAAATATATTTTAATTTGTTCAGGCTCTGGACATGATTTGAAACCCATGGGAAAGGAAATCCAGTCATTGCACTGATGTGCTGGTGTTGACGCCACTGTCCAAGGAGCACTTGGACTCAGTAGCAAAAACCATTGATAGGAAGGCTAGGGATAGGGTATTACCTCTCTTTTGGGGAAGAGTGAGGAAGGAAGGTTTGTTTATGGCTTTTGCAAGATAGAAATTGAAGGCACAAACCTTACAGCCTGCTGGTTGCAACCACACAAGCGTTGTAGGTGATCTGGAAAGCAGAGGATTTCTCTCCTTTTCCTTTTGCAAGCTTGGCATAGCAGCCTGTAAGAAGTAGCTCCAATGTACATGAAGAGAAAATGTAGGGACCAGTAGCCCTTCTGGGACACTGAAGAGACTCTAAATGTAGAGAGGAGTTGACTAAGATAGTATGAGCCCACACATCTGAGTGTGAGAGAGGATGTGTTGAAAGAAGTATGGAGCAATAATTTTATAAAATGCTGATGTTTACTTCAGTTGGCAGAAGTGAGGAGAAGATGGTCAAGGTGCAGGAGTGTGTTGAACCCAACTAGAACTGAGCGTAATTTCTCAGTGGAGAATATCAGGTTATTCTAAGACACTTTATTATTATTTTTTTATTGCATTCTTAGTTGTAAAGAATGAAGAGCTGCTCCTATGTAAGTCTCATTAAAAGCAAAAGGCATATCCAGAGAAAACATCAATAATAAGTAAAAGATAAATCTTAACTTTTTTCTTGTTAGCAATGAAAAAATGAAAGTATAGATTATCTGAAAGATTATATAGGAAAATAGTTTTTTAAAAAGGGGCTGATGGTGTTGTGGGGAGGAGATACTCATTTATGTATTAACATTCTGACAGCTAGTTTCACCAAAAAGACTGGTTTGTAGCCATATGAATTGCAAGAGTACCATCTGCAAGCATCTAAGTAGAATCCTCAAGTAAACAGCAGAGACATGTCCTATAAAATACTCACCAGTAGTTCTGTACCATTGCCAAGAAAAGGGATGGATTAATTGTAAACATACTGAATAAAACAAAGCAAAAATATCTCAGGTTGTCAGAACATATGAAATGTGTACATAAGACTGGATAATGGCGCTACACTTGAGTGACTCCAAAACTGTAAATTTTGTATAAGATAAATAAAGATGTGAGAGAGGAATATGCTGATTTTAAATACAGTGGACAAAATCTGCATAAGCACAAGGACTTCTACTTAAGCTTTTCATCTTGGCCAAAGTGAGACAATTTTTGTGTATGTGTGAACTGTAAAAGATGGGTTTAGAATATTAATGATTAAACTCTGGAGAGCTAGGGGCTAGCTCAATAGGCAGAAGATTATTTCTTTTTAAGAAGACTTGGAAAAGATATATGTAAATTGCAAGCCATGTTCAATTTGGACTGTCTATATCCAGTTTTTGAAATCAAATTTAGTATTGCTTAAGAGAACAATGCCTGACTTAAAAAAACAAAAAACAAATAACTCTCCAGTTCTAACTGTAAAGCTTTATTACTTTTTCTTTATGGAAAGGGCAAGCATTGTTACATTGTATATATGCGTGAGTTTGTTTCTCTGTGTGTGTTCTATATTTTAATCACATTTTCATCAAATAGCAGCAATATACTGCTGAGGAACAAATTCAGGTTTTCTTTCCATTCAGATCTTTTCCATTTTTTTCAACAGAAGAGCTCTTATTGCTTCATGGCTGCATTGTTCATCCTTGCAGCATTTCTTTAAATGTGAGCATATGAATGCCTTGGTATAGTTAAAGGATAATTTATATTCAGTGTAGTACTGTCTGCTCAGTGGAATTGGTTTTATACATCACAGCCTTTGCAAAAAAGATCAAAGATCTGAACCTGTGGTCCTGTGCTGAATTTGTATTCTACCTGGACACATGCAATATTATACTGATGACCCTCAGACTTCTGTAGTTAAGAGTACATCTGCCTCTTCTTTATAATGCCCCTTTGCTTAGTTTTAATACAGTTCTGAAGATGTATCTTAAACTGAAATCAAAACACTGATAGAGTAAAATAGAAGTCCAAACCATTTCTGTATACTTTAAAAAAGCATGTGCATTCATTGTCTCTTTGGTTTCTCCCTTCCTCACTATTCACTGCTTTGGGTTTCCGAACTGATATTTCCAAACTTCAGATTTTGGGGTGCCCTTGGGTCTCAGGTAAGTGCTGGATTTTAAAGTGAGTTGCAATTGTAAAACAGTCACAGAGGCTTTTCTGGGAAGTAGAACAGTGCCGGCTCAGTAAAGGAATTAATCAGATCTGAGTTTTGATAGTTTAGTCTTGGATCATATTAGGGACTTTAGTGCTTTGGCATTATTCTTGTTTGTTCTTTTGGGGTTAAATTACAATAGCCAAACCAAACCGTGTTATTGAAAGTTAAACTAAGCTTAAAATATATTAAGGAAAAACAAAAATATGTTAAAATAATGGTCTGACATAAGTGCATAAAAGACATAGAATTTCAAGCTAGGACCGCCAATGCACATTATTAACTTCATCTATACGAGAGCAGGTATTGCAGCATTGACAGTCTTCCATCAGAATTTACCACGGTCATGAGTGAAACTACGATTACCTTACACTTACATAGTATTTTTCGTTTTGAAGGATCCTAAAGTCCTTTACAACATATATAACTATCAATATGCATATCTAATATATAGCTATATCCCACTAGTAAAGTATTTACTTGATCACTGTCGATAAAGTGCATGGGTTGTTATAAATATTTTGTGCACTTCTTAGATTAGAGAATTTGGCTATACCTAAAGTGTATGCGTGGTTCACTGTTGTGATCATATGTGCTACAGTGCCTAGGCTTAAACATGCTAAGCCAGAGGGGCTTTGGTACCCTTACTTCTAAATGTACTGGCTTTTGTGGAAGTTGATTCAGATATAGTTTTGATGTAGGTTTTTTGTATTAAATACAAGTTCATTAGCTAGATTTAATAAAGCTTGTTCCAAGAGCCTCTTACTTGAAAGAGATTATTGGGATATTTAGAAATGTTGTGATTCCTAGTGTGGCAAAGTACTAGTGACCATACCTTTCTTGAGTCTTTGGAAGGTTCATCCTGCTCACGAATGAGTTGACAATACACAGACGTAATGTGGATCAGGAAATTTAAGGTGGAAGTGGGAATTTGATTATCTCTTTGGATCTGAGAGGAAACTCCAATTCTCATTATCCAGTAGTGAAAAAAAGAAAATAGTTTCAGATATTGTCTTTTTCAATTATGGTCTCTGAATTAGTAGAGTGACTTGCTAGAAATCATAAAAGCTTCTACGAGCTTTTGCACTTTAAAAGCTCCAGTGATAGAGGATTTTAAACTGTCCTTGTAATTGTCTCTAATGTGTTATGTAGTGAATAAGAGTGGGATTAGTAGAATATAAATTTTGAGGCTAGGAGTGACACTAACTGCATTTATAATTTCTGGCACAGATCTGAATGAAAGAGCCTTTATATATAGTCTTTTCTAGCACATGCATATTTTGTTTTAACGCCCCCTCCCCCGACTTTTGTAGAAAAGTTTCTCCTCTGTGCAAATTAGGAACAGCAATAGTCATATAATATCCATTCAGTACAGTTTCGTATTTAAATGAAACAAATCTGTTAGCAGAGAAGCATTAATTAACCAAGTGGAGATTTCATTAAGGTTCAAGAAAATTTAATTTAAATAATGAAAATATAAATAGAAAGAGCTTGGAACTTATTCTGCTATTCACAGCCAAGTTTTCATAGGTCTGAATAGTAAATAAAATGTTGTAATAGGTTTTCTGTCACAATGTCATTATTAGACATTCTTTTTTATTTGAGGTTTTGTTTAACTGCTGTTAAGTAAATATCATGCTGAAAATTACTGTTCATCAGTTGTATTGGAAAAGAAATGTTTTCCTAAAGGTAACTTAAACTAAAGCCGTTTGTACTTTGTTCAACTTGCTTTATTAGGACCTGAACCAAAGCCCATTACAGTCAATGGAAATAACTCCTATTGATTTCAGTGGACTTTGGAATAGACTCCTAATGAATTCTTGCTTTACATACATAATGTACTTCAATTGAGGGCATTTGGTCTGGGAGTCAAGCATGTTATTGAGATACAGAGAGCTTTGTTGAATAGTTCTGCTTATGTAAGAACTGCAGGATTTAGCTCATTTAGCAGTGGGCTCTAAATTAACTTTGCAGAAGAAAAACTTTTTTAAAATTAAAATATTGCTTTCCCACCATCTATTTATAATTTTCAACATACTTCACTTGGAATATAATTTCATTGGAAACGGCAACACTAGATTGAAAGCTGAATTCTGCTCATGTACACTGGTGTGTGAAATCTTTGAAGATATTTCAGATTTATGGTCGTGTAATGGAAAATCATCTTTGGCCAACAATATTCAAACCCTATTGTCTTTAAAAGGTTAGTTCACAATGCTCGGAATTATTGCCTGATTCGCTTTCCTTCCAATACAACATCTTGTGTTGTACATTACTTTGATTTGACATCGTTGTTTTTGGAATTATTTTCTTCCTTTAAGCTGCTCTAGAAATAAAACATCTCTAGTGATGAATTCTGTTTGTATATCAGTGTTTATCTGTTACATCCTTAAGGATATGGTTTCATTATTTTTTGTAAGAATTTAATTAGTAATTATGTGAGCTGTATGCTGTCTAATGAAATGGTAAGAAATCCGTACCAAGACAAACAAAAACCAACAAGAAAAAGTAGGTAGTGCTTTCGGGATAACATTTTTCCATTTACCCACATATTTACACCTTCAATATCATATGTTTATGAATATTATTAATACTATATGTGTGCCTGTGTATGTCAAAAGTAGAACTCTCATTACTTTAGTGGTGCAGGATTAGTCTGGTTTCACAAAGTACTTAGGCATTGCAATGATCAGCTGCCTAGTGGAATTCTCAATCCTGATTTGGGTGGCCAGGCTTTTCCTGCGTTGTGTGAGGAGAATTAGGCCTAAGCACAGGATTCCCAGAAGCCAGTAAGCTGAGCGGTGAACCTCCTAAACTAGTTAGGAGTGAACTGCACAGGAATGAGCAGGGCTTAGGCTCATCCTCAAAGGTATTAGGCACATACTGACAAGCCACAGGGAGGTCCTTCCCTCCCTCACATCTTGATTCTCAGCTGTGAGCCTTCCCCTGGAGTTAGTGGCCTAACCCAGGTCAGCTTTTTTCTCTCAAAAATGAGAGAGCCCCAAAACAAGTAATAGCCCAGTGGTTAGGACTCTCACTTGAGATGTAGAGACCCAGATTCAAATCCTTGTGTGGCTTGATTTGGAACAGAGACTTGAACCCTATTTTCTTAGATACCGGATGCCCTAACCACCAGGTTACTCGAGAGAGAAAATTACAGCAGAACCCTTATATTCTACAATTTCGCCATTAAATTGTGGCTCACACTAATGAATTGCAATTTGAGCATTGCTGTGTATTGAAGCATTTTGAAATCAGCTTCACTGTAAATAATCTTTCAACGTCCGAGTTCACTGTAAAGAGGTTCCACTCAATGTTTATAAATGCACTCTATTATGGTGAAGATATAAAGAGTGAGACAAAATGAATGATGCATTTAAATAGAATAATTGCATTATTTTGTCAGTCATTTAAGTGACTTTTGGAATATTTATCTAGCAATTTGCTTTAAATGAAGATGCCCTAGAATAGAAATCAACATAGCAATAACTCTACATGAGGAAAATCTATGGATAAGAATACTGCAGAACTCATTCTCTTTCCATCTTTCTGTCCTGTCAGTCTGTGAGAATGTTGAAGGATTTAAATGTTATCTTTGGATTTTCATAGTGGTTTCCTGATAACTGGATTCTAGTGCTTGGCCACTTTAGCATTTTTTTAGCCTGGAATATAAATATGCTTAATTAGCAAAAGACTCTTTTTAAAAACACATTAATGTTGTGGAAGTCAATACCATTCTGTGTGTGTGTGTGTTTTTTTTTAACTACCATGAAAGGAAAAAACAATAAGTGAGTGCAAAAGGGATATAAAGGTACATCAGAGGTATTGTTACCTTATTTGGCTCTTTTTATTTATGTAATAAGACTGAAGGAAAAAAAACACATTTGACTTTGAAAAAGTCAGTATGCTAATCTAGTTTCTTTCCTTAGAATATAACTCTGAGAAACAATCATACACATAGATATTTGTTTATCTGAGCCTTGTACATTTTGTTTTTTACATTGTGGGAAGATGACATGCAGCTATGATGAAGAAACAAATCAGGCTATGATAATGAAACCATTTTTGTTGTTCAGGTATTGTTTTACCTAATCTCCCTCTTCCCCCTAGAGGGCTGGTCCACACTACGAGGGGGAAATCGATCTTAGATACGCAACTTCAGCTACGTGAATAACGTAGCTGAAGTCGAATATCTAAGATTGGATTACTCACCCGTCCACACCACGCGGGATCGATGTTTGCGGCTCTCCCTGTCAATTCCGGAACTCCGTTGGGGTTGATGGAGTTCCGGAATTGATATAAGCGCGCTCGGGGATCGATATATCGCGTCTAGATTAGACGCGGTATATCGATCCCCGAGCAATCAATTTTAACCTGCCGATACGGCGGGTAGTCTGGACGTAGCCCCCCTCTTTTAAAAGGGATTAATTCCTTAGGAAGGGGGAACAGGTCTAGATAAACACATCAAACCTTAATTTTTAACAAAGTAAAACTTCCTTACAAAAATAAACAAAAAAGGAGATAAGAACGGTGAGATATTAATTAGGTCGGTTGTTAATTCATAGCCAAATAGTAAACTGAGTCTCAATAGTAAACTCATATCTAAGATTTTGGCCTAGTCTTTATATTAGAAACTAGATATAGTAAGATTCCCTCTCGTACTGTACCAGGGCAAAAACAGTGTATGTATGAGGACAACTTCATAGAGCATTAACTCCAGTATTCAATCGTCTGTAGAAACGGGTAAATAAAGAGATGCTCATCACAATAGGCACCTCAAAAAAGAGAAGTCCACTTCAAAAGTGAGCGTAATGGGCAGAAAACAAGAGCCATATTTCGTACCAAGAAGTACATAGTCAGTATTTGTGGTCAGATGAGTTATTAACTGTTGATAAAGATACTACTCATGGTTGGTAGACATGGAACGCTTGTAGCACCCACAGAAGGAACAATCCTTATCAACTCTCTGGACTTCAGTGCTATCAGTAGTACTGAACCACACCAACCACAGGAGAAGAAATTTTCATGGTGTCTAATTACCATTGACTTTGGAGCCAAACAGCCCTTTGATTTTTTTTTTCATATTAGAAATATTAGTCTCTAATTTTAAGGTATGTAAGAAAACATCAGATTCTTTATTATGCCTCATAGAAACAAGATGAAAGTTGTAAAACTATCTGGAAACCTAGATGGGCTAGGGAGTGGGTGGATCCCTTTTTGACTGTAGAGAGGCACACAGCTGGATGGAATAACCTGTCATTTAATATTGAGTAGATGGGAGATTGTGGATTATTAAACTGCTTTAGGGGACCTGGTTCTTTAGAATCCAAAAACTTTTGGAAGGTAAGCAGAATGTGATTCTGTATAAAGCTGTCTAGATTGTGTTTCATTTTTTCAGTTTTCACAGTGTTTGTTTCTCATACAAATTGTTGTACATATGAAAGCTGCTGATCAATACTGCAAACAGCTCGTTAGTGTTTAAGGATTACCAACCATCCTTAAATGAATCTATCTGACTCAACGTGGCTAAAGCTAAAAGAGGTAACAGAAAAGTGATGTAATTGACTGAAGTTATGAAATTAGATAATTTTAAACTAAAATATAAATACTGTCAAGAGCTAAGTAGCAAGGTAAGAATGGACTCATGCTCATAGTAAAAAGTTAAGAATCTAAAGACATTTATATTCTATTAGATCAGTGTGCCATTGAATTAGATTTTGTCAATAGAAATGGAAGAGTATGAAACTGATGAAATTTGATCATACAAATGAGACATGAGGTAAAATTTTCAAAAAAGTATAAATGAGTTAGTCTCCTGAATCCCATTTTCAAAAGTGACATAGGCACTTAGAAGCCTCAGTCTCACTGACTTTAAACAAGTTTTAGGCTCCAAAATCACTTAGGCACATTTGAAAAAAATTACCCATTTTCAGCATCATAATCATAATTGAAATGTAACCACGATGATTGTTTATGTGCCCATTACAAGCTTTCCAACACCTATTCAACTTCAGCCTTATTCAGGAGTAGTTTCATTGTCTTCTACACTCAAAAATTGGTGCAAGTAGTGATTACGCAGTTAAAAAAACTAAACCAAAGACTTGAATTTGATTAAAAAAAGTTTCAATCCTTTTTAATGTAATACAAAGTTACCTTTTTATAGAAATAACTGAAGCACTTTGCACTTGATATATTCCTCATGCCTCATTTAAATCCACATGTCCGCTACTGAGTATTGCAAATGAAGAACTAGAAGGGGCAAAAAGGGAATAATAATCACAATATAAAAGAATTAACATTGAAATTAATTCACAACATGAAAAATGATGGTTACAGTCATCTGTAAAAGGGAAAGTGTGTTTCTGGTTAGTTCTTTCGATTCTGTGCTCTGAATAGAGAAATATAGATTATTGTGTCCAAGTTGCCCTGCAAGAATGCATAAACAGTATGACAAAAAAGAAGTCTGCTATTGTCTCTAGCAATGAAAATATAGAAAAAAAGATGAGAACTTCTCGGGTGCAATCATCCTAAATTTTCTGGGGTGAAATCCTTGTCCTATTGAAGTAAATCACAAAACTCCCATTCAGTAACGCAAGGGTTTCACCCCTGGCAAATGGATGTTCCGCAGACTGTTTAAACCTCTCTGTGAAAGAAGGAATATCCAACATAGCCTTCAAGCATGTTGTGGAGGTTCAGAAATTCTTCTGCAACCACTATCAGCCTCATGGTTAATTGACTGAAAAAGAAAGATTGATGCCTCTGCTTGCTGATGGAATTTGGTTGATCTCCAAGGAAGATTGTATCTCTTCATATGCATGTAGCTTCCATAAGTGTTGAAATTTGCAGTGAGCATTAAAAAATTTTTAATCAAAACGTAGCCCTTGTTTTATACAAGGGACTCTACAAAACTGCATTTATAAAAGTGACTGAAGAAAGTTTCAGAAGGAGTAGACAGACAACAAGCTAATGACACTACTGTTTCAATGGAAAATTTGGATTGGTCTGTTTCAGTATAAAGAGGTGGAACCACACAAAGACCAAACTGAGGAATGATTCAGACACACAGTGGCACTTTTCCAGTAGACAGCCTATAACCATACATAAAGGTTATAAATTGAGCCCAGAACAGGAAGACCTGCACTCCTGTCCAGCCAGATGAAAAGGAGTCTACTCTCAAGCTTTTTTTTTATTAATAGTACCTAAAGGCAGATACAAAAGAGCTGCAGGTCTAATTAGAAAATAGGGAACTTAGTTATTGCATTCTTATATTCTTACTTATAGCCTGGATTTTTATTTATTTATATCTATGCATGATTATTTTTATTTTATTTATTTATTTATTTATTATGGAGAGGGGAAAAAAGTGAATTTCTTCATGTGGCAAGCCTTGTCTTTAGGCCTACTGATGTCCACATCTTTGCAGAGCTGGTCTGCAGAATGTGCACTTGCGCTGTGGCTTTCATAGACACACAGGCTGAGAGGTTGTTTAGTCCATCCCTCTGTGCTGACGCGAGATTAACTATACTTAGACCATCTTTGCCTAACCAGTTCTTGAAAACCTCCGAGGGTTGGGCCTTGAATTCTTCCTCTATTACCCCTACATCAACACACATTTGTCTCATGCAGCATGTGTAAAAAGTGATGCATATATGCCATGTGGGAGTATGGGGTCTGATACTTCTACTGATGTGGAATATTTAGTCAAGTACATAGAATAATTATGTGCTCTGAGTTGGTTCATTGCCTCTTATCCCATATCTCAGGTTGTTTGAGTCACCCACACAGACAAGCTTAAGCAATAGTCCCATCAACTGGTATTTGGGGTTGGTATGGAGTGTGATTACAGCCTATAAACTGTGGTTCTTGCGCCTGGCTGATGCAGGATCCTGCAGAAGGAAAGATAGTTTTAAGCCACCACTGAACTCCCTGTATTCTGGGTCCATCAAGTAGACATTTCAGCCCCCAGCATAACTAAGAATGGCCTCGGGGCTGCTCTGAACTGCATGTCTATGCCCCTGACCTCAAGGGACTTTGTGGCAGCTGAAAAGAACCAGAGAGCAGAAGCAGTCCATACGCAGCCTGGTATACATCCCTAGGTGATGGGCTATGAGGGGTTTCTGCTTAGAACTATTATGGCAGCTCTGCGTTGTCCAGGAAATGCCGTTTGATCAGGGCATTCTCCTGGGGTGAATCCAGGGAGTTTATGGCAACTTTGTATTTCCAGAGTGCAAAGGGGCTGTATTGCACCAGTCACATCACATATACTTGCGTTGGTCCTGGAGCTCTTGAAATTTCCACACCCTTTCTCACATGTATGTGTATAAATAATATGATATTTGAGACTCTTTCTCTTTGACTGGATTTTGCCCATTATTTAGTCAGTGTGCAGACTGAGACTCCATTCTTTATGCATATAACTGCCATTAATATCAATGTGAGTTATGCAGTAATCCACAGCAAAATATGCCCTTAAATAACCATCAAGTGGCACCTCCAGCTTAGAGCTTGAGAAATTCTTGGCCCTATTTAAAGCTCGAATTCCATCTAGAGAAGCAGAGCATTTTCACCTGTTGATGATATATAATATTTTCCATTTTCTTGGAAGCTAAGACATTGGTGAGAGCATTGTCTTATGGCAATCTTATTGTGTTTACATTAAGGTCCAAACCTTGAGGACAATGGGAAGTTTCTGGGAATAAGATGAACAGGGTTTGGTTACTGATTAAGTATTTCAGTGATGCTTTGTGGAATAACTGTCTATGGTATTATGCCATATAACCAAGGTATTATTGCTATATGAGAATGTTATAGGCAACTATTTTACTATCCGTTTGCACAATGGTTGCTTGCTACATATATTTGTAATCTTGCCAATTTGAAGCCAGTTCCATCTTCTGTTAACATCAGTGGAAAAAAATCCTCCCATTAATTTCAGTGGTGGTTAGGGATGGCATCTGGCTGGCTTTTGTGCGGCCTTGCCAGTTACTAGTGAAGGTAAGGAGCACCCCAGGAATTTTTTGACTTCTTGCTGCTCCGCCATGCTGAGGATTAAGTGGGATGGGGCAGGAGAAATGCTTAGCAGACCTTTCCCATTGGCCTGGTCCTTTAAAGCTGGGCCTCCCTTCCTTGTATGCTCCAGGGTTTGCGGGACTCCAGTGACCGCCATAATAGGAGGAAGGGGGCAAGTGAGTTTGTTGTAGGGCAGCCTTCCCCATCAGCTCCTTGTGAATTTGACAGGGGCCTGGAGCTAGACAAGGACCTGGAGTGTGACGGGGGGTGGGAAAGGTAAGTGGCACAGAGGTCTTGAGCTGCCCCTAATTCCCCACCAGTACTGCTACCTGTGTGGGATGGGAGGGTTCACACTACTGATGGGAGGAGCACCTGAAAGGGAAAGAAGGGTCATGGGCCTTCTGATGGGGGGGCAGTAACCGGTTGTTCAGCATCTTAGAGGTGGGAACCCTAATGGTAGTTGAATTTGGCCCTTTGCTAACATATTCTGCAATGGCGAAAGTTAAGGAGTTTATCCTAAGCAGCATCACATCCCAGTGGCCCTTGCTGGAGTTCTTCAGAAGCACGGTGTATCATGCCACAAGTCCCTTGCGTGTCCAGTAACAACTTAGTTGAAAGTCAAGTAAACATTTGGCCACCTGGGCTTTTAAACTGCACAACAAAAACAAAACGTCTGTTGCACTGTGTGTCTAATGGTGTTGTCAGGTTGTTAGGCCTGGGCCTGGGTGCTCAGGGTTAAACCTGTGAACTCCTCTGCGGCCCCAGCATCAACCAGCACTCCCCCTTAGAATGAGCAGAAAAGCCTGATCTTGCCTGGTAGATCCTGATTGGCTACTGCCTCTTCCCAGCCCTTTTGGAGGACTATGTCGTGTTGGTTTTGCTGGTACTAGAGCCTGAGTGGCGTTTTTAGGCAGTACTTGGAGGTCTAAAAAACTCACTGCCTCTCTTTCCCACGTGACACTGTTTGTTGGGATGTCGGTGTCAAGGTGCCGATGCCTCCAGCAGGGGGTAGAGAAGGCCTGGTACATCTTGTCAGAGTCCCCTATGGGCAGTGTACTTAAATATACTAAACAATATGGAAATATATATATTTTAAATAGCTGAATCAAAAGGTAGTGTCAGCCTGCAAATAACATTTACAGTCTTAGTTCCTCATGTGTAATTCATTTTGGCAGGTACAGTACTTTCAGGTTTTATTGTATTATAAACTTTAAAAAAAACTTGAAAGAAATCATTTGAAAAGGGTTTGAAGTAAGTGATTTAGATGAGCTTGGCAGGTGGTGCAATATGACTGTTTCCGGATTAACTAAGTTCTGAAAATGCTGTCACTTCACAGTACTGAATCTATGTGTTGATTTAGTCATTGCTGAGGCAAAAGTCATCACCTTGCTGAACAAACTGTATGAGGCATTAGTCGATGATGGCATCAAACAGAACCAGCAGATGCCATTTTTTGAGCAACTTTGGAATAATCAGTGATTAAAAGGAGAATTGCATCAAAATTTCTTATCTTCTAACTGCCATTTAATTTAAACATTTGTCATTGAGATAACGTGATTTTCATATTTTCGTAAATATATATTAAAATATGTCTGAGGGAAAAGAGAGACAAAGGATATAGTAGAACCTCTAAGGAACAGTGGAGTTAAAAATGAGAATTTCAGAATGTCAGAACTAATAAAACCATCTCTCACTTTCTAATGGGTAGGAAACAGAAATAGAGACACTATGGAAATAGAACTCAGGAGAAAAAAAGGAAGTAGAAATGAACTAAAATAAAATTAATTTAAGTGAACTTGATGGCCCCAATTCATCTCTGGTTTCACTCTTAAAATTTCAGTGACTCACGGAATTACATGTGGGCTGTTACACCAAAGGTGAATCTGGCCCACTACCCACAGATCTTCAGGATTAGATATTTCCATTGTGTGATCCTGAAGGAAGTGGCCAGAAGTAATTTTTGGCATATCCTGTAAATCAAAAAAGGTGTGTAAGTACAGTAACTCCTCACTTAACATTGTAGTTATGTTTCTGCAAAATGTGACTTTAAGTGAAACAATGTTAAGTGGATCCAGTTTCCACATAAGAATGTATGTAAATGGGGGGGTTAGGGTCCAGGGAATTTTTTTTGCCATAGAGTACAGTACTATAGTTAGGAGATGCCCCTGCCTTACCCCACACAGGCACAGCCCACTGGCACTGGAGACAATGAGTCAGGCAAGGAGGCTGAAGGTGCTGTAGGCTAAGAGAAGCACGTTGTGCAGCGGCAGCTTCCCCTACTCTGCAAGCACCAGAGGCGGGGGGCTCAACCCTTGGCCTGCCCACACCACCTCTTTCCCCCCAAGCCCCCACCCATAACCCTCAACTTCTTCCCTCCCTTTACTCTGCATGCTACATCCTTGCTCCTCCCCCCTCACACCCCTCATTTCCTGCTCGCGGCAATCATTTGGCTTGCAATGTTAAGGAGGGAGGGGGGAGAAGCGAGGACAAGGCGCACAGGCTCTCCCTCCCTCCCCTGCTTTTTGAATGCTGCAAGCCAGTTGATTGCTGCAGGCAGGAGCCAGGGGAGGGAAGGAGGAGGGAGCCTGTGCTCCAAGTCCTCCCTCCTCCTCCTCCCTCCCTCCTGCCCATGACGATCAGCTGGGTTGGGATGTTCAGGGGGCAGGAGGGGGTGCGCGCAAGCTCCCCCATCCCTCCCTTGCCTCTTGCCCACGGCAATCAGCTGGCTTGTGGTGTTTGGTGAAGCAGGGGAGGGAGGGGGAGTCTGCCCGCTGAGTCCTCACTCCTCTCCCCTCCCTCCTGAATGCCGCAAGCCAGCTCATTGCCGTGGTCGGGAGGAGGGGAATGGTGCTGATCCGCGGGGTCTGCTGGCAGGTGGGAGGCACTGTATGTGGGGGGGGGGCGTCAGGGAGCTGATGGGGGGGCTGCCAGCTGTGGACTAAGCAGACAGACAACATTATAGCGAAGCATTGCATGACTTTAAATGGAGCATGTTCTGTGATTGAGCAGGGATGTAAGATTGAAACAATGTTAAGCAACAGGATGTTACCTGGGGAGTTACTGTAGGTATCTTGTAGGTAGGTTAATTAAGTGTCTTAGTAGTAGGCTAACACACTTCTGAACTTAACAAATGGTTGACTTGCTTAACTATTTATTTGTTGGTCTGATTTCTGTCTGAAATCAGATATTTGAAAACGTTATCAAAGAATAGTTTTGTGGGTCATGAGAGAAGGTAAAAAGCATTGTGTTACAGTGATGTTGGTTTGTGGGCCTCAGTTTTGGTATACTAACCTGATCAAATTTTTTTTTGTAAAGATAGCTGTGATTCAGACAGTATTGTGGTAGCTGTTTCTGGGAGGGACAAATGCAGAGTTCTCTCTGCCTTGGCTTCAGCCAGTTTTGCTTACTGGAGTTCTGGAAATTCTGGGGAGAGCTTCATGCTGGGAGCCGTGAATTGGTTCTTTGTTGTTCTTGGCTTGTAAAATCCAGCAGGGAGGTAACAAGTAGAAAACAGTTTTCTTGTCCTAGGCAAATTTTTGAGACTTCAAAAAGTTTCCTGTTCTACAATGGGATGAAATGGAGGCCTTCTGAATTTTGGGGTTTATGAAAAATAAGACACATCCCCCATCCCAGAATATCCAACAGGCCAGTGGTTAGGGCACTGTGATGGTTCTTGGGGCGCCTGGGACTGTCAGTCATCCTGTTACCCCCTGCCTCCAGGAGGAAAGAGTTTGTCCTGTGGTAGCTGTGTGTCAGTTCCCTAATATCACCAACCTTTCAGCCATTCAAGCACTCTCCTTTGGGCTATGCCAGCCCTATCTTTGCCTTGAGGTTTAATAATAGGTGCACCCTGATCCCCTAGTCCCTTTGAATCATTCCTCTGGGATATCCAGCCCCTAACATTGCTCACAGAAATACCAGATTCTTTGCCCCCAGAAGTGCCATATAACCCAGTTTTATCTTAAACCACCACTTCTGTAAACCATGCAGCACTTGTGAGCATTTACATTAAAAACAAAAGTAGGTTTATTAAAATTAAGATTTATCTGAAAGTGATGGAAACAACTTGTTACAAAACAAAATCATAAAATACGAACCTGGGTCTACACTTACCTGTACTTATATTTCCTATCTAATAGAATAGGTTTCCCCCTCCCCCAATTCAGTCTGCTGCAGAGCTTGTTGTTCTTACTTGCAGGGGCAGCTCCAGGCACCAGTGCAGCAAGTGCGTGCCTGGGGCAGCAAGTCGTGAGGGGGTGGCATGCTGGTCATTGTGAGGGCAGCAAGCAGGCGGCTTTTGGTGGTGTGCCTGTGGGAGGTCTGCTGGTCCTGCGGCTTCGGCGGCAATTCGTTGGTGGGGACGCTGATGGTGCGGCACTGGCAGACCTCTCGCAGGCATGCCGCCGAATCCGTGTGACCAGCGGACTGCCTGCAGGCGCACTGCCGAAAGCCTCCTGCCTACCATGCTTGGGGTGGCAAAAAACATAGAGCCACCCCTGCTTACGTGAACTAGGATCCAAATGTTCATGAGAGCCCCCTGTTCCTCAAGGGGTTCCTCAGTGAATGGATATGAACGGCCTTTTCTTACACTTTATTATAGTGAAACAGTCTTTTGTCTTTTTTTTTTTTTTTTTTTTTTTTTTAGCTAGAGCAATCTCCTGCCTGCTGTTATGATCCTTTCACCTCCAAGTGCTTTCAGTTAGCAATTGTCTGTAATGGTTTTCCATTGGCTGTTCTAGGATGGGCCACGATAGACAACAGAACCTTGCTGGCTGACGAGGGAAGGGGGGTGACAATTCTCTTTTGCTTGAATGGATCATCACCAAGACACATTACCCCTGGTGACTAAGTTCTACTCCAAGTCCATGAAGCATACATTCAGTTTAAATACATTATTCCTTAAATATTATCTGTATCAGTGGTGGGCAACCTGTGGCCCGTGGGCTGCACGCAGCCAGGGCCGGCCCCAGGTCCCAGCACGCCAAGCGTGTGCTTGGGGCGGCATGCCGCAGGGGGCACTCTGCGGGAGGTCCACCGGAGCCACGGGACCAGCGGACCCTCCGCAGGGACGCCTCCGCAGGCACGCCTGCGGGAGGCCCACTGGAGCCGTGGGACCGGGAAGTGGCAGAGCGCCCCCCCCAAGGTGTGCCGCCATGCTTGGGACGGCGAAATGGCTAGAGCAGGCCCTGCATGCAGCCTGTCTAGGTAATCCACTGGCAGGCTGCAAGACAGTTTGTTTACACTAACCATCTGCAAGCATACCCACCTGCAGCTCCCAGTGGCCACAGTTCGCCATTCCTGGCTAATGGGAGCTGCGTGAAGTGGTGACCAGCACATCCTTGTAGCCCTCGCTACTTCCTGCAGCTCCCACTGACCAGGAATGGCAAACCGTGGCCACTAGGAGCTGCGGATGGCCGTGCCTGTGGATGGTCAATGTAAACCAACTGTCTTGTGGCCCGCCAGCGGATCACCCTGATGGCTGCAGGTTGCCCACCACTGATCTATGTGTACATCTCACAATGATTAGAGTCATGACAAGTAATGAGCTTTCTGCAGATACTTCTGATACTTTCTATGGATAAATATCCTGTAAGGCATGTTCAGTGTAGTGAGTTTGTTGGGTCTGAGGTGAGAATTGTTTGCAAAGAACAGGGCACCCTTTGCCAAGGCGCCTCTGTCACAGGTGCTCATGTGGGAGAACCAGGTTCAAGTCCAGGCGTGGGCAAACTGGATCCGGCCCCTCAGGGCTTTGGATCCGGCCTGTGGGATTGCACCCCATGCTGCCATGGGCCCTGCATGGCTCTCAGGAGTGGCCAGCACCATTTCCCTGCGGCCCCTGGGCAGGGGGGCAGAGGGCTTCATACATTGCTCTTGCCTCCAGGCACCGCCCCCCACAGCTCCCATTGGCTGGGAACGGGGAACTGCGGCCAATGGGAACTTCGGGAGAGGTACCTGGAGGCACGGCAAGAGCAGTGCATGCAGAGTCCTCCCCCACAACCAATGGGCTGCAGTGCTTCCTGGAGTGGTGCAGCGTGGGGACAGGGCAGGCATGCAGGGAGCCTGCTCTGGCCCCAGTGCATGCCGCTGCCACCCCGAGACACTTTAGGTAAGCAGCGCTGGCCGGAAAGCCTGAACCCCGCCTACACCCCACCCCCCCAACTCCCTGTCCTAGGCCCCCTGCCTGCACCTTGCACTCCTCCTGCACCCCAACCCCCTGCCCTGAGCCCCCTCCCACAGTCTGCACCCCTCCTGCACCCCAACCTCCATCCCTGAGCCCCCTTATACTCTTCGCACCTCTCCTCTGCCCCAATTCCTTGCCCTGAGCCCCTTCGTGCACACCACACCCCCTCCCACACTCTGCACTCCCTCCTGCACCCCAACCCCCTGCCCCAGCCCTGTATACAATTTCCCCACCCAGATGTGGCCCTTGGCCCAAAAAATTTGTCCACCCCTGTTCAAGTCCCTGCTCTACTTAATTCAGACCAGAGATTTGAACTTAAGTCTCCCACATCTCAGATGGGTGCCGTAACCATCGGTGATTAACTGTTCTGAAGTGAGTCTTTCTCAGTCTCAACTGTTGGAGCTGTTCCACTTGGTATAAATCATTAAATATTCATTGGATCAGCACCTTGAACTGGGTCACACTCCCTGATACAAGGGGTGAGGGTTGTAATAAGAGTGCGATAGAGCAGTAAGGGCTGGGAGAATAAAGCCCAGAGCTGCTGGATTGAGGGCAGGCCCAGGTTTTCCTACAAACCAGTGCAGGAACAGGATGCTAGAGACAGGCCATTTGGGGACTGCTGGAAGCAGCCTGGAAGGGTGGAGAACTTTAATGTGACTTGGCTGAAGGGCTAAGCTATGAAGAGGAAAACGTTTCAGCTGCGGGAGCGTGTCAGGCCCCGGAGTGAGAGGACAGTCTAAACAACTGTAGGAGGAGTGTCAGACCAGAGGGCGAGGTAATTCCCCATATGCTCCACGAGTAGGTGCCACTGAGCAGTGAGTAGAGCAGATCCCGTGACACCAGCTCTTTGTTATACGAATCTTCAATTTTGGCAAATTGACATTACCCCACAAAAAAACTCTTCTGTTGAAAAGTTCCTGACCAGTTCTAATGATAGGTTCACTTGGGGGAAAATATCGTTAGTGTTAGCATCTCTTAAAGAGACACTTGTGGGGTATGTGTCCTAGAAACCAGTCATCACTGTGTTTTACATCTGACTGGTTTGAAAAAGTTCTGATGAGGCAATTGTAGCAATAGCTGGAGTTGTCAGATTTGCTTTGCAGATTGCACTGGTTATTGTCAATCAGTTCCCTTGGGGCACTGAAAGAGTATCAGGTTCTTATGCTGATTCTATTAGATCTCTCATCTCTATATCTCCTTTTCATTGGATCTAGAGGAGGTGAACAGTTGTCTTTCCCAGTGTTTAACCACGATTGGGCCTTGGATGAGAGCTAGCTATCTGGTTGAACCTCACACTGCATAATATGCAGATAATGTTGGTGGTTGATAGAATAAATGAGAGGAAGTGGTAGAAGAGATTTCTCCACTTGTTGTTTTTTATTCTGTAGTGCTCCAAAATGTTCATGGTGCTTCATTGAATATGTAGAAATCCGCCATCCAGGCCCAGAATAACTGCCAGTCTTCAGCCTGGCTTGTGGGAGGATTGCCTGCCTTTTGCTCAAGTTCGTCACCCAGGGGTTCTGCTTTTTTACCCACATTTGGCAAGGAGAGTTGTGAAATTTCCTTTTGGATCTGGATCTCAAAACAGTTATCTGGTTTTGCTTGAGTGCACTTTATTTGGAGTGATCTCGGAAGACTACTTTAAAATTTCAGATAATACAAACATGAATGCTAGTTTACTTGCAGTAAACACACTAATCTGTATACTTCACTGGCTTCCAGTTCCATTCTGGTGCAATTCAAATGATGGTGCTGGAACTAGCAATGTGGAGGTGCAGCTAAGGGATTTCCATTATATACAATATTTACAGTTTGATTGAATAGCTCTCAGCATCCTCACTATAAAAATTGTTCCGGCACCCCTGATTCAAAGTGTTGAGTTTTTATCTGTAAAGCCCCTTTTGATTTGTTTATAATAGAGACTGCTGTCACCATTTTTTTTTTAGCCTACATCTTAGACCAATTAGAGTGCTGAAGCCTTACCTTTTTAAGGCAGGATTTCTTAATGGGGGGCCTGAGATTCGCTTTTCTGGTTTGGTCCTATAGATCTCAAGTTATTTGACTTGAGGGGTTCAAAACATATCTGCTTAAGTAGGCTTTTCCTGATGGAATTGTTTGAGGGGTTGGGTTATTTATGACTGGGGTATAATTTTGTTCGTATTAGTTAATACTGCTTTGCTGATGTTTTGGGTTGATGTTTTTATTGCTATTTATTACAAAAGTGCTAGTGGTTGATTGACAGGTATATTATAAAAATGGAAGGAATAAATGTATCTTGATTTAATCAAGGCATTTGACACAGTATTACACTGAAAACTCAGTGACTGGAAAAATATTGTATGGAAAACATTGCAATGCTGTGGATAAAAAATGGATTTAGGGAAAGAAAACAGAACAATATCACATCACGTAATGAGGAAGTTGTTAATGAAGTACCTCATGGTTTGGTACTAGAACCAGGCTTCTTTAACATACACATAATGACTGGATTTGTCAAAGGAGCAAAAGTGAATTAGGCACTCAGCTACCATTGGAATTGATTTACAGCCAGTTATCTTAGGCCAAATTTTGACCAAACCTTAAATGACAGTAAAGACCCAATAGTCCTGTATGGCTGGATAATTAGCTGAGCATCAGAGTAACCGGTCTTGAGAGCACTTGTTCTGGTCTGTGAGGGGCAGGGAATGACAAGGGAAGTTCTGATCTCTGCCCATTGGCAGAAGAAGAAATTGGATGGGTGCAGAGCGCCTGTACAACATTGATCTAATTCATAAGGCATTAAAACAATTGTGTTTGGAAGAGCATCAGGATTTACAGAGATGGCCACAAGTGTGCAACCCAGCTTCATTTTAAAGTTGCTGAGGACTCTCAGCTTTGGATCCTTGCAGAGCCGTGATCAGTGACAGTCGGTAGCAAAAATCCCCAATGACTGGAGACAGGATGCTAGATAGGGATGGCTTTGAGTAACTACAGAGAATTCATTCTCAGGTATCTGCCTGGTGGGTCTTGCCCACATGCTCAGGGTCTAATTAGTCACATATTTGAGGTCAGGAAGGAATTTTTCCCCGAGTCAGACCCTTTTTTTTCCCCCCTTCCTCTGCTGCATGGATCACAGGTCACTTGCAGATTTAAACTAGTGTAAATGGTGGAGTCTCTGTAATTTGAAGTCTTTAAACCGTGATTTGAGGACTTTAGTAACTCAGCCAGAGGTTAAGGGTCTATTATAGGAGTGTGTGGGTGAGGTTCAGTGGCCTGCAATGGGCAGGAGGTCGGACTAGATGAGCTTGATGGTCCCTTCTGACTTTAAAGTCTACAAGTCTATGTTCTTGGAAAGAGTAAAAGGAGGTAATATTTGACATTGCTACAATTTATTGAATATCCCCATTGTGTGAGCAAAGATGTTTATACATTGAAAATATAAAGGTTGAGCCTAGTTCATGATTTTGGTCAGCCTACGAGGTGAGATTGAGTAGAGAGATATGCAGGGACTATATATTTGGGAAAGAGTAACTCGGAACGTGAAATGGGGGGAAGATGGAAACTTCTGGTTTATAAATTAATAAAATGCTATATAGGCTTGTGCTAAAAACTTCAGGGTTCTTTGTCATGGTCTCAAATCGAAGTCCTTAATAAGCACACACAGTATTAAAACTTCCTTTTTCATTTCTGTCAATCCTCAACATGCATGGGAAATTGAGCATTATATTAACAGTTCTTTTTGTTGTATAATGGAAATTGTTACCCAGGTTATAGCTAAAATCGACTCAGTTTACTTACATGCTGCTAGTTTTGTCAGTTCCCCCAAATCCAGATACAGCCAAATGAGAAGACAAAAAAAAATGGGTAAAAGAAAAGAATGATTGGCTATGGTCAGAGGGTAGATGATGACAACTATTGTCAGCACAGGCTGACAAGATGGCTGTCTTCTTGAAATGTCAGTGTATCCTTCTGTGGTCTCGCTTAGGTCTGCAGAATGGGATGAGTTCTCTAGAAAGTCCAGCAGAGAGAGCTTGAAGTGACGCATCAAGAATCTGTTGTAAGGCTTGAGAAAGATCTTGGTCCAAGGATTAGATGCCTTTTTACCCTGATTAGATCGACATATTTAAGTAGAAAGTGAAGAAAAGGACAATCACAGCAAACAAAACAAAAGCAAGCAGACACGAGTCCCTCCCTTTCCCACGTCTCTCTGCGTTTTTTACTTTTCAGTTAATGGGAAAGGACTTGGGCTGTTCTGACAATCCTTACCAGTCTCCAAAACACTATAATCTTGAAGAGTCTTCTAACCTATTAGCCAGTTCAGTTCTTAAACTAAAGTCCCAGAATGCATCATGTTCATCCTTGACATTGCAGTGGCAAAGAATGGCAGTACCGTTGCAGATTCCAGGCTATAGGCCTTAGATACATTTACAATTTCATTTCCTTTAGTGAGGCCGGGTTCATTCATTTCATTGTCGTGACTGTATACTATTTAGAAACCAGTCAGTGTAGAAAGGTGATATTTAAGCATAATGATGGATTCCAAATGAAACAGGTTCTTACTGCAGTGCCTTTGGAAAGGAGGTCAGATCTTATCTGGAATGTATTCTTTACTGATACAGATCAGAGTGGATTGATTTAAATCAAAATGATTTAAATCAGCAAGCAGGAAACCTTGACTTTAATATCAATTTTATTCTTTTTTTGCATTTGTACTTTTTAGGTTATTATCCTAAAGAGAGAGGTTGATTCTCTTTTGTTGGTAATCATTAAAACATGTCGATTTGCAACTAAATATGACCGTAACACTAAATTTGATACTTTTTGGTAACAAGGAGATACACTTTATCTATACATATTTATTTAAGCAATTATATTACATATATTATATTTATGCAGATTATTTTTTATAATACTTTTATAATACTAGAAAATGGTGAATGATGCATTTCTTATTTACTAGATTAATTTTTCACTCATGATTTGTGTCAAGCTCTATGGAAGAAAATTAGAATTCAACAAAAAATGCACAAAAATAACATTTAAATATTATTAGATAAATCTATCTTAAATGCATGGGATATATAAGAAAAACAAAGTATGTTTATCAAACCATATTTTGCATTTAAAACTGATTTATTAAATAAAAGAATTATTCTCTGTAGTTTGTGAGACAAATAGATTGCTCCTGGTGAACATGTTTTTCAGGATTTTAGAACTAGTAGGTATAATGCGATTACACCTAGTTTTTATTCATAGATTAGAAGAGGGGAAAAAACAAGCTTTTCTGCTCTTTAAATTTTCAGTCGAAACAGCAAAGAATCCTGTGGCACCTTATAGACTAACAGACGTTTTGGAGCATGAGCTTTCGTGGGTGAATACCCACTTCCTCAGATGCACATAGTGGAAATTTCCAGGGGCAGGTATATATATATATGCTAGCAAGCAAGCTAGAGATAACGAGGTCAGTTCAATCAGGGAGGATGAGGTCCTGTTCTAGCAGTTGAGGTGTGAAAACTAAGAGAGGAGAAACTGGTTCTGTAGTTGGCAAGCCAATCACAGTCTTTGTTCAATCCTGAGCTGATGGTGTCAAATTTGCAGATGAACTGGAGCTCAGCAGTTTCTCTTTGAAGTCTGGTCCTGAAGTTTTTTTGCTGCAGGATGGCCACCTTAAGGTCTGCTATAGTGTGGCCAGGGAGGTTGAAGTGCTCTCCTACAGGTTTTTGTATATTGCCTTTCCTAATGTCTGATTTGTGTCCATTTATCCTTTTCCGTAGAGACTGTCCAGTTTGGCCGATGTACATAGCAGAGAGGCACTGCTGGCATATGATGGCGTATATTACATTGATGGATGTGCAGGTGAATGAACCAGTGATGGTGTTGCTGATCTGGTTAGGTCCTGTGATGGTGTCGCTGGTGTAGATATGTGGGCAGAGTTGGCATCGAGGTTTGTTGCATGGATTGGTTCCTGAGCTAGAGTTATTATGGTGCGGTGTGCAGTTACTGGTGAGAATATGTTTCAGGTTGGCAGGTTGTCTGTGGGCAAGGACTGGCCTGCCACCCAAGGCCTGTGAAAGTGTGGGATCATTGTCCAGGATGGGTTGTAGATCCTTGATGATGCATTGGAGGGGTTTTAGCTGGAGGCTGTATGTGATGGCCAGTGGAGTCCTGTTGGTTTCTTTCTTAGGAGTGTCTTGCAATAGGAGGCTTCTGGGTACACGTCTGGCTCTGTTGATCTGTTTCCTTATTTCCTCGTGCGGGTATTGTAGTTTTGAGAATGCTTGGTGGAGATTTTGTAGGTGTTGGTCTCTGTCTGAGGGATTAGAGCAGATGCGGTTGTACCTCAGTGCTTGGCTGTAGACAATGGATCGTGTGATGTGTCCAGGATGGAAGCTGGAGGCATGAAGGTAGGCATAGCGGTCGGTAGGTTTTCGATATAGGGTGGTGTTAATGTGACCATCACTTATTTGCACCGTGGTGTCAAGAAAGTGGACCTCCCGTGTAGATTGGTCCAGGCTGAGGTTGATGGTGGGGTGGAAGCTGTTGAAATCGTGGTGGAATTTTTCCAGAGTCTCCTTCCCATGGGTCCAGATGATGAAGATGTCATCAATGTAGCGTAGGTAGAGAAGGGGCATGAGTGGACGAGAGCTGAGGAAGCGTTGTTCCAGGTCGGCCATAAAGATATTGGCATATTGTGGGGCCATGCGGGTGCCCATAGCAGTGCCACTGATCTGGAGATATATATTGTCATCTAATTTGAAATAGTTGTGTGTAAGTATAAAGGCACAGAGCTCAGCAGCCAGTTGTGCTGTGGCATCATCAGGGATAGTGTTCCTGACAGCTTGTATTCCATCTGTGTGTGGGATGTTTGTGTAGAGAGCCTCTACATCCATGGTGGCTAGGATGGTGTTTTCTGGGAGGTGACCGATGCATTGTAGTTTCCTCAGGAAATCAGTGGTGTCACGGAGATAGCTGGGAGTGCTGGTGGCATAGGGTCTGAATAGAGAGTCCATATATCGAGACAGTCCTTCAGTCAGAGTGCCAATGCCCAAGATGATGGGGCGTCCAGGATTTCCGGGTTTGTGGATCTTGGGTAGTAGATAGAATAACCCTGGTCGGGGCTCTAGGGGTATGTTGTTTTCTTCTGGTGTTAGTGTAGGGAGTGTCCTGAGTAGATGCTGTAGTTTCTTAGTTTTCAGTCGGTTTCTTAACTCTTAATGAGAGAACTAAGCATTGAACTGAGCTATTTGAATAAACTCAAATGAAGAAAGTACTCTCTCTGCACCAACAGATCAGATACTACTGTCAAAAGCTGGTTTAGTATTTCAACAAACGCTGGTTCCAGGTGCTTAATCAGTAAGTTCCACTGGTTCAGTGGTTTGACTTCCTTTAAAATGTAGGCAGCAAAAGTACTGCTTAATATTATATTTAATTTAATCTAAATGATTTTAATGGATTTCAGTAAATTTAGCCTTAACATAGGTTGTTATAATTTTCAAATTTGATCTTAAATAGGTTTGTTTTTAAAAATAAAAATATATTTAATTTAAATTTAAGAAATCTGATTAATTTTTTAAAAAATCATTGTTTTGGATTTTTTAATAAATTGAACCTGATCCAGGGGATTCTCTTGCAAGACCGGAGAATAGAGCTCAGATGAATTTCTGTTGCCTGGGTTCTTGAGAAAAAAATAGGCAGCTCCTACATGAATTGGTCACTGGCAGGAGGAGATTGATGTGGCCAGTCTGAAATAGGGTCAACTTGTTGACTGGCAATAGGGAGTATAGAGGCTATCTTCTCCCCATGGCTATTATCTTCTGTTTTCCCTGTACTTTTTAGGACATGATGCTATTGGTAATGGTTCTGTAATGCATTGGTGGCCCACAATGCTGGACACTCTAAATGGTCATGTGTGTATTTGATATTGAAAATAACTCTCATCGTGGGTTTATTTTAGTTTGTCCTTTGATTGTCTAACTTTAGCTTTAGCAATATTTTCACTTGGCAAAGGGGGATCAACGCAACAAACTCAGCTGTGTTGCCATTTGGGACATCTTTGACTAGCATCTCAGCAGGCTCCTGTGTGAAGTCAGTATTTGCTGATCAACCAGTTCAGACTGTATCATTGTGTTTCTGATTTCTAGGAATAAACAACAGCTCCTCTTTCCATCTAACAGAAGTATATCAGCAAGATCTCAGAGTTCTGCAATTTGTTCCTTGGTCCTTACTCACTGAATTGGATTGCTGGGCAATGACAGATTCAGCACTTCTTTGGGACCCCATGAAGTCCCGCACAAAAGGTTTATGGCAGGGATTTTCAAAGAAGCCTTGGGAGCTGAAGTCAGTGACAGACTGGGGAACTGAATGAGCGTTTCCCCAAATTCCAAGATGGAATCATAATCACTGGACCCCCTTTTCTTTCCAGTTTCAAAGGAAATTTAATTTCTATGGGACTTGGATGCCTAACTCCTTTGAAAATTTCAGTCTAAAAAGCTATTTTATACTGTGTTGTAAGACTGCACCTGGAATGCTCTGCACATTCACATTGTTCTTGTTGATGCTTATTCCAAATGTAGAGCTCAGTCTTGCATAGAGATGAGCAATTCCTGGAGACGTGAAGGATAATAATATCAATATAGTTAGTCTTCTCCTTCAGTGAATCATTTCTGTGGCTTTTCTCACTGGACAGAGAAGTGGGTGCACTTGATTCCTATTACCCTATCTCAGATTTTTTTTTATTTTTGCCATCAGCTGGGAACATTTCCCAATTACTTTCTCCCTTCATTGTGCTCTCTCAGATGGTTATTTTATAAGACAAATCTTAATAAGAGAATGCCCCTGATGAGCCAGTCTTAGCAGGTGATAGCCATTTCACATGACTGGTGGTAAGGAATGGGACATGGAAGCACTCCTTGTACCTCATACACAGTCAGGTTTAGAATTAAAATGACCCATTCCCACCATTCTGTTATAATTGTAATGTATGCAATATCTGCAGAGAGAATGCAAATGTTCTGTTGTAATAACTGACTGAGGAGTGCACATATACAGATACAGGGTCCAATTCTCTGCTATGCAGAATTACACACCAGGATAAAAATAGTGCGCTCACATTCAGAATCTGGCTAGTGGATCCTGACTTGCTCCCATTTAAATCAAGTAAACACTTGAAACAATTTTATTGGGATCCGGCCCCTAGTTTGTTTTTTTTAAGAGTCCTACATTTGCTACTGTAGGTAATGTGCATAGGTTGAGCTGTTTAAACCATAGGGAAATCACACATTTCAATTTCCCTTGGAATATCTTCATTATTAGAAGGTATTACCAGAATAATTTGTTGTCAGAGTAGCAAACCTTATTCAGGTTTTTTAATTAATCTCTTGAGAGATTCAACAGATTTAAAGATAAAAACATGCTGTAAATATTCTGCTGGGGGTAAGCATTGAAAGAGCAAACAAATGCAAATTATCCTCCAAAAAGCCTTGTAGGTAATGCTGTGAACCAAGGAAACTGCTTCCTTTTATGGTCTATAATGCGGCATTCTGTGATGAAATGTAAAGTAAGGTTAAAAGTAAGTCTGTTTGCAAGAAGGGATTTAGGCTCTCTATTTCTTCTTGGACTGTTTATACTGGGAACATAGCGTTGATTTGAATTTGAGCTTCTATACTGAAAATAGTATTTCCTAGACTACGAAAAGCAATGGCGTGGTAAAAAAAATCCTTCCTGCATAGTTGATCAATGTGGATGACCTTACATTGAAAATCAGATTTTGTAAATTTAATGAATTAATGAATTAAAAATTAAATGTAAATCAATTAATAAAAGCTCTGAGAGTGAAATAAATACATTCTGAGAAAACAGCTCAATCCCCTTGTGAATTATTCTTTTTGGTAAATCAAAAAGTGACAGGAGAGGACTGCTAAAAAAATTGGTTTTTCCACAGAGCACTTCAGACAGCTGAAATCACTCAGGCTTGAATGAACCAACAGCATGCTAGTCAAACTCATAATTAGTGGACTTTGTGATGAAGCTCTTTGTTTAATCCTTATTTTTCTGGCCAAAATGTTGGAGGATCCATAAAGGAAGAAGCTTGGAATACACTGTTGTAAGCTAAGATGCCAGTAAATGTATTGTCTCGGAATTAACATGCCGCCAAAAGTGTCTTGCTTCAAGCTTTTTAAAAATAAATCTAGTCTTCTAAGATCCCAGTGAGCTTTTTATTTTTTTTCAGTCTCCTGCAACAAATACTTAGAGTTTGCCATGAAAAAGTCTGTTTGTTTGTAGCTCCCGGAAATATCGGCATTAGCTATGTTTTGCTGGTGTAGCTATTTAATGGAGCGCAAATATACTGTAATCTTTGATAAAACAAAATGTGAACTGTGTTCAACTGCATCTGGGCTTAAACTCAGCAACAGTAGTTTAGCATTCATTCTACTTTCCAAGAGGCCACACCCCTTGTGAAGAATATGAATAACAGACTGCTTTATTCAGAGTCCCTCATCATTAAGAATAGTGTGTTTCAGCTGACAGTGCAATTCACTGTATGATGTTACCAGTTCAATAGATAGGGTGACCAGATGTCCCGTTTTTAAAGGGACAGTCCCATTTTTTGGGACTTTTTCTTATATCGACTCCTATCACCCCTCACCTGCTGCCTTGTTTTTTCACAGTTGCTATCTGGTAACCCTATCAATAGATGTCTGTGAATTGGGTCTTTTGGAAATTAAAGTACTGCCTTGTCCTAAAGACTTAGAAAAGTTAATATGGTATTGGTATTTACATTGTTTTTTTAAATGTTCTTTGAAAATTTCTTGCAACTGATTACTCTGATGTTATGATTTTGGTGTATTTTGTTGTTACTTAAATTAAAGCATGTGTATGTGCACCTGTGCATGCACATTTAGTGGTATTGAAAGTGATATAACGCTATCCTTGGATTGAGTCAGACATTGTGCCTGCAGGCTTCACACAGTATGGCCAATAAGTCTCAATTCTGACCTGTATAATTCCAGTGCTGGGCTTATCCTGGCAACTGTAGAGTAGTATGGTGATGTGCATAAATCAGGACAAGAATAAGGTCATCAAACTCAATCTCACTTGTGACTGGAGTATCAGAAAATGTAAAGGAATATATGCATTAATTTAGAATGCTTTTGTGATATAGAATGTTACCAAGTAAGCAAAAAAAGAGAACTGCAGAATTGTGTACCTCTGTGTGGAATAAAAGGGTCTTGTGTCATTATACAGTATCAATGTCTTTCAGTATTTCTTGAACATCGGTGCTTTAGTTGTTCAGATTCAGGTGTTTAAGAATATCTCTTTTTGTATGGATTAATGTGCAGACTCTGATTTTCCTTAGTTTCTGAGTTAACCCTTACTAATTGTCATTTCCTGCTGCTGTCCTTTTCTATGCATCTGTCTGTCTCATACTGACCTCTACTTTTCCTCAGATCTGGCAAAACAAAAAACAAAAATATTTCTTGTTAACAATTCAGTAGGCACCAAAAGTAGCTCCAAACATTGAGACTACTTACTGTCACAGGGGTTTGTGAGCTTTTAAGAAGAAAGTTTGGTAGCCAAAGCCAAGTGTTAACAGATTGTAAATAGCTGCATGTCGTTGTTAAAGACCCTACTGCTTAGAGAATATGATTAATCTTTAATAAAAATGTTTTTCGTTGGCTCGTTCCCTTTCTCTTATACGGATGCATACTGAAAAGTAAGATTTAAAAGTTGGACAGCCTTTGGTGGGGCTCTGTTGTAATTCTGTCTTTCATTTTAAAGTGCAGATTACTGTCACTTCATGATAAAAGGTCTAACAGCAGTTTACTCAAAGGAGAAAAAGCTGCCACAGTCTTTTGAAGAGCTGTTAAAACTTTGAAAGAAATTTTACTTTAAAATTCTTGATTTCTTCCAAGATGAAATGAAGTGTTAAGAGAGCTGAATATATTTACATCAAGCAATGAAAACAGTTGTTTTGCAGGACAGGTAAGATTTTGCTTATTAGGCCCTGATACTCAGCTGGTGTAAGTTAGCATATGTCCATTGAGTTCAGTGACGCTATACCTCTTTGTACTAGCTGAGGATCTGGCCTGTTATATGTAATCTAGCTCACTATTTTGAATTAATTTCTCTGTTTGGTAGAAGATTATAAAGCTTGTGCTTAGTTTATTTAATGAAAACAAAATATTTTCAGTGTTCATTTGAAAGGTGTTTGCCTTACTGCTGAGAATGTCTGACACATTAGGTTTATAATAGATTGCCAAAGTGGGGTGACAAGCTTTTTTTTAACGTAGTAAAACCATCTTCAAAGGTCATGTTGTTTTTCAACATAAAATTATCAGCTTGCAATTTCACACGGATTCGAGAGAAGTTGATTGATTGAATTGAAATGGTGTACAGAGAAATGGATGGGTGGGTGAGTGAGAATCCTGCACAATGGTGTTTTTAGAGCAGCGGTTTTCAACCTGTGATCCACAGACCATAGGGAGTGCACTCACTATGTCTAAGGCAGTGGTGGGCACCTTGCGGCCTGCAGGCCGTACATGGCCCACCAGGGTAATCCACGAGACAGTTTGTTGACATTTGACTGGCTGCAGGTGCAGCCGCCTGCAGCTTCCAGTGGCTGCGGTTCGCTGTTCCTGGCCAAGGGGAGCTGCAGGAAGCAGCGTGAGTCACAGGGATGTGCTGGCTGCTGCTTCCCACAGCTCTCATTGGCTGGGAATGGCAAACAACGGCTACTGGGAGTTGTGGGCAGCCATGCCTGCAGATGGTCAATGTAGACAAACCTGCCAGCAAATTACCTTGACGGGCCGTGTGCGGCTTGCGGGCCACAGGTTGTGGGCCACCACTGGTCTAAGAGGTCCATGAAAAGTTGTTATTACCACAGAACAGTAGTTTTCAACCTGTGGTCCACCAATCCCTGGGGGTCCCCAGACTATGTCTAAGATTTCCAAAGGGGTCCACACCTCCATTCAACACTTTTTTTAGGGGCTGAAGAGCTCAAGTGACAAGGGAAAGCAATGGAAGGAGGAGATAAAACAGACAGAACCAAGGCAGAACACTGAGGCCTCTGGAGGAAAAGAAACTAAAGCCTCTCAGGGAAACAGTGCTCCTGAGGCAACATGCTGAAAACAAACTGAAGAGCTGGGGGAACTGTGGAAGGAGTCAAACTTCAATTTTGTGGAATTACATCTCTGAGGAAGAAGGTGGTGGACTGAGAGCTTCCTCCACCTGAGATGTAGCTAGCCTACTGTAGAATGAGTGCACACTTGTGCCAATACTGAAAAATCTGTTTATAGCCCTGACAGAACTATTAACCTTACTGATATTTCTGCAAAGGGTAAGTTAGCAGTAGCTTCTCTAACCAGGAGCTGAACAAAGGCAAACCTCAAGGCCAGAATGAAAAGACTGGTATTTGGGTAGCCCAACTGGTCTGCAGGCTTTGCCTTAAAGGTCTTTATGAATAAAACTGTTTTACCTCAGATTATTCAGACAAAAAGAACCTAGGGGGAAAGTTCTCCTAGTGCAGTGCTCAGGTGTTGGGCTTTGCTGAGTAACTGCACCACCCTAGGAAACAGAACTGCTTATTTTCTTGTTTTTAAAATTCAGCAAATCTCTGAGACTGATCCTCAGCTGGTGTAAGTTGGTACAGATCTGTTGACTTCACTAACTCTCTATCAGCTAGAGTAAAGAAACTGTGTGTATATGTGTGACTGTTCTGAAGGCATCTTCTCTACAGTCAATATTACCATCCATTCACTGCACACCTAAAAAGGGTAGGTGAGATTTCCTATCCGCAGGGTATTGTTAATCCTA
The DNA here is from genome assembly GCF_007399415.2 of Gopherus evgoodei. Classification (NCBI taxonomy): domain Eukaryota; kingdom Metazoa; phylum Chordata; order Testudines; family Testudinidae; genus Gopherus; species Gopherus evgoodei. The sequence goes on along the minus strand of NC_044330.1, from coordinate 75,465,099 downwards.
AAATGATGTTGCTCATTGTGTCTGCACCCTCCCCACTTTTCACAGCAGCTCTATCCAAAGATTTCTTGCCCTAGAATTGTTTTTGAGTATTTAAATCTTTCATTGGCGCACCAAATTCTCAGTTATTGCCTAAAAGACAGATTTCAAACTCTGTTTCGAACTTCAGTGCATTTCGTTCTTTATGCACAGTTTGTAAACTATTTTGAAGATGTTGAGTAGATCACATTTTTCAGGGGTCTTGGACTGACGGGTCTGCTTTACTCTCCATGCTGGAGTACAGTTTGAATGCTGTTTTTAGAGGCAGTTTCAGTGAATGTTCTCCTTGGAAGCCCTATATCCTACATACTCCTTCTTTGCCACAATGCACTGCTCAGAGGCTTCTGTTGACCATTCAGTGACAGTGCAACAGTGAGAGAAATAAATATTACAGGAACCAATGACCCTCAGGAAACAAATTTTGTCCTCATTTACACACATTGAATCCCACTGATTTTAGGCAGTCTTTGTTTGGTAATATGATAGTCTCTGTATGGTTGTTTGGGTCAGCAAGACCTAGCCTTCTGAGCACAGTAGCAAAGCAGTAATAAAGACATGTAGCTTCTCTCCAATATTCAGCTCTTTCAGTATACTCCTTAATGCATTTTTTTCTGGATTAACAGGGTTGAGAAATTATAAGGTAAGGGGTGGTTTGTTACAGGGATGGAAATTGCTGAAGGCTAATGAAGTATATGTTCTAGTAGAATAGAGGACACTGGCCTTTTGGCTTATTTTCAGCTTTGACATTCGAGACCACTAGAAAGGTGGAGACTGACCTAAATTCACTGAGACTCAACTCAACCTGAATTAAACTTGTCTTACTCACACAGCAATGGATGGAGAACCAGACTGATGACAATTTGTGTGTGAAATTGTGTCAATGTGAAGTAATACATATTTGTCATGATTCAGTGTACCATGAAAAAAAATACTCTATATGCTGTATACATATTTCTGGTCCACCAAAGTTGGTGAAAATGCCATTTTAACTTGGTGTATGTAGTTAGAATAGGTTTTGATCTTTTGCTGAATGCACAGGCTGTAGGCTATAGGAGGCTGACCTGGGACTACCAATGACAATTCTAAGATAACTCTGCAAGGGCAAGATTTTCAGTATGATCTCAAAGGAGAGATTCTGTGCTCTTCTTTTCCTTGTGCTACCTTTAATTTTTATTTCAGTTTAATAACAGGTTAGGGAAGAAACTTCCTTGACTAGGGAAGAGTGAAGTGGGTTGCATTTGTCACACAGTAACTATAGTAATACAGTTTTTATTAGCGCAGCTTTAAAAACACCCAGAGTTATTGATACTTTCTGATGTGATATAAATACCTGTAAACATTCTTACCACCACTTAAGAGCAATGTTGTCTTGCTTGCATCTCTGTCATACAGACAGATTTCAGATAGAAAATCAGATACTTACACAGCATATGATATTCACTGCATATTTGTGTGTATAGTGTGGATCCTAAGAGAGATACAACATCGATTTTGGTTCATGTGATTGTACAGAGATTTTAATATAAAATGCAGAAAATTTATTATGACTAATGTATGCATGGCTTAAATCTTTTATGACATGACTCTACAGAATTGAGGAAAGGTGAATAGAGCTGGCTGCTTAAATCTTCAAAGGACAAATCTTGACCTCATATGGATGCATAAAGCCTGAAAAGGGAAATACCATGATAGTGCTAGATAGCGAGAGAATGGTCTTGGAGCAGTGACAACCCCTATAGTCCTTATGTGCCTTGGAGCATTGCTCTGTGACACCACGTAGTGGTGGGGGAGGCTGGTGGAATTGCAGAACAGGCGCTGTATTTGGAATGTGTGTTAATATGTATGTGGTTCCAAACCGTAGGGGCAAAACTATATTAAAGTAGCATAGGGCTCAATCATGGCTTTGGCACAAGTCTAGAGTAAGGGTCAGCAGGTTGCTTTGCTGCACCAGGAGCAGCCCGAGAAGGGAGATTTTGACTTGGAAGCATAATTTTAACCTGGAGAGGTAATAAACGACATGAAATCTATATCTGGTGCAGTATATAGTCTCCAGTGTGTTGGTGCATTGGTAGGGGAGGAGCACTAATCCCTGCCCCATTCTGTCTGGTCCCATTCACTTGCTACAACAGGGAATGTGGCTGCTTTGAAGAGCTTGCTCCCATGCCTTGTGGCTACCTATGATGAGGGTAGCTGGTCCAGCAGGATCAGGAGGTGCTTTGCATCTTCAAATGTCGCTGCACTGCCATATTTGACCCATGGTCATTAAAAATCAATGAATACACATTTATTTTTTAATTAAGCTGGTCCTGGAGTATTGTGGAGATGTGTAAAGTATTTAAAAATACTTAAGCTATAAATCTGTAGGGTAGTCACAAGCTGCAAACCACTTATAACTGGAATACATAAAACCATTTAACACATCAGAACATTATGTACAACTGAACTTGTAATAATCCCTTATGAAAACTGCAATTTCTTTTAATCATTTGTTAGCTATTTATAAAGTATTTGCATATTACCTATGCACGCACATTCTTGCTCAACCTAATGGGCAGTAAAATGATTACATAGGTGTTACCAAAGTGTAATTACTAATTATAATATAATCATTGTACTCTACTAACTTATTAGTGTTACCAGTCTTGCTGCAGATGGAGAGTTCTCAAACCTTCTAAAAATAAGTATAATAAGAAGTAAATGGGTTTTTGACAATGTAGGAAGTGGGGGAGGGAAGCAGACTGCACAAAAGTTTACACACGCACACACATTTTGACAATAAGTCATTCAATATCAGTTTCTTGGAGTTATATTCACCAGTATATTACCAACAGCAGCAAAGCTTTGGTACAGAGTATTGAAATCACAGGGGGGAACCAAGCATAGTGGAGACATACTATAAGAGAGTCTCATATGTTTACTGAGATTGTCAAACTAAAAATTGCAGAATAAAGCTACAATTGACTAGAGGTTAAAAAAAGGAACAAATCCAAAACTAAATGGTAAATGTATTTATTCTACATCAGTGGGTCCTGATCACTTATATATGTACCAGAATTGCTACAGTTCTTTATTCTTTTGTGAGTGGCACTCTAGGTTCTACCTCCCTTCCTAGATAATGAGTCTCTTTGCTGGGCTCTGGTGTACCACTGCCTATTTCCCATTCACTGGTGTATGATATAATCAACTGCTCCATACCCCACTCTGGTTTTACTGGTCGATTAACAAGCATTTGAGTTGTATATTATGTGCTATGTACTTTGTATAATTCTGGTTAATGTGAGTGACTTCGTTTTCAGACCTATTTCAATTGCCCCCCTTTTCTTTGTGTAATATGTGGCTGCATTTTTATTAAGCAAATCAAAACCTCTTGAGACTCTTGAGCAAAAATCTGAAATCAAAGTTGGTGGTAACAGAGTCTAGGTTATTGAATCCCAGCAGAATTCTTCATAAATGCATACTTCATAAAAATATATTATTTCTTTTGGAAATATTGGTGTGTGTCTTTCATAAAATGAAATTACCTTAACTGCATAATACTGAATAGTAAATGCAAATTCCTAATGTTAACACAGTGTAAAGTTTGCATATCCAGTACTTGAAATTCTAAATGTTAGGGCACCCTGGCAATGTTAATTCAGCCCTGTTGTACAGTACAGGGTTAGGTGTACACTACAAAGCTTTGCTGGCATGGCTTGTCACCCATGCGTGTGAAGAGGTGTGTTCCATGACCAAAATAGCTATGCTTGCAAATGCCCCTAGTGTAGATGCAGTTATACTGGCAAAACAGAACTGTTATTGGCATAGTTTCCTTTGGTTGCAGGATCTAGAAGAAGGTATAACAACAAGCGAACAGTTATGTCGTTATAAGCTTCATTCACACTATGAGCACTTTGCTGGTTTAGTATACCAGAAAAGTGTTCCTAGTATAGACCTGACCTAGGTCAGAGTCCCTTCTCATTTACACTTTTAAAGTCCATTGACCCCCTTTTGTTTTGCACTAGCTTACCTGTGTGTTTTGTAATATAGAGTAATATTTTAAGGTTTACATTTACCAAGAGAGAGAAATAACAACCCCTCCCCCATGTGTAACATGTCTGGATGAACATTGCTGAATCAACCATAACTTCCTGGGTTTCTTGACTTTTGAGTGCTTGAATTCTTAGCCTCTGTGTTGAATCAGTGTATCTTTAACCATTTAATTTGTTACCTTTTGTTAGGAAACAAAAAATAAAACCTAAACATAATTGGTCTGTGAATCTCAAGCTGAAATGGCTTGTCAGTTACTTGTGCTTCATCTATTCCATGTGTTCACCTAAAACAAAAAACACCATGGACATCTTTCCCCTCAGTTATTCACTTTGTTTTTACAAGGTCCATTGGCTTGCTTTTTCTCATTGCCTATCTATGCAATCATCAAAATGTGCCTGTTCTTTGAGTAAACAAGTACACACTTAACTAGTTGTACAGGGATTGCTGTGCATCTGTGTTAAGTATACTCCTGTAGATTTAATGAAATCTACAGCTTGGGTTCACTGTGCAGTTCTCACATATCCTACACTTTGGTTTTACAACCAAGCAGAGGTAACAGACCTACATGAGCACCTTGTCCAAACCAAGTTGCAAATTTCATCAATTATTTTCTGAAGACCTGTGGGTTGTTTTTTTTTAAGGTGGGGTTTGAAATAATTTACAATGGGAAAAGTATATTATTCCCTCTCCCTCCTCTCCCGCCATAACTCAAAATCAGCTGAAGGGATTTTAGTGGAACTTTCCAGATAAATTTACCTTTATTCATAAAATTAGGAGCATGTTAAAAAGAGGGTGGAAATATTTGGGAAAGTTGTGAAACTTTTGTAACACTGGGTATGTGGATGCAGCAGCTGGGAGGTGTAATTCCCAGCATGGATAAACATACGCTAAAAATAGGAGAGTGGCCACAGCAACACGAGCACTAGCTCGTGGCCAAGTACAGTCCTGCCCAAACCTGGGGGTATGTACTCAGGTGGATAGTCTGAACTGCTGCCCATGCCGCTGCAGTGGTATTTTTAGGTACCACACTGGTATTTTTAGGGTGCCAAGCTAGTGCGTATATGTCTATCTGAGCTTGGAGTTATACCTCCCAGCTACTGTGTAGACCTACCTTATAGCAGTTACTACCAGTGACCACTAGCATAATAATAGTGCAGAGTACTGCATTGACTACATGTCTCTGCCACTCAGATTCTATTCTATGAATGTTCCAAACACGTAGGGTTGTATTTCAAAATTAGTTGGGCAAAAGGTTAAATGTGTGTGCAAATATGTCTAATTACAACTGCCAACAATGTTCTAAATACAAGAGATGGTGTGCATTTTGGTTTGAATTAGTCAGCTTCGCTCAGATGCATGTAATTGTCAATATAAGCAGTAGGCTGCATGGCAGATCATGCAGGTATTCTCATCTCTATATATACCTAAGCACTAAGTTTGAAAATGGATGAATGAGCAATGCATATCCCATAGCACTAAACAGAGATGACATAGTCCTTGGAATCTGGATATGACATAAGGGATTCTACATATCATATATAAACTGAACACTTATGTAATCATTTGCTCTTTCTTTACAGAGTCATTTTATCATTGGGTGATGTGCATTCCGTCTGTAGGTTCAGGATCTATGGAAATATAACTAAATCATATATTTCTTTGAAAACTTCCCCATTCCCTATCTCCTTGGATAATAGCAAAATTCCCATCAGCTTCAATGGGAGCAGAATTGTATTGTTATGTTATACTTGTCATATTAGTAAATTGATTACTTCAGATTGTGTTTTTTTCTGTAGAGTCTTAACTAATTGTTTCAGGCTAAGAAGCCAAGTGAATTGGTAATTTTAACTGTAAGAAGTAAAGCATTCCAGTAATTCCTTTGTGTTGTGTTCAATAAATCAATATTGACTGAACTTCAGAAGTTTCAGATGCTAATGCAACTCTCCAAACCTACGGAAGTCTGTTTCCTGCTGATCTCTATTCCTTATGGCTACTGGATATGTGGAAAAAGACCTAGTTTCAGGATAGGTCAACATAACTTTCCTTTTTCCATTGGCACTAAGATTTAGGGTGAGACCTCTGTTGTTGACCCAATTTATATTTGACTCCACTGACTTTTAAGAAGAATGGGACTTATGAGATCTCCATACTATGGAAGAGACTGTATCTCATCAGTGGAACAAAAACTTACTGAAAACCAGTCATTATCCCTTATTTTTTTGTGGTCCGCCCTATGTGGAAAGAGCTATCTGAACTCGACACTTAGACAAAACCCTCTGGAGACGTGACTGTTTGATGTTGAGCACAAAGTCACCACCACATAAGTGGTTCACAGGTCATCTTATTTCTGTTCACCAGGTTAGAAGAGCTTTCCCACACAATTGGTGAGTGCTCATCCACCCTTCCACATGTGAAAACAGACAGAAATGTGTGTAGATTACATATGCCTTTCTCCTTAATAAAGCCCAAGAATTATGATTATTTACCATATGATATCTGTTTTACTATTTCATAAATTGATGTATGCATTTTAATAATATTTTTGCTTGTATTACTTATTCCACCACAGTTGATTGGGTAACATGTCTATAATAAGGATCACTACATGGTTAAAGAATTACTATGATGTATGAGTGGCTTACGGTATCTGTTGCTTAAGGAATATGGTAGAGAAGTAATTACAACAAATATATATGTGTAGAATGTTTGTTTCATTTCTCTCTCTTAAGGATAATATTCCTATATATACCTAAAGACTGTATAAATCTTATTTTATAAAAAATCTGTGAGTACAATCAGGTTCTGATTAAAGAAATCCTTTTATTACACTATTCTGAATTCCCATTATTTTAATTTTTGTCCCCCACAATACTATTTTTTTTTTTGAAAAATAAAATAAAAATCTAGCTTGTCAGCTTGTCTCCTTGACAGCAAAGAACACACTGATAAACTACTGCTGATTTCAAAACTTCAGCAGGTTCCCATAGCAATATGTCACGTTGTTCTTTGCCCTCTTAAGCCCTTAGATGGATGCAAAAAATTAGCATTGATGTATTTGAAGCTGCCTGTGCTTCTTGACTCCTGTGTGGTGTGCAGATTTGATTAGACAGTGAAAATGTGGATTATTCACAGTGTGAAACGGAGAGGTGATATTGTAGGTGATGCTGCAGACAAAGTGCACTGTGCAGTTGTTCCTCTCTCTCCACAGTGCTTTATGTTGTCACCATTTGTAGTTCAGATAATATCCACATTTTGTTTGTAAACTCCTGTTTTCAGGGGGTTTGAGCCTCAGAGATAGATAGGTATATATATATATCTATATAAGGTTCAACTGAAGTCATTTTTAAGTTACAGATGCAAAAGGAAGTGAAATTTTCCATTTTCAGACTGTTTTTGTCATTGTAAACTGAAAACAAACTTCAGTTAAAAAAGGGAGAATTGCAGCTGGTAAAATTAATTTGCAGATTTTGAAAGAAACCATAATAAGCCATCCATCAGTGCCTGTGGACAGCCAGCAAAGTGGCACAACTATGGCATTCTGTTCAAAAGAATGTTGTTTAATCAATAATGATTGAACACAAGGCATTTCCTGGGGATTAATGACAGACTGGAAGGAATTGATGGCTGGAAGCAGTCAAGGGAGCTCAACTGGTCATTAATCCTTAGGAAATGCCCTGCACTGAGGTCTTTATTGTTGTTATAAGTTGAAAATGGAAAGGGAAAAATAGGTGCATGGATTCTTTTTTATGGGTGATAGAATTTCAGTTTATATTTATTATTCTGCTAATTTGTTAAACTGTCAACATAGTGGCTAAGCGTTATTCCTAAAACAGAAAGGAAGGAGGAAATGATGCAAAGTTATTCACAATGTCAGGTTTAAAAACTACTGCCTCTGCTTTAGCCTGAGAAACATCAGCTAGGCATATGCATGAGTAGCCAAATTTTGAAGAAAACGACACAAACAGTGACAGCAAATTAAGCAAAATCTATGTGCAATAAGTAAGCCCTGCATCATGCTCTGAAGGCTGCCAAACCCAGCTATTGGTATTAGGGCCCACTGGTCAGCAAACTCTGCTGCCCATTCTGGAAATGTCCATTCCAGGAACTAACAAGGAGAACATTCCAGCTGATTTTGATTGCTGCAGCAAGGGGATATTTTTCTTGCTGTATGGAATTGACATGCTGCTTTGTTGGTGAAATAGTTTATATCCTGTCTGCCTCATTGGTGCCAGAGCAGTACCTTGACGGAAGAAATATTTGGTCTGGTTTTGGACCTGTAATGCTGTAATTGGTTTGGGACTTGAATATCGAAGAGGCTACCTTCCTCTACATGTAATAAAAGTAAAGCACCGATCAGCAGAGGCTCCTGTGTGCACAGCAGCCTGTCTTACAGGTTAGAGGAGCAGCAGGGTGCTTTCCGTGAGGAGTCACAGACTTTGGAACAGAGTCTCCTCTTCGGTTTTCTACAGCCAGGTGTGTTAACCTTCAAGTGTTTGGGGTGGGAGAACTGTATAGGATGGTCAGCTGTGGGCGTTGTTATGGGCAAGTATTATTGTGTTTCTTAATGATGCAGTTCATTATACACAATATTGCACATTTGAAATCATACATCTTAATTTTTGTAGAAGTTAAAAATTTGCCCTTTAAGAAACTGAAATAAACAAATGGATACGTATGTATTAGTGTTATAGTCCAGGCAGTCTAGACAACGGCCAGACTCTGATCTCATTTACACTTACATAAATGTTGAATGACTCCATTCGGAACAGAACCCTTGACCTTCAGTGTCTCATACATTAGTTAGTCAGCTTGCTTAATTCCTTTCTAAATGTTCTATTTACCTTATAATTAGGCAGCAGTTACTGATAGGAAAGGCATTTCCTGGCAGTAAATATGGCTGGTAGAACAGAGAGTCCAAGTGATCATTATCTTCCAGGAAGTTCCTGACCAAATGCTGTTATAAAACATGAAAATGTAAAATTGTAAATAAAAACTTTCATATGCTGAAAAATTACCAGTTGAAATGTACATTGCTGTGGATACCATGTTCTATGTATAGTACTTATCATTTTCTAGCAATGAAAGACTTAGTCCGAGATCTTGAAAAGGTGTCAGCCAACATGGAAGTCCCATTAAAGTTAATGAGACTCCACACAAGCAAAAGTGTCAGTGTGAACATATTCCTTTTGCAGTGGTCCCTTTTTCAGTAGCAGGGACCACACAACCCCCAACAGGAACTCGGACTAGAGAGGCAGGTTATCAGTGGGTGTAAATTAGCATAGTTCTATTGATGCCAGTGGAGCAACGCCCGTATACATTAGCAAACGTAACTGAACATTGTTATTGGGATGATACTGGAGCATGGTGTGATTCTTTTTTCACTTACACTGTTTTACACCAATGTAACTACATTCTCTTCAACAGAACTACACCAGTGTGAGATAAGAGCAGACTTAGGCTCCCTTTCTTTAGTATTAAGGCTTGTAACAAAATTTCAAAAGCCGAGAATCAAAATTTAAGACATTCTGTCCTGAATGGTCACCATTGTAGGAATAAAATAAGCAGGGTTTGTTTGACTTATGAGGATATTCACCCTCAACGTCACACTTCTGTGCTCTGTTGCTTACAATCACACTCTTGATACTAACCATAGTCATTGAGTTTATAAAACTCTTAATGCTTCATTTCCAGGACCATTTGTGAGTAATATATGAAAATATAAGGTCTGATTCTGCCACCTTTACTCATGATTTCACTGGGGCTGCCAATCGAATGAGTGAGAGTGACAGATTTGGGTCCCGGGAGATTTAATGGCTTCTTTGTAACATTGAGAGTCAAACTTTCAGATATGTCATAAGTACATAAGAACATAAAAATGTCCCTACTGGGTCAGACCCATGGTCCAGCTAATCCAGTATCCTGTCCTTCAACAGTGGCTGGTGCCATATACTTCAAGGAGAATTAACAGAACATGGCAATTATTGAGTACTCCATCCCATGTCATTCACTGCCAGTCAGAGCTTTAGGGACACCCAGAGCATGGGGTTGCATCCCTGACCAACTTGTCTAATAGCCATTGATGGACCTATCCTCCATGAACTTATCTAATTCTATTTTCAACCCAGGTGTTCGTTCTGGTCTTCAAAACATTCCATGGCAATGAGATCCACAGATTCTCTGTGTATTGTGTGAAGAAGTACTTCCTTATGTTTGTTTTATACTTGCTACCTATTGGTTTCATTGAGTGATCCCTGTTTCTTGTGTTATGTGAAGGGGTAAATAACACTTCCCTACTTACTTTTTCCACATCATTCATGATTTTATAGACCTCTATCATATCTCCCTCTTAATCATCTCTTTTCTAAGATGAACAGTCCCAGTCTTTTTAATCTCTCCTCATATGGAAGCTGTTCCATACCCCTAATCATTTAAGTACTTCTCTGTACCTTTTCCATTTCTAATATATCTTTTTTGAGATGGGCGACCAGAGCTGCCTGCATTATTCAAGGTCTGGGCATATCATGGATTTATATAGAGGCATTTTTTTTGTCATCTTATCTATCCTTTTCCTAATGGCTCCTAACGTTAGCTTTTTTGACTGCTGTTGCATATTGAGCAGATGTTTTCAGATAACTATCCACAATGACTCCAGGATCTCTTTCCTGAGTAATAACAGCTAATTTAGACCCCATCATTTTGTATGTATATTGGGATTATTTTTTCCAATGTGCAGTTCTTTGTACTTATCAGCATTGAATTTCATCTGTATTTTGTTGCCCAATCACCCATTTTAGTGAGATCCCTTAGTAAGTCTTTAATCAGCTTTGGACTTAACTATCGTGACTAATTTTGTATCATCTGCAGATTTTACCACCTCACTGTTCACCCCCTTTTACAGATCATTTATGAGTATGTTGAACAGTAGTGGTCCCAGTACAGACCCTTGGGGGACACCACTGTTTACTTCTCTCCATTCTGAATAAAAGACCATTTATTCCTACCCCTTGTTTCTTATCTATTAACTAGTTACTGATCTATCTGAGGAACTTCCCTCTTACGCTATGATTGCTAAGTGTCCTTAAGAGTCTTTGGTGAGGGACCTTATCAAAGACTTTCTGTAAGTCCAAGTACACCAAATCAACTGGATCACCCTTGTCGATTTAAACTTCTTAGTATGACCCAAGACATGGATCTAAGCAAGCATAAAGAAAATCAATGTTTTCAGCATGCTGTGCATCTGATTTGGTCTGGTACTTATTCATATTACTAATGTTAAACATGAGAAACACTTACTTAAATACCTTGCTGAATCAAAGCCTATCAGAACTATAAATATGTTTGAAAATTGGCTAAGCCATAACACATCCACAGTTAAAGTATTCCAAGACCTTCAACTGCAAGACTGCTGGTAATGTTTAATTAAAGACAGTTTTCAGTTGGAAATCTGAGTTAATGTGTGTTCTAGAGCCCATCCTATTCTGACCATATTCATCATTAGCATAGTAAATGTCTATGAAATGTACTTAAAACTAGATATGAAATATTGGTTCAAGGAGGAGCACAGCCCTTTGACATGCCAATACCTTCATCTCAGTTGAATATTTTTGCATGGCAGAAGCTAATTAAAATGCTGTGCTGTGTAAATTAGGCAAAAATAGCACAGCCTCTAGGGCACCTGGTAATCACAGTGATTGGTAGAATTGGGGACAGACCACTCCATTGGCAACAAAAGAGTCCAGGATCACATAAACAGGGGTGTCACTGAATGAGGAAACCAGATTACTTAGGCCATGTCTACACTACCAATTTTTGTCAACAAAAGTGATATCAGTACTCAAAAATAAAAATTGGAATGTCATGTTCAGACTGGCTACCTCTCGGCAGATCGCTTACACATTGGGGACACCATCATTAACAGTGTGAGCACTGCACTGTGGGTACCTATCCCACAGTGCAGCTTGATACCTTCTATCGCTAGATGTTGTGGGAAGGCAGAGTGGGTCATGGTGCACCTTGGGACCTAAATCTCCTATGATGCATTGCTTTGTGTCTCAGCACTCCATAGAGTTCCAGCTTTTTTTCAAAGCATTTTTGCAACAGCCATTCTCTGCTGTGCATCACGACATCTTCGTGAGAAGGGATGGATCCTGCACTGCTCTCCTATGCTCTGTTAGCTGTCATGAAGATATCATGGATGGCACTGCAGTTAATTGTCAAGTTCCTAACTGAAGAAGACTTGCAGGCACCTGACATTCGGAGTGACATGGATTAGAGCACCTTTAGATTGCTTTTGGCATTCACAGAGCAGCTGCATAGAGTAGACCATCGCTTTTGGGCTTGGGAAACAAGCATGGAATGGTGGGATCACATTGTTATGCAGATGTGGGATGAAGAGCAGTGGCTACAGAGCTTTTGGATGCAGAAAGCCACCTTCCTGGAACTATGTGCGGAGCTCGCCTCAGACCTGCAATGCTAGGACACCAGAATGAGAGCTGCCCTCTCGGCAGAGAAGCATGTGGCAATCGCTGTGTGAAAGCTGGTGATTCCAGACTGCAACCAGTTGGTTGCGTATCAATTCGGAGTGGGGAAGTCCACTGTTGGGGATGCATTAATGCAAGTGTGCAGGGCAATAAATCACATCCTGCTACGAAGAACCATGACTCTGGGAAATGTACATGAAATAGTGGTTGGCTTTGTGGAAATGGGTTTCCCTTACTGTGGAGGGTTGATAGATGGCACACATATTCCAATTTTGGCACCAGACCACCTTGTGACAGAGTACCTCAATAGGAAGGGGTATTTCTCCATAGGGTTGCAGAAGCTTGTAGATCACGGTGGGCGTTTCACTGACATGAATGTAGGGGGGAAGGTGCATGATGCACACATCTTCAGGAACACTGGCCTGTACAGAAAGCTGCAAGCAGGGACTTTCTTTCCAAGCCAGAAGATTATTGTAGGGGATGTTGAAATGCCCGTAGGGATCCTCGGAGATCCGGCATACCCCTTACAGCTAGGGCTCATGAAACTTTTACATGGGTCACCTGGACAGCAGTAAGGAGCAGTTCAACAACAGGCTGAGTAGGTGTTGGATGATAGTTGCATGTGCCTTTGGTAGATTAAAGACATAATGATGATGCCTTTATGGCAGGCTAGACCTCAATAAGGATAATATTGCAGTGGCCATAGCCGTGTGCTCTATGTTGCATAATCTCTATGAAGCTAAGGGTGAAAGGTTTGCTCAGGAGTGGAGTGTTGAGGCAGAGTGCTTGGCTGTTGATTTTGAGCAGCCAGATACCAGGGCTGTCAGAGGAGCCCAGAGGTGGGCAATTCGAATCAGGGAGGCTTTAAGGCAGCACTTTGACAACGAATACCAGTAATGTATATCTCTGTCACCAGTGTTAGTTTTTCTAGTACACAATGGTGTCATTTTGAGCCTTACATTCCTCTAAGACAGTGAATGCCTGTATGGGTAGTGCCAGCCCAGCAATCTCAATTTGGAGAAAAAAAGAATAAAGGTGATTCACCATTAAAAAAACTTTGCTTTTATTGAACAAGAAACAGCACACACAAACACACAGATGCCTGCTGGGAAAGGAGGAACCAGGGAAGGACGAAGTGTAGATCCAGCTATCGTTGTGAAAATTGTGTGAGGGGGTGGAGTGAAGGGGAAACCGAGAAGTCCCAGAAAGTGGAAAGGAATGTGTGGGCAAAGTTTGGGGACATGGAAAAATGTTCTGAATATGCTGCAGGAGAGGGCGAGCATGGATCTGCTCAGTTTGCAGCACTATTAAGGACTGCAGCAACTGCGTTTGCTCCTTCATTACTCTAATCATCTTCTCAGTTGCATCCTTAACAAATGCTTGATTCTCTTTTCTGTTCTGCCATTTGGCTTTCCAGCACTCCTTTCGTTCCCTTTGCTCTGTACTGGAGCACTGCTGTACCTCCTAGAACATATCTTCTTTGCTATGTCTTGGGCATTTTCTTATCTGGCAGAGATGCTCAGCAGGGGTGCGTGGGGTGTTTCTGAAGGCCACACTGGTGAAGCACAGGGGACAATGCACAGAAGTGGTATTATTGTTGTAACATTTCAGTTAAATACACCTTTTGCAACATTGCAATTACTTTTTCACTTATTGTAGCCAGACACACATCTCTATGAACAGCCAAAGCATAGTGAGTGTTGGGGGACGCTTCTGTCAAGTATAATTCCCAATTCTGGACCTTAGCGTCCAAAATATGGGTACTAGCATGAATTCCCCTAAGCTTAATTACCAGCTTAGATCTGATAGGCTGCCACCAATCAGGACTTAGAGTAGAGCGCCTGATAGACTCTGGTCTCCCCCAAAAACCTTCCCTGGGGGTCCCAAGACCCAAATTCCTTGAGTCTCACAACAAAGGGAAATAAACCATTCCCTTCCCCCTCCCTTCTTCCTCCCAGCTCCTGCCCACCCTGGGAACACTGGGAGATCGCCTGATTCAACTTTTTGAATCACCACACCGAGAGGAGTGTTACCTTCTCCCTCACCCAGAGGCCGTACAGATTCAAGCTGCATGAATCTAACACAAAGAGAAAATTTATCCTTCCCTTCTCCACACCAATTCCCTTGAACCTTAACTAGGAGAAAAAAAACCCACAGGTCTTAAAAGCAAAACTTTTAATAAAAAAGAAAGAAAAAAGTAAAAGGTTATCTCTGCACTTTAGATGGTAAAAAGTTACAGGGTCTTTTAACTATAAACAATAGAAAGAAACTTTCTCCAGTAGAAACACAATTTAAGCTACTTCTAGCAAGTACACATATGCAAATAGTCTTTTAATTTGTTTTTTTTCTATGACCGCCTTTTCTTACTTACAATTCTGAATAGATAAGAGACTGTAGCAGGGAGATTGGCAGAAACCTGGTTGCACCTCTAGTGACATCCAGGACCCAGAGAGAACAAAGCCAAACCCAAAACCCACAAACAAAGGCTTCCCTCCATGAGATTTGAAAGTATTTTGTCTCCTGATTGGTCCTCTGGTTAGGTGTTTGCAGGTCACTGTTTGTTAACCCTTTATAGGGGAAAGAGACATTAATCCTTAGCTATCTGTTTATGACAGCTCCACATGGGGAAAAGAGTACACACCCTCTGCAAGGGTTGTGGTGCAGTATTCGATGGGGAAAACTCTAAAATTCTCTGGCACTTGACCACCTGTGGAGGTCATTCTAGCAGAAATATCACTGCTCAGGGTAAGCAGGGAAACGGGTACATCTACTCCATGCTTATGGCTTCTTCCCTGTTCCCTATGCTGCTCACCTATGAGCCACTTTGGTCCCTGCACAAGTAATTGCCAAATGACACGGGAAAGTTTCCTACAGTGGGGGAAGGAACAAAGCTGTTCTACCATGGAATCTTTGGCAGAGGTTTACTGACTACTTCCAGGAAAATTTCCTGGAGATCTCTCTGGAAGATTCACATGGGATCTCAGCATGCATCAATACCCCATTCTGCCGTACCATTTAGCTACACAGGGAAATGTCCAGCTCATAGAAACACAGCCAGTTTACCACTTTTCTATACCCTGAACCCACCTCCACACTACACAAGCCACAGCCACTTACCAGGCATCTCATCTCTTGCTTCTTGCTCCCCAGGGAGCAATAGAGACTGGCTGGACGCCTCTGGAATGGAGAACAGTTCCTGGGTGCCTGCCCCACTGGGTGACCCCACCGGGAGCTGCACATCCTCATGTAACTCCACCTCTTCATCAATAACTTCATCCTCCAGATTAGACCCTCTTTCCGCCACCTCCATTCCCTCCAAAGTATCCATGGGGCTCTTGGTGATGTAGGTGGGGTCATCACCGAGGACAGCGTCCAGCTCCTAATAGAACTGGCAGGTCTTAGGTGAAGCACTGGAGTGATGGTTTGCCTCCCTCACCTTATGGTACGTCTGCCTCAGCTCTTTTATCTTCACTCTGCACTGCAGCATGTCCCGATCATAGTCCTTTTTGCATAGACCTTGAGAAATGTGCCCATAGGTATTCCAATTGCAACAGCTCAAGCACAGCTGGGAGTGCACAGTCTCCTCTCCCTATGTACTGAACAGATCCAACAGCTCTGCTGTGGTCCAAACAGGACAGCATTTGGTGCGATAACCCACCAGGGTCACCTGGGAAGATATGATGAGACCTCTCCATGCTAAGCCAGCAGGAGATGGAATTTCAAAAATGCCTGGGGCTTCCAAGAGGAAGGGGCTGATGGTCAATTACCTGGCTGCAAGGCAGTGGAGTTCAAACCACTGACCTGAGCTGTTAATGATGGGCATTGTGGAATACCTCCTGGAGGCCAATTAAAGAGATGAAAATCAAGCATGGTGTCTACACTGTCACTTTGTTGAGAAAAATGTAGCAAAAAAAAGATGAAAATCTCTCATCGGGGTGGATGTATTTAGTCACCAAAACTGGGCGTCTTTCCCGACAAAAGTCACATTACAATGTGTACGCACATACTGTTTGGTCAACAAAAGGCAGTTTTTGGCGACAAAACTTGGGAGTGTAGACAAGGCCTTATTGGGAATCAAACTTGTTGGTTTAAATGACCTTGGAAATCTTTCACTTTCATTCTGCCCTGTGATACCATGTGGTACAGGGAAATTTCATGGTATCCCATGAATAAAATCCTGTTCCTCTAAATTTCATTAACCATTTTAATTTTCATGCATGCATAGAAAGAAATATAAAGAAATGAAAATAAAACATGGACTCCAACTGCATATTTCTTGAATCCTTAGGATCTGTTTTCCTTTTGATCCCCTGGAAACTTATACATGCAATTCCCATTAAAGCTAGTTGAAGATCTGCCTATGTATCCTCCATACATGCAGCAGTGGAACACTAGATTCCTCATGATTTAAGAGAAATGACAAAGACTATATCCTGCTTCCCAACTATTGGTTGATGCTTATGAGAGTTCTGTGTGAAAATCCCCTCGTGCTCAAATTGGTCAAAAGAGCTGTCTGAAGCTGGCTTAGGAACTGAAGTTGGATAAGGCATTATGAGTTATTCATGTCTCAAGGGAAAATATTTTTGAAGTTTGACTTCTGCTGCAACTGCTGAGTAATGTTTGTGTTTTATTTTGTGAAATGCAACCTTATTAAAATAATATGCTCGTAAAAGGTGAATGTATGTAAAGTACGTAATTGCATGAACATCAGCTTAAAATGGATACTGTGCTTGCTAAATAAAAGGTTGTAAATCAATTAAGCATTTAGGTAACTAGTCTCTCTCCCTCTGCTCAGGTTACTCTTCAAAGGAATGGATTGTGTATTATGTTAACGATTAGCAATTAGCCTGGGTATGGTGTTGGTTATATTAGGACATGAAATGTAACAGATTCTCTGATTTAAATACTATATAGCTGTCTTCCAATCATCCATTAGAGTTTAAAATATACTGTTGGGGTTTTTGTTTTGTTTTTTTTCCCTGAGAATTCACGAACCTAGCTTCATTTTCTGTTTCTAGTGAAGTAGTGCAAAATTTACCTCGTGTTAAAATATTTTTCTCTAGCTTCTGCCAAATCCATTTGGCACCTCTCCTTGCCAACTAGCTACTGTTAATTCAGGTCGTCTGGTATATTTGGCATGGGTGTATCTTAACTGGTTCTGGTGGGAAATTGAAAGTTAGGGCTAGATCCCAATCAGATCTGCATTCTTGGCACCAGTGCAGTCAGTACATAGTCTGCATAGTGAGTATGCTGCTTCTGTTAAGGGTAGAGGGAACAAAACTGGTAAAAGAAAACTGAGAGATAAGAAAAGGAAAACCAGATATTGGTGATGCAACACTGACATTTGAGTGGTTATACATTATCTCAAAGCTTTAGAAGCTGGGAGTTGTATTTTTTCCCCCTTGTGCTAGTTCTGAGTTTTTAGCGCTCTGGAGTTACTGCAAATGTCACTGGTATAAATTGGAAGTGTGTTAAAAGGCCACAGACAAGAAGAAAAGAGAGGAAAATTTGCACTGTTGGATTTTGTAATCTTTCTGCTTGCTTGCTTGCTTGCTTGCTTGTTTGTTTGGGGATAAGTCTACCATGCTGTCTGGGAACAGTTAAGTTAAATATAATCATGAGAATATTTATTAAAAATGTGTTTGTAACTTTGTGCATTATTAAGGGAATTATTTTATTCATTTTTATTCATTTTTTGGTGTGCTGCTAAGAAGTAGATACTTCTTTTTTTTAGAATACTTTCATTTTTTTAAAATGCCATTTACTGTATATGATTTGGGGTTGGCAATGCATGTAATAGTGTAGAAATATAGTTTTTCTTTGGGCCTACAAAAGCACAATTGTTGCCCAGAAATACATTTGCTAACATTCATTTAAAAATTCTCCTATAGAAAGCCAGATAAACTTGCCAGGGGATTGTTAGAAGTGCTATTTTGAGGAGTGAAGTGGGACTTAAAGTGTGCTGGCCCTTTGTACAGGGCTAAATTTCCCGCTTCTTGCACAATATTCCTTTATCTTCAGATGACTTTTTACCCAAGAACCTGATTTTTGCCAACCTTTCTCACATTGAAAAGTACAGTAGTGTTGTGTTGTTTCTTGACTCTTTTTGATCTAATTGGAGGCAAGCTTTTACTAAATCGTGCTGCTTGTTTCTCTTCATATCACCAAAATTCACCCATTTCTCAGTGTCCCCATTGCTAAAACCTTGGCCTTTGTCTTGGTCATCTCTTGCCGCAGTTAATGTGAGAGTCCCCAGCCTACATGTATCTTAATTCTCTACTCCTTCAAATCAATTCAAAATTTCTTTGTTAAAGTCCTCTTTTTTCCACATCATCCCAATTCTTGAATCTTTTCACTGGCGTCCCATAAGGCTGCCTTCAGGATCCTACATCCACTCATTTCTCTGCACTTATTTTCCCTTGCCCCCTCCTTCCATTCCTCATTTCTTGTTTTTCCCTTTGTCGTCTGCACTGTCATTTTTATTTCTGCCTTCACTCCTTATCTCCCCTGCACTTGGACATTGGAACAGTCTCCCTGTTCTTGACCACAAAGAACCCATATCTTCAAAATCCACTTCTTGTACAACCTTTCATACTTTCTTCCATTTACCAATAATTCATGGAGCCTCCTTTACTTATCGTCACCCATTTTGACTTGAGTATGTTTAGGGTATGCCTATCTTAAAGTGTAGGCTTTTGTGGGCAAGAAATGTACTTTGCTCATTGGGCCAGATTGTGACCCTGTGTCTGCTTACTTTGGTAAGCAGTTGCTTGAATAACCAGTGGGACAACCCATTGGTGTAAAGGTGGGGTGCGTCACAGTGAGGCCTTGTATTTCCAAAGCACTGGAAATAAACTCAGTGTGATGAAAATGAGTTAAAAATACCTTTTTGTGTAAGAGAGAATGTTATCACACCTCTCAATCTGCCAAGTTCCAGATGTGGGATGCAATGCGGGAGAAAGACCCAAAATGCAGGTACAAAAAATTATTCATGCTGGAAACTTAAAATGCTGTGTGATTTGCAGTATTGGGGTAAATGACTCTTTCTATAACCTGACCTTAATTATTCTTTATTTTTCATGTAAATGATACAATAACAGGGAGGCAGATACAAATTTGTCTGAAACATGTAATCTTGTGGCTGAAAAAAATGAAGATCCCGAATATGGGAAATGTTTGAACGGTATGACTTGAATTGTGGCAGAACTGAAATGCCCTAATCGAGATTGGTTGCTCCATTCTGCATAATGCTTATAAGCATAGAAGAAGATACAGTCCCAGTCCTGAAGAATGTAGAACTAAGACAACAACAAATGAGTGCAGTAAACAATAGGAGAGAAATGGGAAGGTGGAAACAATAAACCCATTTGTGGCGCTCTGCTGTGCCGCTGTTCAGGACATGGCATCATTAGTGTTACTGTGGGTCTTGTAAATGTGTATGTTACTTTCTTGGAAATATGAAAGGGAGAGGAAAATAGAAAAAAAATCTAGGAGATGATATTGCAGTTTCAATGTAACATTAACATGCCTAGCTGCAGGTGTTTCCAGAGAATTATCTGAGGGGAAAATACAGGAAGTGTGCGGTTTTAATCCTTTTTTTCTCTTGGTTGCTCTCAGATCAATATACTGAATCAGCAGTTGCTTTAAAAAAAAATCCCTTGCCTGAAAGCCATCTTGCAAAATGACTAGAATCCTGAGCAAATATGCAAACTTCAGTTTAAGTAATCAGTGCCACAGCATGATGTTCTGGCATTTAGTACCAAGGTTCTTACATATTAAGTGCATTGTGATCAAAGCCCATACATTTCCCTGTTTATGACAAGCCAACCTGTGTGGATGACACATTATAATATGCTGAACTAAACTGCTCTGAAAGGGCATCATCTCTTTTGGACTTGTCCAGTTTCATTGAACAGCTATGGTTCTGAGTGACACCACAGACCTTACTCTATCACTGCTGTATACAGAGCTGTGTTTGAACTTGATTCAGGAGTTGGTACATAGGGTCAGCCCTCTTTACCAATTGAAGCCTGTGGCTTCAAGTTATTAACTGCAATAGCTAGCAATCACATCTATAGACCAGTTTAGAAGCCAGGATGGAATCCTGAAAGAATTAAATAAGAGTCTTAAAAATAAATAAATAAATGATCCATCCAAAATTAAAAATTCTGATTACTGAAAATGAAGGGGTAGAGTTTTAACTGGTGTAAAGTAGATTTTCTCCTTTTAAACCAACGAAACTATTCTGATTTGGAACTACTGCTGAAGATCTGATAACTCTGAAGATCCAGAGAATATAGCATATGTGAGTGTGTTGTAGTATTAATAGTAAAAAAGACTATAAAGGAAAAGATCTGTAGAAGGAAGGCAAAACCTGAAACCTCTTACAAGAGCTACTTTGTTGAGGGACTTCACGTAGAACTGTGGAGAGAGCCCAAAGACCTGACCTGTGCAGTCTCTGGCAAAGCTCTGAAAGGATTCCACAAAGGGAGAAATTCTGAATACTAATAAAGAATAATATCATGCAGTTAAAATGTTTAAAAATTGCCTACCTGCTTCTGCCAACAGATTGATAAAGTAGCTTATTATTATTATTTTTAGAAATTGAAGTTTAGTTTTTGTGATACATGAGAACAAGATGCATACATAGCACTTCTGACTTGGCAGGTTCTTCATAAATTTTAAAGAAAACGGATTCAAGGATTTTTCTACTGCTGTTTCTCTTATTCTTTATTTTTAATTGGTTCCGTTCAGTCTTGCGCAATATATTTAGAAACTGTTTAGTAAAACAGTTTACACACTGTTGTTGTTGTATAGCTTTCCACTCCTGTAAGCTACCGAATCTGCACAGAAAAGAGTTTCCTGGCATTCAAAAGGCTGCTCAGTTCTCTCTGGAATTCAGACTCCTAGTCTAGCTTGTTCTGCATTGTCCTGATCTAAATGGATACTGTGGATGAAGATAACATCCACCTATTGCTTTATAGTGTATGCTGATTTACAGCATTATTTCCCAGTTGTCCTGGCAGCGTGGTTTATGGAAGTATTGTCAGGAATTCTGGGTACTTGTTGCTGGAATGAGAGGATTCGTTCATTATCTGCGTGTGTATTTTTACATTTTTTATTAAACCTACTGCATCTTGTATGCATTCTGTTTATTAGCTTTCGATATCTTTAACATCTAGATGAGGGACCAAGTCATTAAATATATTGGGCAAAAGAATCCAGATTAGAAGTAGAGAAGTTAATAGACGGAAGGGATCTCTAGTGGTATGAAAGTTCCTCTGATATAAGTGAAGTTTCTTATTATTTTTTAAAATGCTGAATAATTCAGTACTTTTTTTGTAAATAATGTAAGGGAACACAAAATGGGATATCAGCAGGGCTGGTGGGGAGAGATGGGGTGGCAGTTCAAGTTTGATCTAAAAGGAGTGAAGTAGAGTTGAAAAGCTTTGATCTATTTATAATGAGTATTCTAAGGGTTTACTAATTATTTGAAACTTGAGAAGAGAAATTCATTGTCCATTTTTATACTTGAGTTGAACCAAAAATAAAACTTGCTGGAAGGTAAAAGGCAGAAAGTCATAAAGTTCAGGCATGTCATTTAAAGTTAAAACACAGCCACCTACAGGATGGGATTTCAATCAGAAATACAGTCTTTGCTTTAGAAAGGGGGAAATGGAATTTTATTTTATTTTAGTGTATGCCAGTTCTCTCAGATACTTTTAACTCCCTACTGGAGGTCTGACATCACCTCCACAGTATACTCATTTCAAAAATTATAGCAGCCAAAAAGCTGAAATGATGAAAAGAACTTGGCTGAGTTCCCACCCTCTCCTCTTTCATGAGGATAATCACAGAGTGTAGATATTGGTGTTTCAGTCACTGCTTTCAGAGCAAAATTCATAAATAGATAAATAAATGCATAACTTAAAAGGCACCAGGTTAATGAGAATTTGGGGCTAAAATTCAGTTGTCAAGGAGAACTGTATGCAAAAATCTTTGTTCTTTCCTGTGCAGAAATGCAGCAACAGAACTCAATCTGAATTTATCACTGGCTGGAACATTCTGTCTGGCTTGGGAGGATTATTGGAGAATTCACCGGACGACTCTGGTTGTGCCCTATTCATTCCAAGGGTTGAAGTCAATACATTTATTTAGGGATGAATTTGGATCCTACTGTTCATTCACATGGGCAGAGTTCTATCAATAATTAGATCCCAGCTGGAGCTGGATTTAAGTGAGTGTGCTCAAGCAACATTCAAGATGTCTTGGTCTCAAGGCCAGACACAGAACAGACTCTCCAAATTTTAATGTCGTCATCCTAACTTGTAACCCATAAATTTACAATAGAAAATCCAAATGATTGTTCCACAAAGTGTCCCAACAATACTGAAACTGGATCACAGTAAGACAAAAACATGTAACAATGTTGTTCTGGGCTCTGTCAAATCACATTTACTATCATCAGGGAGTTACAGATCTAAGAGGACATACTAGGGGTTACCAATGGCATGTCTCACACCTGTTTTCTGATTGTGACGTGATTTTAGTTAACGGTCGGTCTGAACCAGTTCTGTAGATTGAAACACCCTACCTAGCTTGGTAGAGGTGTTAGAAATTATGACTTTAATCAGAACTTTGCAGCTGGATAATATCTTTGTAATGGGCTGAAACAAAGTGCCTGACTGAGGGGGAAAAAATCCTAATCATGGGTGTGTTTGAAATGTGGGTCCAAATTTTAATATGTGCAGATAACCCGCATAGACACCAGAATGTTGAATACATCAGAAATTCTCTTATCACCCAGCTTGAAATGAAGCTGTTGGGTTCCGCTGAAGTTTATGATGAGGAATCATGCTTAATTTAAGGGTGATTTTTTTTCCTACCGAGTCTCTTTTCCTGCTTTCGAATATAGAGGGAGGATAGTTCAGTGGTGAGGACTCAGGAGACCTGGGTTCAGTCCCTGTTCTGCCATGTTCTCACTGTGTCTTGGGTAAGTCACTTAGTTTCATTGTGCTTCAGTCCCTCATCTGTGAAATAAGGATAATAGTATTTCGCTACCTCACAGGGGAGTTGTGAAGATAAATTCATTTATGGTTGTGAGGTGCTCAGATGTGATGGTAATGGGGGCCACAGCTGTTACTCCACTGAAGTCAAAGGAGTTACCAGGTAGCAGTGTTGAAATTGGCACTGGATGCTGTAAAGGCCTTCCGCTGGGACAAGAGCACCAGATCAACTTCTTAGTGTCACTGACTGTCAGTCATAGCAATCCATCCCATTGTAAGAGAAAATCTTATCTCTAATGCTATGTTGATCTCTTTACTGTTGCTTATTTGTAGTGTTGCTAAGTGAAACATGTTAACAAGTATCGTATAGGTTTTAAATTTTGCATTTACTCTTTTTAGAGCTGCAGGTTTTTCAGAATCTAACGGGGGCATGTATTGGCTACAGTTTGTGGATAAGGAGTAGTTTCCTCCTTTTTCCTGATTGTATATTTTATTTCAGATATAAAAAGAAGCAAGTGCTGAATAAAACAGGGGATAAGATTTGCATTTGCAATATATCATTTCCCAAAAAGACCATCACAAAGCAGCAATGGCAGGAACTTGTGTGCTTGGTAGAATCCAAGAGGTTTGCTAGTAGTGCTTGTGACTTGAAAATTTGTATTGCACCTGATAATTCCCATATAAATATCCTGTAGAACTGGGCTTGCCAGGAGGTGATTAAGGTTAAGGCATATTGGTATGTGATGAAAGTTCATGCAGGTTCTGCTCACACCAGACATGTGTCTCTAAGGATGTCAGTCTTGCACTTTGCATGCATACTAAATCTGTCAGTTTTTATCTAGAAAATAGTGCAAATAAACTGAGAGGGTTCTCTGTTTGCTTTTTTGTGGAAAAGGGAACATGTGTTCTGCTTGAGTATTAAGTTTACTCAGTAGATGAAGAGGAAGGCTGCTTTCTGATTCCAAAAAAATGTACATCATCATAACAAAGACTGCAAGTCAGCTCCTCAGTTGATATAAATGGGTGCAGCCCCCGTTGTCTTCAGTGGAGTTGCATCCATGTATGTCACTTGAGGAGCATGCTTGCATTTTTTTTTTACTTTGTTAGGAAAGTGTCAGTCTTGAAGGAATGCTAACTGGGTTGATAGGTCTGTAACATATATGAGGTTCTTCCTTTTTCTTCCCCACATCAGCATTTAGAGATTAAAGGTGAATGCTCTCTTCATTGTCCGTATTATTTTCACTAGCAGAACAGGAGGACATGCCAAATCAACCTGCTACTACTAATAAAAATCATTTTTAAAATGCCATTGATTAGCAGTTCTTGCTTTTAGCTTTTAATTATTCAGAGTGCTCCTCAGACATTTTTATTTGATAATCTTCTGTTGATATTAAAAAACTGACACTTTTTGACCTGACACAAATCTGGTTACTGTGAGGATTCTTGATAGGTTTATATACCATCACACTGGCTCCAGATTAAATAAATTAAGCTACTGTATACCCCACATTAAGACTGAACTCCCATCTTGACCCTGGAGATGGTTCCTCTAAAACAAGATTGAGATATTAGCAAGTAGTACATCTTGTGCAAATCTTTTCTGAGGATTGGAAATTATTCTCTACAGCATTCAGTCCTGCACTTGTCGATAAGGCCAGAAAAGGCCCAGTCCTGGAGATGTGACACAGACCAAAGCTACTACTGACTGAGGTCAGATAAGGGCCATAGAAGCTTTGTCTGTCTCAATGGGAAGTCAGTGCAAATCAATAGGAACTGAAGTCAGTGGAGGATTTTGTCTGGGGAAGGACTTCAGGATTTAGCTAAACTACTTCTTGATGTAACTCCTTTGACTCAAGTTGTAGAGTATTTAAATAAAATAAATTTAAAATTGGAAATCAAAGGAAGTGGCTACCATTTTATCTTTAGTGTAGGGAGTTTAACTTTTTTTCTCCACTTTTACTCTCATCGGTATCTGCGGAAAAGGAGCTATCATTTGAAACTCAGAATATGCCAAGCATATCATGTACAAATTAGAAACATTTCGTGATAAACCACAGTGGCAATAAAGCAGTCACTACAATCTATTGTACATACAGTGTACATTTTCCTAATTACCATGAAACCAAAAGACAAACTTACTGAAAAGACCACTGATGCTGTAGTAAGATACAAACTAAAGAATACACAAAAAATACCAGGAAATAGTTATTTCTGGAATTCCTTTGTTAGCTTGACCTGTTACGCCTACATCTATAATTAGGGCCTTACCAAATTTACCGTCCATTTTGGTCAATTTCACGGTCACAGGATTTTAAAAATCATAAATTTTTCATTATGTCAGCTATTTAAATTTGAAATTTCACAGTGTTGTAATTGTTGGAGGGTACTAACCCAAAAAGGGGTTGTGTGGGGGAGGGGGCACAAAGTTAATGTAGGGAGGGCTTGCTGTATTGCTACGCACACTTCTATGCTGCTGCTGGCAGTGACGCTGCTTTCAGAACTGGGCTCCCAGCCAGCAGCCACCACTCTCCAGTTGCCATTGCCAGTAGCAGTGCAGAAGTAAGAATGGCATGGTATGGTATTGTCACTCTTCTATGCTGCTGCTGGCGAGGTGCTCCCTTCAGAGCTGGGTGCCCAGCTAACAAATGCTGATCTCCAGCCACCCAGCTTTGAAGGCAGAGCAGAAGTAAGGGTGGTAATACCATGACTCCCCTAAAATAACCTTGTAACCCCCCTGCAAGTCCCTTTTGGATCAGGACCTCCAATTTGAGAAACGCTGGTCTCTCCCATGAAATTTGTATAGTATAGGGTAAAAGCACATAAAAGACCAGATTTCACGATCCATGACACATTTTTCATGGCCATGAATTTGGTAGGGCCTTATCTATAATCATATATTGGGCCAGAGCCTTAGCTGGTGTGAATCAGCACAGCTCCTTTGAAATAATTGGAGTGATGGTAATGTACAGCAGAATGAGAATCTGGCCCATTGTATGTACAATCTGTCAGTATCTAGGGGTCCAGGTATAAGTGTAGGGATATGGTTAAGGACAGACTTTCAACTGTTTTGAATTTTCTAGCTTTTATCCTTTCAAGTCAGAGCCATAGCCTTAGTAAGATACAGTGTTGTGGTTCAACAATAATTTTACAAGATAATATATTGAATCTTTCTGTTGTTGGCCTCTTGTCTAAGCACAGTCCATCTTTATTCAAATACAAAAGAGATCCTCATTTTTCACCCTATTGCTTAAATACCATGTTAGTGATGATCTAGTAAAATTTGAACAGGTTTATCTATTTGAGGAATACAAGATTTCATTTCACTTAATAAGCATATTTTTCAAAATGTAGTTGTTTGAAATTTAAAAAAATGAAAACACTTGGCAGCTTTTAAAAAAATTAATAATATAAAAGGGAATAAGTATAACATTTTAAAAGCACAATTGAAAAAGAACAAATAAGGAAAATGTACATACCAGTGATGATTCCACAAACCTAAGCAAACACCCTTCAGAAACCCATGCATCTTCCACTCATTACCTTTTCGTGTGATAGCCTCCCTGAAGACTTCCATAATTACTCTTCTCCCCTTGCAAATAATTATGAGCACCTGCAGTTTTAAAAATATTTGTAGCTGAGATAGCTAATCCCATTGGGAGTTCCTTGTTTTAGAATCTGTCTCATTTGTTTAATACAAGTTTCTTTTTCACTAACTACTACTCTCAGGATACCTTAAATGGACTGAAATATGACTGACTGAAAATCCTGGTGATGTGAAAAATCTCGACCATACTGCATACTTCCATGGTGGATGGTCTGTCTGAATTGTCTGTGGCAGGCTACTCTGAGGGAAGTTGTCCCTTAAAAGACAGAAGGGAGCTCAACCACTTCTGACACTGGTTCCCCACTATATCTCGGAACCTTACTGGGAAGAGGTTGGAGTGCTATTGTTATGTCAGATCTGACTTCCAAAGACTGGACAGGCTGTGGGGTGGAGGGAGAGAATAGTGAACAGGCAGGAAGCAGAACTGAGGGTGCTATACTTTGTCCCCCTGTTGACCCCATGGAAATTCCATGGAAAAGGTAGCACAGCCTGGAGCTGTATTAGCTGTTCTGCAGAGCTCCATCTGTGATAGTGAAACCTGTTAAAACACAGGTAAGCATATGTTTGATATAGCGGCTCCATGGGAACAGCACCGGTAGGGGTCAGGATCACAGTCATTAAGGTCAGGGGACCCCTGAATAGATGGTTTTGGTGTCCTGCTGGTCAACTCTGAGTTGCTTGGATTCTTAGGGCTTGGGAGATGGGTCCCACAGGCTGTTCCTGGAGAGAGAGCGGAAAGAACATAGCCCCTACAGCAGGAAAAATGTGGGGGGAAAAATCTCCACCTGGTGGCAAATTCATGGGCAGGCAAAGGGAAACACAAGCAGAGAGCCTCCATGTTGTCCTATTGAAGGGACTGTGTTGTTCCACCCTCCCTCACAAAACAGACTGTATGACCTGCTTTGGGAACTAAGGGTGTGTGGTGAAGTACTGGTATTTAAAAGAATCTTCAGCATTAGAAACCGCTGCACTGTTTTGTTTTATTCCAGCCGCTCTGCACCGTAGGGGATGGCTGCTAGCTTGGGCATTTGGCAGGTGGTGCACTGTAGAAGGAAACTTTCCATAGTTGGAATTTGGTATTCTGTCTGAGATCTCAGTGTTCCTGCAATCAGTGTTGTTAGGCTTAAAAGTAATTTTGCTTCACATTACACTTCTATAAATTTACTACAAAGTGAAATCTAGCTGGCAAAGAGAGAATAAATGTGAAGTCCACAGAAAGTGTAACATTACTGGCCACCTTAACTTTATTAGAAAATACTTGCTCTAGGAAGAAGCTGTCCTCTGTAAGGAGTTTAATTGCAGTGAATTTAGATTCAGCTTTCATTGAGGTCAATGTTCAGATACATTTTTGGCTTCTATACAGTTAAAGTGATGCTTGGCTTCATCTTGGATTTAGCAATAACTTCTGAAACCAACAACTAATCTATGGAGGATACAGATCTAAAAGATAGCTAGAGCCTATAGCAGTGCCTAGGGGGAGTGGCAGTTTTACAAAGCATCCACTGTCTGCAGGAAAGAGACTTGCTGCCAAGAGTATCAGACATAAAGGGCTAAAGGTGTCTTCTGCACTGTCTTCATGTTCTGAGAAGCCACTGGAATCAATGGAGTTGTGCTCACTTACCTCAGGCCTGAATTTGTCCCAGTCTGTATTTTTAGTTGATATTCAGAAGTCTGTTTGATATTCAGAAGTCTCTTAAGGGGTATAATCTTTAGTTTAGCTTTTGGATGTGCGTGTTTGTTTCTCTTTCTAGTCTGTGTGTGACTACCATAACTTTTCTGTTTAATGTATTGTGTCACCAGGTATTTCATTTATAAACATGGACAAGTCTAAGCATTTGGCAAAAAAAATATTGAAAACCACTCCTGTGTTAAAATTCTTAGATACAGTTAGTGCCCCAAAACTACTTTACATGGTTGTGTAAAAAGGCATATGGATGTGTATTGGCCCTGATTCTCAATTTTAACATTGCTTCAGTTGGGGCAGGAATACCTGGGGGCTTTGTGCTCCCCACATTGTGTGGCAACTGAGAGTCTGCCAGTATGTTAGAGCAATTTGGAGGCTGCGCTAATTTACAGCCTGTTTCCAATGACACCCTAATAACCTGGAAAGGAGAGAACACTGGTAGAGCACTAAACTTCAGCCACACCCCCTCCCTGCCCCTGACATGCCACCGCTTATGTCTGGGAGTGAGAACAAGGAAGGCAAAAAACTTGCACTCTAGCTCCACTCTTGCTAGAGAGTTGGGAGTACACTGTGCCAGGGGATATTATCAACAGGCCATTTTTTCCCCTATAAAGCCCCTTCATGTTTTGAGAACAAGGTAAATGAACTTTAGGGAACTGTGAATTGGACCAGTTGGATTAATCTGTCCCTGGAAAAATCACTGTGTTGAAGCAAGAGGACAAAACCCTAGAAACTTCAATATGAGCAGTAATTGTGAGTACCGTACTAGAAAATTTAAAGTCAGTTTACTGAAGCAGAGATTAGCTCTTTAAAACTGCAGTGAGTCTGTCTGGATATATTCATAATTGTATTGCTTAATCCTTTTCCAAAAGTCCTTCTCTGGGGGAAGAGATTGGGTGCGATAGTTATGTCAGATCTGACTCACTATTACAATTACTGTTAAAAGTTAGCAGCTGTAATTAGTGCAGAATTTTGAAACTGCTATGTTGTAGTGTCAGCTGTAACAGCTTTTAATTATCTTATTTTTTCTTAAAGTGATCAGCTTTACAGGAGTTGAATATGCTTTTATCATTTTAGTCTGGAAATGAGCTGACACATTGAATATATTTAGACATATTGTTATTGCAAAAACCAGTTGAAATCTGTGAAATTTTTTTTCAAGATTCTCTGAACACAGCAGACGGTCACAGTGCTTAGAGGGATTTTACCATCATCCAATTAAAAAAACACCCCATTCTCTTTAATACCATTCTACTTGGATTTAAAATGTATAAGACTAATTAAGCCAGTCAATAAAGACTTGAATGGCTGATAGACCTACACCTAACTTTCTGTCTCCATTTCACCAAATGGTAAAGTTATATCAGACTAACCTCTGTGCAAATAATGTACTGTATTTAGTGTTGAGTTTAACAGGAGCAATTACTTATGAGAAGTCTTCTAAAAGATTTGCTAAATGGTAAGAAAACTAGGTGTGCTTCTAAATTTACCCAGAAAAAATCAGCTAAGCTGTTTTAAAGCTAGTTAGACAATAAAGTACCAGCATCTGGAAACGAATATTTTTCTTCCTCCCCTATTTTTAATGTAAATGCTGTTTGCTGCTTTCTGGGAGTAACACAATTAGGCCCTGATCTTGCAAATACTTTTGCACATGAATAACTTTATTAATGTGACTAATCTCCTTGCTTTCAGTCAGTCAGCAGGACTATTTGCAGGAATAAAGTTACTCCCATGCCTGTCTTTACAGGAGAAGGCACAGCAAAGACATTGCAATGAAAGCTGAAGAATTCTACAAATGTATGCATGTGTTATATATGGATAATAAAGTAAGGAAAGGAGAGGTTGGAAACATTAGAGGTTTGCATGTAAGACTCTGCCTAAACTGTAATAAAGAAAAGTGGTTCTAGTTATCTTGTCTCCTATTTGGTTTTGAAGGATTATTTTTTTCAGATTCTTAAAAAAAAATAAAATAGCCAGATTGTGGTGAAATCACTAAGACATGTTTTGTATTGTCTGGAAACTTTTCCATCAGAAATGTCTCTCAGGCCCTTTTAAACCAAACAATCATGTCTGGAGTTCTTTATTCTTTTAATATACAGCTATGGCACATCTTGCTGCCACCAAGAGATGAGAAATATGTGTAGAATTTTTCACAAAAAATTATTTCCTTTCACAGATAGATCCCAGAATATCACTAAAGCTCAACCTGGATCCAGCAATTTCAAATATTAAATCTGGACTGCAAATCTAAAACTTGGCTCCTTTGGATGCTTCCACTAAATGCAGGGAAAAAAAAAGTCTTTTCCCTATACACCCTTTTCACCGTGGGCCAGATTGACATATGAGGCAAGATTCACGATGGCGCAAGGCATTGTTGGTATAACAGCCTTTAGTGATTTAATAGAGATACACAAGAAGGTGGGTAGCAACTCTTTCCCAAATTTAGATCTACTACTTAAAAGAGATTTCCTGTCTATTTTTTCCTTCTTATTTATAGCCACATTGGTCTTCCATATCACTTTTGTATGTAAAAACTGAAATTTGGAAATTGAATTTAAGAGCCTAAGAGCCAGAAGAGTAGGCTTTCCTCCATTTAAATAGGTTTATTGAAGCCGTTTGCATCATGAACACTTAGAGCGTAGAGTAAAATTTTCAAAGCTTCCAAATGACCGAGATGTGTAAGTCCTATTGAAAGTCAATAGAACTGGGGCTCCTAAGTCATGTTAGGTGCTTTTGAAAGTTTTACCGGTCATGTGTTAAAGTCAGATTCCCAACTTCTTAGTCAGCACACATACTTAAAGGTGGAACCCAAGTAACTTCACTGGCACTTGTGTGAGTGCGTACATGCCGGTGTGAGGAAGGAGTTCACAATCTGGCTTTAATTGTACAGAGATAGTCACTGAGGTAGTTTAACAGTGTTTTGTGGAATATTTAAATCTGAAATCTTTCAGTTTTTAAATAATTAGCCAATAACTGAGTCTCGCCTTCCCACAGAGTGAAAATCTTGCATCATGATTCCCTGGAGAGCAATTTGGGTAATTTCTAATTCAGCCAAGAACAGAAGGGGAAGCTCTGTTTCTTTTTTTTTTATGGAGGGTCTGATCCTGAGCCATTGACTGTTGTGCTTGAGATTGCTTTGAGATGGTGTTGGCAGTCTAATTTATATTAAAGCAGTATGTCACTGAAATGGAACAGTCATCTTTATGGCCCCAATCTGTACCCCTTGAAATCAATACAAGTTTTGCCACTTATTTTAAAGGATGAGAATTAAGCCCTGAGATAGTAAGAAAATTAGAAGAAGAATTTTTTTTGCTGGAATGGCTATGCCAGATACGTGCTATTTTCAGTCTAAAAAAATATCCTACATTTGGAGCTCATTTGATTTAATAGCAAATTAAATGTAGCCATGGGCAATGGGAAGTCTAGTTGTAGAAAAATAGTGCCATTTATTTCCTTTAGGCTGTGGGTTGAAACTATCTGTGTTGAGACATTTTAATAGTGATTTGATTACTTTGCAAAACTAATTTTTGTAAACAAAAGCATTTGATCAACATTAAAACTGGAAGTTATTTATTTATTTTACATTTTACAGTTGCATTTATTTTTGTAAAATGTAAAATAAATAACTTCCAGTTTTAATGTTGATCAAATTCTTTTGTTTACAAAAATTAGTTTTGCAAAGCAATCAAATCACTATTATTGAATGTTGTGAGCGTTCTTGATATTGTACAAAACACAAAAAAGTCACAATCCCACCCTAAGGGAAAACTATTGTTTGGATGTGCTAACATACAAGGTATAGTTGTATGTGCACTACACATATTCACAATTTAAGATCATTTTGATACCCCTATGTTGACTACAATGTAAGTATTTTTACATTTATAGAACATTTTAATGTTTAGACCATAATGGAGTATTTGTTGCTTTTAGGCACTAGGTGGCCTGCTTACTAAAACACGATAGTAAAGGTTTCCACAACAAAAATTTGCAAAAGGACTAGAGTGGGAAAAATACATGTGTCTTTTACTTACGTTTTATGGAGAATGCCAGATTAAAAGCTACTCACCAGTGAATATAACTACTGAAGATTGAATACTACCCCATTTGCCTCAGTGCAAGTTACTGTTACTGCTAGATTGTATCCCTGAAACACAGATGTTTTGTAAGGGGCATGATAGTTGCTGTGCCCCAGGAGCATCCCAAGGAAGTGGTTTGTGGCTTAGTGAGTGACAGGTCACTTCTTCCTCTTCTTATCCCACGGAGGTAGTAATTTGCTCCTTGTCTATATCTGTAGCCCCACTCTCCTCCGGTACCATGCTGGTTCTGCTGCATTGGACAGCAAGTGTAGGCAGGGGTGCTGAGACTGTGTCTATTAACTGCCCCTACCTGCTCTAGGAAAGGAGGAAGCAGCACCCACTTACTCCTGTATAAGGTCCAGGTATCTTGAGTTTAAATATTTATTTAGGTCAGATCTACCCTAAAAAGTTAGGCTGAACCAGCTACATTACTCAGGGGTGTGAAAAATCTACACCCCTGAGCAATGTAGTTAAGATGACCTAACCCACCATGTGGATAACACTAGGTTGATAGAAAAATTCTTCTGTCAACCTAGCTACTGCCTCTCGGGATTACCTTCATCAACAGGAGGGGTTTGCCTGTCAGTATAGGAGGTGGTGCCTACAGTGGCACAGCTGTGCTGCTGTAGTGTTTCAAGTATAGATAAACCCTTAACTCCAGTTTACTAACCTGTATAAACACATTTTCAAAATCTCAATCTAGCCTTTGGTTAGGTGAGGGAAGTTCAGACCTGGCAAGTACACCATACACCATAGTACACCATATGCTTTTCGTATATTGGGCTACCTTGGATTGGAGGGAGGGTCATTTATGATCACTGTTACTAGCAAAGCAATACGATAACCAAGGCTTAAGCATGTTAAAAGGAAAATAGTAATTGCATTTTACATCAAAATGAGCAAATGAGGTTATTTTGGAAGTTTCTTGTCTCACAATTAATTAATTTTCAGAGAAGTGAAAGAAGTTTGGTGGGAGAAACCACTTAAAAATAAGTGAATTGAGTGTTGAAAAGTGCTACATGAACCAGAGACTGAAATCCTCTTTATTTAGATTTGGCACAGTACACTCTCCTTCATTGTGTCTCTGCCATGTTCTGAGTGGACCTCTTATAGGGGAAGAGATTAGGCATCTATCGTGGCTTGCGTAGATGCTAATTGTGATGGTGGGTTTTCTGACATGGACTTCAAATTATTGGGAATTTGTACTCAGACCACTAACTCATTTAATGTGCATCAACCAGCTCAAAGAGGTATTCAGTAAACTGTTGTCAGGTGAAAAAAAGATGTAACTCATATCCTCATCTCTCTTGTAAAAAGCATTGTACTTTTTTAAAGGATCCCTTTACAAATAGAGCTAGACTACGAAGTTTGGGCCCAGACCTGAATTTTTCCAAAGTTCATGGGTGTTTGGGTAGTTCAATGCTATCTCAAATAGGAACCTATTCAAAATAATAAAAGATCTAATTTCTGGAATCTTTGCATGGGAGTTTGACCTTGGCTTGTGTATTGATTTTTTAACAATCTTAATTTAAATAACAATCTTATTCCTTTCACACAACTTAATGAAACAAACAGTTAAAGGGCAGAGTATACATTAAATAATTTTGCTTCCACTTTGTCTTAAAGATCATTCTTTTGGAGCTTATGGGGATAACATGCTTAAGGGACAAAGATGGGAGGTGGATGAGATATAAATTCAGAGCTTGGAAAAGAGAGGGGAGGAAGAAATGAGCTAGTGGATAGAAGTGCATTAATATTTTTAACATCTCCTCTGAATTCCCTCTAGCATGTAGTAATAGTGGCCTTGAATAATTAATTTCTCCACTGTTCCTTATGCCATTGTTTGAAATTGATATGATTGGAGTCATAGCACCAGAAATATATCCTAATGACTGTACTGTAGGCAATTTAAATGGCAAAAGTCTGCAGAAAAGAAACATAGAACCTCAGACATGTTCACTAGGAAATGAAATAACTGAACAGAACAGAGCTTTATGGGACTGAAATGCAGCTCTGTGAGATGTTGTCTTCTGGCCTGATATAATTTTGCTATTCATTTATAGGCTAGGATTCTTGTTAGGGCATGTACTGTGAGCTCAAATGTTTTTTGAACAATTATATCCCCAATAAGAGTCAACTTGGGAAATCCATGCAGCAGAATGGGCTATTGTCATTGCCTCAGTCTTTTTAGTTTGTTTACTCTATGCCCTCTCGAACCACTCCTCATTAGAAGGACACTTCCTTTGTGTCAGTGAGTTTTATGTTTGCTTCTAGCAAGAATGAGATCACATTGTAAATACAATAATTATAATTAAAGTGACAGAACCTATAGATGGGGTTAACTCACTAGTCATTGCAGAAAATTCCTAAACAGGCTAACTCAGAAGCTGTTTGGATCCTTCATCTTAACCCAGTGATAATACAGCTCATTGGTGTTTGCTAAATCAGAGACCTGGAAAATGTATACTGGATTGGTTAAGGGATTGATCGGGTAAATTGTCTGAACAGTCATCAGGACTAAATACGGATTTGAGCTATTGTAGAGCTTTTATCTACATTTGGCATCTGTTCAACGTAAGATGAATTCCGATGGAAGATTAATAAGATATGTGAAAGATTCATTTCAGTTTTAGCCATCACTGAGACAAGGTGAGTGAGGTAATATCTTTTATTGAACCAACTTCTGTTAGTGAGAGAAACAAGCATAATAATAATAATCTGGGACCTACGTGGCTACAAAAACATTGCGAAGAGCCATCATTGATGACATTCTAGAATATTAGCAATCAAAGGAGAATTCAGACCTTGATACCGTTGACCAGAGGCCACATGAAGAAGGCATATGTCTGAACCAGGAGACCAAGCATAATCTGCTTTTCAGAGTAAACTGCTTTGGACATCATGTTATATATACCAATTCTAACCAAATCCACCTGCTGTCCTTGTGATAAAGAACATGCAATTGTCATGTGATCATGCAGAGCTAGACAACACTTGGTGAGTTTAATAGCTTGTCTACATTTTCCACAAACATGTTTGAAATCATGTGCACCACAATAACAGCTGCTAACCAGTTAGTGAATTCAGGTGTAATAAGCAACTTTTCCAGGCTACAAAGGATCTTATCACAAAGATATTGAATCTGGTGCTTGCCTGCATTGATCCTAATAAAAAGCAGATGTATTTCAGAATGGATTTGGTTCCAGGAAGAAAGATTTCTATAATACATACCAATGCTACTCACACCAACAGAGGAATATAGTGTAAAAACAGAAAAGAAACTATAAACACTTGCATTTGGCTGCAAGTGATTTCATCAGTATGTGTATGTTTGCCATGTTCAGGTTGATTCTGAACATAAACCACTTTGAATCAATTTTAAAGAAATCATGCTCTGCAGCATCCCCTAGATTGCAGACAGTGATTCTCCATTTGAAGTGATAGAACATCCACATTGTGCATCATCTAGGAAAAGATATACTGTACCTCATGACACTCTGTCAAAAAAATCTGTGATACATGACACGTTGTCAACAAAATCCATCACTGATACCAGTGTTCGCATTAGTGAAGCAATGGGCATGCGGGTTCATGTGATACTGTGGAGTCTTCCCATAAGTAATCAGAAAATGACAGAAATAAAAAGGGAACTGAAAAGAATGAGAAGGGAGAAATGAAAGTTTTGAAAAAAAGTGATATATGGTGAGTAGTCAGAGGATATTGGAACCAGAGATAAACTCTCACTCTTGGATGTCGTAATCTTTGAAGGGGAGAGAATAGTTATCCCATGTGCATTCTGTAAGACACAGTACACTAGGACTGGGCACATGGATATGGAAAAAGGAGAACAGTTTGTCCTACTCTTCTTGGTGGGCTTGTATGTATTAGCAATTTGACTACATTTATGGGAATGCAAAAGAACCAATGATGCCATATGAAATTCCCACAAAACCTTGCCATCCCCATTTGGCTATGGCTCGTTCCAATTTTAGAGCATGCTGAACCCTTATCATAGGGAAGTTTGTGGTGGTTTTTAGCGCCACAACCTTTCCCTTCCCCCTTGCATTTGACTCCAGCTGCTGTAACTCTAAATTGAATCGATGCTATGCCCGGCTCATGAGACAGCTCATGGTATCTGACACCATCAGGTGGTCCAGAAACATCTATATGGAACACATCACGGGACACCGTCAATACCACATTGAGTAATCAAGACCACTAACCGGGGAAATAACCCACTTGCTTCCCTGATGAGCCACGAGACGCACCACACCCATATACTTATTTGCTACACTGATACTGACTTAGATTCTTTATACATTCCATGGGTGGCGTACCTGAGCCCACTTATCGTCTGACGCTTTAAAAACTCCTGCACTCCAATCTGGGTCTGTGCTAGTTATGTGATATGTATATATCTTGTGATCCTTGCAACTGATACCTGTAATCCCTCATAACTCAAGCCTGACCCCAGATGTACAGTACCTTCCCTCTTAACTTATGTATATTTAATTTTAAACATTAACTTTCATAATATTTTTATGCCTGAGCCTGCCTAAGTCTGAGATACTTTCAGTCTCATCAGAGGCAATTATCTGCAGATCTTGTGATAGGCCCCACGTCATTCAGATAGGGCTCAGCCAATCCATAAGTGATGACCCACCCAGATGATTCCCAAGATAGGCATATATGTTCCTAAGGGAAGCAGTCTCTCTGGTCTGTTCAATATCACTGCCTGCCCAGAAAGATTCCCATTGCTAGTATTTTCAACAGACTGCTTCTGCTCCAGTTCCTGTTCCTGTTGTAGCTATTTCCACATTAGCTAGCTTCAGCTGCATCTGTTCCTGCCTCATCTGGCTTCTTGGAGATGGACATGTAGCCCATTAGCTATGTAACGGGATATTGGGGCTTAGACAGACCGTTACTCTAAGACATCAAGTCATCTCTATTAAACACTATGAATATGTCTACACTGCAGTAAAAAAATAATAAAAAAAAAAAAGTGGCACCAAGTCTCAGAGCCTGAATCAATTGACTTAGGTTCATGGGGCTTTGGCTGCAAAACTAAAAATTGCAGTGTAGACATTTGTGCTTGGGCTGGAGCCTGGGCTCTGAGATCCTCCTGCCTCATCACATACAGGTCTTTTCTTGCTGAGTATACTTACCTTAAGAGTCTGATTTTTTTCAGAACTGCTAAGCGCCTAAAACTCCATATGAAGTTAGTGGGAGCTGTGGATGGTACGTCTTAAAACATTGTTTCAGTGTAAAGACTTTAAATGGTGGTTCTTTTCTCTGTTCCCTTAATCATAATCAATATGACCAATTCTTATATGGGTGATTGCTGTAGCACTCCATTGTGTCAGTAGTGTTCTCCTATTTTGTGAAGGGAGATATAACAGTGTGCTAATGATGTTTGCATTGATCTTGTTAGTTTATTTACACTATGTCCTTCAAAACCACTCCTGGCTAGGAAAAAAACATTCTTTTTGTTAGTAGATGTTAGATTTGGAGGTAAAATAAGTATGTGGAAATAAGATAGTCCTTCTAGTGTGTTTTCATGACACATATCGTTACAACCCAGGCTCACAGTTTCCAGACTGGGCTGGAAAATAACTTTGGTCATGTCTCAGTTGACTGCAAGAGCCAGCATCAAGAAATATAAATGGCAAGAAATCACATATGATGTAATTTGAGGAGACAATGAAAGACCCATTTTTAAAGAGATTGTACCTCCCAGGATTGCTTTTAAAAAATGGCTTGGTGTGGTTTTGCAGTTTTGTTGATACTATTTTCTTTTCTCTTTATGGTAAGTGTTGTTTGTTTATTTTTTTTAGATATTATTGAATAGTGAAGTCTCTTCATTTAAATCTAAAACCAACCTTTTCTCCTGGGTTTGGAGTGTAGCTTGGACATGACTTTAAGATAAAATAAAGGAAGAAAAATACATATCTATTTGAAATTGTAATCTGACTGTTTTTCACATTATTCTTTTAAGATAATTCACCGTTTAATTCTCACTTTTGAGAGCTAATATTCCATTTTCTTCACAAGTGCACCGTGCAGTGCTTCAGTAAAGATAAAACCCATCATATTCTGAGATA
Source organism: Gopherus evgoodei (assembly GCF_007399415.2). Lineage (NCBI taxonomy): Eukaryota > Metazoa > Chordata > Testudines > Testudinidae > Gopherus > Gopherus evgoodei. The sequence goes on along the minus strand of NC_044330.1, from coordinate 75,426,080 downwards.
AAATGTTGTTTAATACGATTTTTAAAGCCTTTTTATGAAGGCAGAAGACACAGAGATCTCAGTCACAGATCTCTGATACTCAGATCTGTGCTATTCTGATCAGCTCACTGTCATCAATGTTGTGATGTCATTTTCAGAGATAATAATAGAGCATTTTGAAGCTATTCAGCCTACCATACTCTGTCATAAGAATACAGCAGGCAGAGAGGACTGGCAATAGGATATGGAATCTTTCACTACTAATTTGCCAGGATGAATCTAGCCCAGGTCAATAGCACATTAAAGTTACTACTAGTTGGCTGTTTGATGGCCTATGCACAATGAGTTAATGGTCTGAGTATAATTCCTGCTGAAAGTGTTATTTTGTCAACATCACAAAACCATTTTCTTGTTTGATACTGTGACGGCATACCAGTGGGTCTCAAACTTTTTTTTACTGGCGACCCCTTTCACACAGCAAGTCTCTGAGTGCGACCCCCCCCCCCCAATAAATTAAACACACTTTTAAATATATTTAACACCAATATAAATACTGGAGGCAAGCAGGGTTGGGGTGGAGGCTGACAGCTCGTGACCCCTCGACCATATAATCTCGCAACCCTCTCAGGGGTCCCAACCCCCAGTTTGAGAACCCCTGGTATATACAAACCCCACACTGGGCCCAGCTAGTACCAGCCTACCAGACTTGCCAAGCATGCTCCAACTGGAGAAGCAGATTAAAAGGAGCTCAGAAGTCCAGGCAAAGGGTGGTAGACAGGCTGCAGGAGAGACTAATCCTTTTCCAGGAAATCAGGCAAAAGACTTAGCCTTAAAGGGGACCAAAGAGCAAGTAAAGCCCTCAATCAGAGCCTTCTTTGCCCATCACCTCCTACAAGAAGTAAAAGTCTGGCAGGGACCTGCTTTTCTGGGCTCCTTTGATTGTAAGATGATTGCCTGTTTGGACGGTAGGGGCCATGCCCCAAACTGAAGGGATTGATAGATAGGAAATAGCACAGGTAAGCAATTTAGACTGGTGGTGTCACCTCTCACACTCTGCTGGTGTTGCCTCTCACAGAGCCCTGGGCTGGGATCTGGTGGAGATGGAGGGGCTTGGGGGTGCGTGTGTGTGTGTCTGTAATTCTACTGCTTGTGTCATTTGTGTTTCCATATGGAGCTCTACTTCTCCCTTATGTAAGTCTCCTCCCAATGGAGCTATCCTTGAGGCTCTAGGTTCCCTAGGGCTGGGATTCTCCAGACCTGGATGAACACACACACACACACAGACATGCACACACCCCTCTCTCCCAGAGCAAGTCGGAGCGGACAGGTCAGTCAGTACTTTCAGGCTGACCCCTTATATGTCCCTGGGCTCAATGGACTGGGTCAAGCAGCACTTTCAAGCTGCCACATTTTATGTGTCCCAGATTCAGCATGTCCCTATCCCCATTCTCACAACACAATTGTAATGGTAGTAACTTACTTGATGAGCAAACCCCACAGTATTTTGGGAGCTGCAGGGATCTTTAGCTTAGGTAAAAGAAGCATTGCTGTAGAGTAAATGGGGGAAGCTAAAAACACACAAAGGTAAAGTTCAGCAAGAGAGAGAGAAGCAACTAACTTAAGCATAAAAGTTATTTATTGGATAATAGTGATAACTACACAAGGAGGGCTAAACCAACACAACATACATTATTAAAGGTTAATACCTAAGGTAGAAATGAAAACAGAGAGAGAGAAAGAAGGGGATCTCATTGCGCCCAGAAGCTTGAACTGGTTGGGATTCCCAGGTGATGGTGGTAGCTCAAGGTCCTGAGGACAGGAGACAGGCACAGCCCCCAGCATGATCAATCAGGAGATGGAGATCCAGTGAAACTGATGCAGAGCTTGGGTCTATGCATCAGAACAGTTACTTGAACTTAGGTAAGGGTTTTTCTAGAGAAACAACAATGGTGCAAGAGAGAACACTAGATTTGTTTATGGGTAAACTGATGATTCAAGGGTTTTCTTTTGACTAGATAATAGGAGCTGATCATTCTTGACTATGGGTGGCATTTTCTTCCAGGGAACTCACAATGCAACTAGGCTGCTTCAGTGTTTTGGACATCAATCAAGGATTCATTACTAGAATTGGTCTGATAATTGCTGAGCTGGGTGTGTGCAGGCATAGGTTAATTAGTATCAGGAGCAGAGATCCCCCATGATGCTGTGCTTCCCTGCTTTTCTAGTCCCCCAGAGTTCAGTGCGGTTCTCTGTTCTACATTCTATATGCAAGTTGAGATGTCTCCCTGTCCCATCTTTCATGCAGATAAGGCTAGGGGAGTTGTCTCTGTTCTTCATTCTGTATGCTAATGAAAATGTTTAATCTTGTCACCCTTGTCAGGAGGGGTCTAGATGTGTCTCTCATCTGCCCTTCATTGCTCTCTGCAAGTCTTTTCTCTGATGGGGTTTTTAAGCCAGTGGCTCTCAAACTTTTTTACTGGTGACCCCTTTCACACAGCAGGTCTCTGAGTGCGACCCCCCCCCCACCTTATAAATTAAAAACACTTTTTTATATATTTAACACCATTATAAATGCTGGAGGCAAAGGGGGGTTGGGGTGGAGGTTGATAGCTTACAACCCCCCATGTAATGCTATTGCGACTCCCTGAGTGGTCCCGACCCCGAGTTTGAGAATCCCTGATTTAAGCAGAGGCTTGTGGGAGGGTGTCTTTCATGAGTCAGACAGGCTGGATACTGCACTCTGGTTCCCCAAGAACACAGAGCTGACTGGTATTGTTCCAGTAATGATAACACAAGTGAACTTATCTCAAGTAGGTGGACCCTTTGGGTTACGATTGCACCACTTTGGTGGCATGATGTGGACGAGCCTACATAGCAGAACTGTGCATTGAAGCAATGCAAAAGTGCACTTTTTGCGTAGTTCCCCTGCAAATCCATGAAGGGGATATGGTTTCCTCAGAAAGTTAATGAATCTTGACAAAACTTTCAACAATCCTAGTCTCATTTTTGAGATGCTGGTTCATTAGTTACGGGCTTCACTTGGATACTAATCTGCTTAGTTAGTTAATCATGTGTCTAAATTGGGGCTTCAGTCTGTAATAAAATGTAAACCAGGAATGTTTTATCAGCTCATAAGTTTCATTACAAATACTTCACACACATCCATTGTGGGTGCTTGTACTGTACCTACTTTGTGGCGAAATTAAGGACATCAGTTCTTCTTTGAATGCTTGCTCATACCAATCCCAGTGAGGTGTGTGCACGCGCTGCGTGCATGGATGTCGGAAACTTTTTCCCTTTGGGCTGGCTGTGGAGCCTCCTGGAGTGGCGCCGATATGGTGCTCTATATTTGACCCTGCTGGCCCGACCCCCCTTCAGTTCCTTCTTACCGCCTGTGACAGTTGTTGGAACAGTGGTCTCTTGTTATCAAGTGCTCCACTACTCCCTAGCTATCTCTAATCTCTGTATATAGTTATCTTTGTTAGTTAATTGTTAGTAGTTCTATCTCTAGTGTTAAGTGTAGTATAGCAGTTGGGGGGGGGGCTTCCCCTTCAACGAATGTCCCACGGGGCTACAGGGGCATGCCATCCCAGGTCTTCAAATCCTGCAGCTCCTGTGGCAAGTCTATTCCCATAGCCAATCCCCACAACTCCTGTCTTAGGTGTCTGGGAGAGGCCCACCAGGCTGACAAGTGTAAAATTTGCAAGGCATTTAAACCTCCCACAAGAAAGGAGAGGGATATCCGCCTTAAGCAACTCCTCATGGAGTCTGCCCTCCATCCCTCTCAAGACGTGAGCCCGAGTGCCTCAGTGCAGAGTGCCCCCACTCCCAACAGTACCATCTACAGCACCGCAAAAGGATTTGGTACGCTCTCCTAGGGATCGACAATCTCCCGGAGCCCATAAGCGCTCCCCTCGGCATCTCTCCCACTCCCTGGCTGCCTGTAAAAAGCAGGCCATGGGAGGACCTCCTCAGACGCCTGAAGCGGGCTCCACGACCCCAATTGAGCAGGACGCAGACCAGGCCCCTAAGGTTGGCAAATCCTCCACTAGGCTTCAGTCTACACTGAGCAGTCCCGCACCACTGGGCCGTCTGAAAGCAGAAGAGGTCACGCTGCCCTCCACGCCGGATACCTTCAAGGCCGCTAGAGGGCTCATTGAAATGACTGCATCTGTGTCCCTGATCTCGGGGCCTCCCCCGGCCCGAGCTCCGGTACTATCAAGGGGCAAACCAGCAATGTTTGGACCGTCTGCCCCCAGACCAGCATCATCGCACTGCTCTGAGTCCCAGTGCCTTCCGAGTCCTGGCACCGCACATACTCTATGCTCCAGTCCGACTCACAACACCAGTCCAACTCGCAGCACTGGTCTTGCAGCCCCGACCCTTGGAGCCGTTCCCACTTGAGGTAGTCGTTGGCTGACAGGTCGTGGTCCCGGTCGAGGTCCAGATCGTGCTCTGAGACCTCGCGGCACCACTTGGACTGGCATCATTCTGTGCACCGCTCCCCATCACGGTGCCGAGACTCATCAAGTTGCTGACCACAGCACCACTCCCACCGTGGCACTGCTCTCCGGCACAGCGCAGATCCCCAACTCAACACCGGTCTCCATCCTGGCACTGGTCTTCATCCCGGCACTGATCCCCACCATGGCACTGGTCCCCTACACAATGCCGATCTCCATCGCGGCATGGGTCTCTGTCGCAGCACTGGTCTCCATCGCGTTCAAGCCTCAGCCTACCCAACAGCATTCCTTCCCTGCCAGACCCAGACAGGACTTTTCCTGCAGGAACAGATACTTTTGGTATAGGCCATCACACCCTCCTCCTGGGCAGGGCCAGGGGCATTCCAAGCGCCCCTGGGCCCTAAGTGCCCATTTTGAAGATGTGCATGAGGACGGATTACCAGTCCACAACCTGGTCAGCTATCCTCCCTTTCTGAACCGCCTGTCCCATTTCTACCATGCCTGGTCCCTTATTACATTGGACCGATGGGTCCTTCGCACAGTAGAGGCGGGATATTCTATCCACTTCTGTTCCACTCCGCCCTCCCACCCTCCTGGCCCATCCCTCTTCAGGAGCCCCTCTCATGAGCAACTTCTAATTCAAGAGGTGCAGGCACTCCTCACCCTAGGAGCAGTGGAGGAGGTTGCTTGAGAGCTCAGAGGCAAGGGTTTCTGCTCGCATTACTTCCTCTCCCCAAGGCAAAAGGAGGCCTAAGGCCCATTCTGGACCTCAGGGAGCTCAACAAACATTGTCAACTTGAAGTTCCTCATGGTCTCCTTGGCCACGATCATTCCCTCACTGGATCAGGGAGACTGGTACACCACCCTCGATCTGAAAGATCCTTACTTTCACATTTCAATCACCTCGTCCTACAGACGTTTTCTCCGTTTTGTGGTGAACAATATGCACTATCAGTTCACAGCCCTTCCGTTAGGCCTGTGCACAGCCCTTTGTGTCTTCACCAAATGTATGGGTCGTGGCAGCTTTTCTTCACCGACGTCACGCACGTTGTCTACCCGTACCTACACGACTGGCTCATATGGGGCCAATCACACCAGCAAGTTCAGTCTCAAGTGCAGATCGTCACAGATACGTTTGACCACTTGGACATCATGTTGAATGTCAGCAAGTCTGTTCTCACCCCAACCCGAACAATAGAATTTATCGGGGCAGTCTTGGATGCAAACCAAGTGAGAGCATTCCTCTCAGAGGCCTGATGTCTGGCCCTTGAGAACATAATCACCAACCTTTGCTGATTCCCCACTACCACAGCGAGGCAGTGTCTCAAGTTGCTGGGTCACATGGCATCCTGCACCTACATGGTGCAGCATGCCAGACTGAGGCTCAGGCCGCTACAGATGTGGTTGGTGTCCATGTATCAACTGGGCCATGACAACCTGGACATGGTGCTCACAGTCCCAAGCCATACTCTCAATTCCCTGCATTGGTAGCTGGACCTCCACGTGATGGGTGCCGGGGTTCCGTTCCTCCCTCCTCAGCCAATTATGACCCTGGTAACGGACGCATCTGCGCTGGGATGGGGGGCACACCTCGGGAGCCTGACAATGCAGGGTTTATGGCAAGTAGAAGAACTAACCCTGCATATCAATATTGAGGAACTCAGGTCAATCCGCCTCGTGTGCCAAGCATTCCTATCCCACCTGCAGGGCCGTTGTGTAGCAGTATTGACAGACAATACCATGGCAATGCCTTATCTGAACAAAGTGGAACCCGCTCGTCTCCTTCCTTCGTAGGTCATGTTCTCAAGACCTTTAATCATTCTTGTTGCTCTTCTCTGGACCCTCTCCAATTTCTCCACATCTTTCTTGAAATGCGCTGCCCAGAACTGGACACAATACTCCCGTTGAGGCCTAACCAGCGCAGAGTAGAGCAGAAGAATGACTTCTCGTGTCTTGCTCACAACACACCTGTTAATGCATCCCAGAATCACATTTGCTTTTTTTGCAACAGTATCACACTGTTGACTCATATTTAGCTTGTAGTCCACTATAACTCCTAGATCCCTTTCTACTGTACTCCTTCCTAGACAGTCTCTTCCCATTCTGTATGTGTGAAACTGATTGTTCCTTCCTAAGTGGAGCACTTTGCATTTGTCTTTATTAAACTTCATCCGGTTTACCTCAGACCATTTCTCCAATTTGTCCAGATCATTTTGAATTATGACCCTGTCCTCCAAAGCAGTTACAATCCCTCCCAGTTTGGTATCATCTGCAAACTTAATAAGCGTACTTTCTATGCCAACATCTAAGTTGTTGATGAAGATATTGAACAGAGCCGGTCCCAAAACAGACCCCTGCATAACCCCACTTGTTATACCTTTCCAGCAGGATTGGGAACCATTAATAACTACTCTCTGAGTATGGTTATCCAGCCAGTTATGCACCCACCTTATAGTAGCCCCATCTAAATTGTATTTGCCTAGTTTATCGATAAGAATATCATGCGAGACTGTATCAAATGCCTTACTAAAGTCTAGGTATACCACATCCACCGCTTCTCCCTTATCCGCAAGACTCATTATTCTATCAAAGAAAGCTATCAGATTGATTTGACATGATTTGTTCTTTACAAATCCATGCTGGCTATTCTCTATCACCGTACCACCTTCCAAGTGTTTGCAGATGATTTCCTTAATTACTTGCTCCATTATCTTCCCTGTCACAGAAGTTAAACTAACTGGTCTGTAGTTTCCTGGGTTGTTTTTATTTCCCTTTTTATAGATGTTTCCCGTGATTTTCTGAAGATAATAGCTAGAGGCTCAGATACCTCCTTTATTAGCTCCTTCAGTATTCTAGGATGCATTTCATCAGACCCTGGTGACTTGCAGGCATCTAACTTTTCTAAGTGATTTTTAACTTGTTCTTTTTTTATTTTATCTTCTAAACCTACCCCCTTCCCATAAGCATTCACTATGTTAGGCATTCCTTCAGACTTCTCGGTGAAGATCAAAACAAAGAAGTCATTAAGCATCTCTGTCATTTCCAAGTTTCCTGTTACTGTTTCTCCCTCCTCACTGAGCAGTGGGCCTACCCTGTCCTTGGGCTTCCTCTTGCTTCTAATGTATTGATAAAAAGTCTTCTTGTTTCCCTTTATTCCCATAGCTAGTTTGAGCTCATTTTGTGCCTTTGCTTTTCTAATCTTGCCCCTGCATTCCTGTGTTGTTTGCCTATATTCATCCTTTGTAATCTGACCTAGTTTCCATTTTTTATATGACTCCTTTTTATTTTTTAGATCATGCAAGATCTCGTGGTTAAGCCAAGGTGGTCTTTTGCCACATTTTCCATCTTTCCTACTCATTGGAAAGCTTGCCTTTGGGCCCTTAATAGTGTCCCTTTGAAAAACTGCCAGCTCTCCTCAGTTGTTTTTCCCCTCAGTCTTGATTCCCATGGGACTTTACCTATCAGCTCTCTGAGCTTACCAAAATCCACCTTCCTGAAACCATTGTCTCTATTTTGCTGTACTCCTTTCTACCCTTCCTTAGAATTGCAAACTCTATGATTTCATGGTCACTTTCAACCAAGCTGCCTTCTACTTTCAAATTCTCAGTGAGTTCCTCCCTATTTGTTAAAATCAAGTCTAGAACAGCTTCCCCCCAGTAGCTTTTTCAATCTTCTGAAATAAAAAGTTGTCTGCAATGCAGTCCAAGAACTTATTGGATAGTCTGTGCCCTGCAGTGTTAATTTCCCAACATATATCTGGATAGTTGAAGTCCCCCATCACCACCAAATCTTGGGCTTTGGATGATTTTGTTAGTTGTTTAAAAAAAGCCTCATCCACCTCTTCCACCTGGTTAGGTGGCCTGTAGTAGACTCCTAGCACGACATCACCCTTGTTTTTTACCCCTTTTAACCTAACCCAGAGACTCTCAACACTTCCGTCTCCTATGTCCATCTCCACCTTAGTCCAAGTGTGTACATTTTTAATATATAAGGCAACACCTCCTCCCTTTTTCCACTGTCTATCCTTCCTGAGCAAGCTGTATCCATCCACACCAACATTCCAATCATTGTATTATCCCACCAAGTTTCAGTGATGCCAACAATGTCATAGTTGTATTTATTTATTAGCACTTTCAGTTCTTCCTGTTTATTACCCATACTTCTCACATTTGTATATAGGCATCTAAGATACTGGTTTGATCTTGCCTCCCAGTTTTGCCCTGACCCTCCTTTCTCTCTCGTTCTGCCACTCTTAATTACTACCCAGCCTCAATTCCTTTGCCCCATAGTTTCAATTGGATAAATTATTTCTCAATTCCGTTCCCAAAATCACTTCAGTGCAGTGTTAATGGTACAGAATTTCAGTGGTCTGAGAAATGATCCCTATACTTAGTATATAAAGTACATTGGGAATCTTTCAGGATGAAAGGTAATGTATGCATAAAAGGTATTTTTAGCAATAACCTCTGCAGTATTGTGTGACTTTAAACAAAACTATGGCAATCACACAGAAAAAAAAGTTAATCCACTTTTTCCAAAGTAAATAAAAAGCAGTTTGTTATATAAAGTTTCACATACTACGCTAAGTAGGAAACTATTTCTTTTACTAATGAGAGGATGTCTTGAAAATTCACTCATTAAATAATTCACCTTTCAGAGGTTAGTTACTAACCATGAGTACCATAGCTTTTAGCTTTCTGAAAGTGCATGCTGATTGCATGTAAATAAAAAGCCCATTGGCCATGGTTTGCCATGTTACTTGTGTTTTAAGTTTACATCATGAAACATGAGGAAACATTCTTTCCAGCAATGAGAGTGTGAACTAACTACTCATTATTATTTATTGTTTGTATTACAATAGTGTGTAGAGGTCAAGGCCCCATTGTGCTTGGCACTGTATAAACGTATAAGAGAGACAGTCCAAGCCAAAGAGTCTAAAGGCTACATCTAGGAGGCAAGAGTGTGAATCTCCTGCTTGCGTACACATCCTTGTGCTAGCTCCCATTGAGCTTGTAGGAGTGTAAATAATAGTGTAGCACAGGTAGCAGTGGGGGCATGGCTTAGCCATGGAGAGTAGGTAACTACTGGGTTTGTACTCAGCACAGCTAAGCTATGCCTTTGCTGCTCCCGCTACCCATCCTACTATGACTACACTGCTATTTATACACCCACTAGCTTGGTGAGAACTCGTCCGAGTGTGGGGAATCACACCCCTGCCTCCTACTGAAGGTGTAGCCTAGTTGTCAGACATTAATAAAAGTGGCTAAAAACAGACAGGAGTCACAAAGAAACAGTGAAATGATGCTGGTCAGCATGAAAAACAAGTGGTCACAGCAAACCAGCTGCCTAACTTTTGTGAAGATTTTTGTAAGCGTAGCTGAAAAGATTTTTAAGCCCTCGTCCAGACTAACCCGCGGCATCGGCGGGTTAAAATCGATTGCTCGGGGATCGATATATCGCGTCTAGTCTGGACGCGGTGTATCGATCCCCGAGCGCGCTTACATCGATTCCGGAACTCCATCAATCCGAACGGAGTTCCGGAATCGACACGGAGAGCCGCGGACATCGATGCAGCGCCGTCCAGACTGGTGAGTACCTCGATTTTAGAAATTCGACTTCAGCTACGTTATTCTCGTAGCTGAAGTTGCGTATCTAAAATCGATTTTAATACCTAGTCTGGACGTGGCCTAAGGAAGGATTTGAAGGATGATGAGGTGGCTTAATGTAACAGGATTATTCATGAATATGTAGGTGTCCTGTTTGCTAATAAAGGATCCAGTTCTGCAGTCTTTGCTTACATTTTGAATAATTCATACTGCTTTTTAAAAAAACAACAAAAATATTTCTAGTGTCTTTAGCTCCAGGTCCAGTGCCCATTTAAGTCGATGTGAGCCTTTCCATTGACATCAGTAGGTACTGGATCAGACCCTTAGTGCTGATCAAAAGAGTCTGTTTGGACTACCTGCCATATTCACTGTGAAAAGGGGTTATAAAATCGGGACTTATATTAACAAAAGGACACGCATACAGCTTTGGTCTACGTCACATTTCACTGCTTATGTCAGACCTTTATGCCTGGAAAGAATGTCCTGTTCACGTGTATATAGTCAGCTTGTACTATTAAGTAAGAAGATGGTTAGTACATGGCTATTAATTTGAGAGAGGGGAATTAATAAGAAGGGGTTTGATCTTACTCCCATTGAGGTCAACGGTGAAACTGCCATTAACTTCAATGAAGCACGATCAAGCCCCAAGTGACTTTTCCTCTTCTCATTAGTAAAACAAACAGTGTCAGTCTCCTGTTTAGCATATTATAAGTAACTTTGTATAACAAACTGCTTTCCATGTTCTTTTTTGGTTTTATTTCTGTGATTAATAGGAAAAAGAGGGTTAATTTTTTTTTGATCAGGCTACACTTTTTCTAAAATCACACAATAGTGCAGCTGCTATTGCTAATAATACCTTTATATATACAGCACCTTTCATCCTGAAAGATCCCCAAAGTGCTTCGTAGTTTACAAGTATACAGATTGCTTCTCACACCACTGAAATAATGTACAAGTAATACTGTACTAAAGTGGTTTTGTGTAAGTGAGCAAAGAATAATTTATCCAGCTGAAACTATGAGATGAAGGAATGTAGGTAGGGCAGACTGTGAGTACCTGGAATTTGGGCAGGATATTGTTACTAACATGCCTATTCATGTGAAAAGTGCCAGGGCTCCTTTAAAAAAAACAAATTGCAAAATGATCAGCTTCTGGCTTTATATCTCATCGAAAAAAACAGTGCACTGTATGCCATCATTTCTTTGTTATTGAGTATTTTATTGTTGTTATGCCACTTTGGTTAGAGGAATCTGCTCTATAATTAAATGGTTCCATTGCTCTTACAATGGACTTTGTATTTCAGTAGAACTGATTGAACAAAAATTCACAACATGCTTTACTGATGACAGCATTTATACACATTCAGAAAGAAATTAAGAGACTGATTTTGCAGGCACTTATTACTGAGTATAGTACTTGCCCTCAGCAGAGCTACTCATGGTAGTGAGTAGTTTTTCCTTTAAATGCTTGCAAGATTGGGTTCAAACTGCATAGCATGTAACATATTCTACAAACACCACATATGTAAATATGTTAGGACAAGTGTGAAGAGCAGCAAATTGGCCACATTTTTTGAGTCGAATGACTAAACACAGGGAAGTGAGAGGCTCGGACTGTAGAATTGGATTGTTTTACAGGGCTGAGTTTTAGGAATCATGAGCCAAGGAGAAGAGAGACAATTCTTACTGGGATCATTATGTATTAGGCCTTTGATAAATACTTACTAGTTTGAGTTACCTTTTCATTTAAGTTACATTTAAGCCTATGTAAAAACTAGCAGAAAATTATTAAAATTTGGAGATGATTCCTCTATTAGCAAATGGCAAAACGCTTCAAGCTCTTACCTAAAGTATCCCCAGTGGACTCGGTCAGTGTTGTTTGACTGTTTGTGCACTTTGTAAACTGGTTTTTAAGGGAAATGGGTTGTGTGTGAAACATTTTTTTTTCTTTCTGTGGATTTGCTCACAAGGATGAATGTAAAATTGTCTGAACTATTCTACTTCTCATGGAATAAACTATAAAAGAAAATAAAAGGGCACAATATTAGGGTCCTGGGCTAGCCTAGGCAATTCCATTGTTGTCAGTGGAACTATTTGCATGAGTAAGGACTATTTCAGTGTGTAAGGGTTTGTAGGATTGGGCCCTTAATCCACCAGCCTGACAAAACTGGAAATAGGGTAGAAAATGGCACAAAATGTATCAAATTTGAGTCAGTCGTAAGAAGATTAGAAACAGAAGCAAATATTAAAATCTATTTTTCTAACTGTCTTATAACTGTAATCTCCTAATCCTATTTTAGGTAGGCATGTTGACCGTTTGTGTGTGTGTGTTAGGGGAGGATATCTAGCTAAGGTTCACCAACCTTCCCTTCCCTGATTTTCATTCTTGTGTCCTATTCTGACAGGTTGGTTTACCAGTATGTTAACTTCTGGGAAGTTATTCTGCAAGGTAGTGAGCTATGGAAAGGGATAGACAGGAATAAGATGAATTGGAAATAGACATAATTTAAAAGAAGAGGATTAAAAAAAGAGTGCAGCTAGAAAACTTCTTAAAGCTCTGATTAGGAGGCTGGAAATTGAAATCTAATGCACGAATCCTAAGTCTTCATCCCAGGAGACCAAATGTTCTCTTCTTTTTCTTGCTGGGAAGGAGCACTAAACAATGAAGGAGAATTTACCAGATTTTGTGATTTCAGCTATAATTACAGAATATAAATATAAAGAACATCTAATTCTTCTCTTAACAAGATTTTCCAAAAGAAAGAATGACAAAGATGTATGTGTGTGTGGATGAAATTTCTGGAGGAAAAGGGAATATCTTCACCCTAGGGGTCAAGTATCAGAGGGTAAGCGTGTTAGTCTGTATCCACAAAAACGCAAGGGGTCCGGTGGCACCTTAAAGACTAACAGATTTATTTGGTCATAGATGGAGATTTTGGGTATAAGAAAGGCAAAAAACAAAACAAAAACCCAAGAATTTCTTAACCCATAATTCACTCTGGAGACAACAGGAAGAGCTGTTGTCAGAAAGGGCAGTTTTTTATTTCTTGTCTGTTTGACCTGGTTACAAATCAAAATGCCTGGAGACTGGGGTTTTTTATTTTTATGTTTTTGCCTGTTTCTTGTGTTCACTTTTTGGAGAAGTATAAAATATAACTGTTTTGCATATATATGTTTTTTAAAGAAATTTTATGTGCTATAAAATTGAAAGACAATGGCCTGTTCCAGCAGCCAGGCATTGAGGAGCCTGTTCATTTTCAGAACATCTGTAGTAGTACACAGGGGATGCCATAAATTGCAGTACCAAATATGGTCCCTTTAATACTCTGGCCCCTAAATTTTCAATGTTTTACTTGTGTGACTCCCATTAAAGTCAATGGGAGGTCTGTGCTAACCCCCCACCATACATGTCTATGAAAGTGTGCCCCTGGCTTTTTCTTCCTATAATCCATTTAGTATCAGAATGGACCCTGTATGTACTGCATGTACTCTGATTTGGTGGATTTCTCAGTTCTATTTGTCCATACAACTGCACAAGGTCTACTTTTCTGGGTATACTCAGGCACTGTAACAATGTAATAGATGATTGTTATCCTCTGGACTTCAGTACTAATTATAATGGGGCAGCTAGATCCTGCAAGTGCTGAACATGGAGAAGAAACCCTCTGAATGGCTTGCCCAGTTCCTTGGCAGGAAGGGAAGTCAGCTATCTCCATGGCAACGTTCTCTCTTCCGCAGCACTTGTGGAGTTCTCACATGGATTGGGACATAGAAGGTGAAAGTAGAGCTGAGGGATGCACCTTTACCCCACCTGTTACCCCTGCCTGTCCCCCAAAGGACTTGTGGCAAGCAAAAGTTCACTCTCCAGGTGACTGTGACTTCCAGAGACTTTCAGACTTCCTGGGATCTGTGGGATTGTGGTCCCACACATCATTTCCTTAGGGACAACCTATCGCTCCCACCTCAGCCAGTGTAACAGCGAGGAGGAAAATCTGTGAAAGAAACATTGCAAATCTTTGTCTTGCCCATAAGCCCTTGCCACTGGAGAGCAAACCAGGCCCATGGCTTATAGTTATTGTACTGATTTGAAATACACTACATATCTCAGAGAAAAAGTGGCTCTGAGGTTATTTTATGTTGTTTGTTTGCAACTGTAATGGGGTGGATATACCCTGATTTCCCTCTTCCCTTGCAAAAAAAAAGAAGAGGGGGAGAAGGTTCACCCCCACTTCCCTGCTGCAAAGGGGGAGAGAAGCCCAGCTGCCCCCTGGGGCTGCGTTCGAGCTGGCAGTTGTGGAGAGAGGAGCAGACGGCTAGACCCCAGTTATGGGAGGATGTAAATGGAAGAGTGGGTGCTCTATGAGGGGCCATTACGCTAGGGAGACTCCCCTCAGAGGCTGGACCTTCACTGTGGAGGAGCTGTTTCCAGGGCCCAGCAGGCTGCAACAAAGGGCAGCATTTGGACTTCTAGAAGTAAATAATCTGACAGAGCTGTGGCCTATAGCTCCCCATTAAGGAGAGGCCACAGGCGTGTGAGCTATTATTCCAGTAAGACTGGGGCTTGCTGTTGGAAGCTCTGGCCCAGCCAAACCCTAACCCACTGGGTATGCACAGGAACTTAAACTGTTACTAAACCTGTTCCAGAAATGCAGTATCCCCTTCAGCGACCAGCACAGCTCTCCATCAGGTAATCATCTTTTGAGACGTCCTTTTCACAAATGAATGAGAAATACAGACCTAAGAAATTAGCCTGCCCTTTCTGTTAATAGGTCATGACCAGATACCACAATACATCAGAGCCAACTGTGTTCCTTCAGTGCTCTCACCTTTCCCAAATCCAGGCTAAAAATAATATGAAAATAGAGAATGCATGTCAGTAATGTGGCAGTCTAGGATACAAGGCCCCAATGGACAAGCAGAGCCTAAGATATATTTGCACCGTTCACCAAACATACATGTTTTGTACCATCTGGGCAGAGTCCTCCATAAATTCATTGTCATCATCATTAAGAGTTGAGAGACAAAACAGCTCTGTCTCACAACACACAAACGTATGCCCCAAATAGGACAGAATACAGGTCTGTTGCATCTTACGTGCATTTAACATGCATGATTTCAGCTTTACATGGTCGGCAAAAATAAAAAATAAAGAGAAAAATAACAATTTTAATACTGTACCTGTAGTGTGGGCGATTCCACCCGCCATTCCACTCAATGTAATTTTGACTATATGCGATTTTTGCTTTATGCACTGACTGTGGAACATAGCCCCAGCGTAAGATGCGACAGACCTGTACCCCAAATTTCAGTCCTAACAAATAAGACGAGTTAATCAAACTGACTCAGCTATGATAGGCCTCAAATCTGCCTAATTTCAAATAAAATCCTGCCAACATCTCTATAAAATGCACGCAAGTCCAAGAAATAGATATGAAACCCCATAGGCCATCAACAGAATGCTGGCTCATCAACACTCAGGTTCTGTGAACCAGTTATCCATTCTTAGAGGCACAACATGATTTGTGCATGGCATGCTCTACAGTGTGCAAGTAGAACATAGCTGGTTTTTGGACCAGGAATATGTCCAGGGAAGGATTGTTTCCACACTGAAAGCAAGGAAAGTTGCCATTTCTGCAGGAAAGTGACAGGATGCTTTTAACCAGACTTTTATCTAGTAGGTTGGTAGTAGCCAGTTAAGCAAAATAATTTGTACTCCTAAGCAACACATTTGGTTTCTACCTATTCAGTGATGAAGGTTAATATTATCTGGATGCAATGTGCTAATGCAAAATGCATTAGCTATATAACATTAGTGATCTTGACCCTACCCATTGCCAAGTGATTGAGACAAATTGCTGATATGTAATTTTACTTTCATTTTTAAGTGTAATCATATATTCTAAATTGAAATAAGTCTAACACTCAAGAATGTTCATTTCATATTTTAGTGTCCGATTCTCTTGCTATGGGCTTGTGGAAGGAAAAAATTATCATGTGGTGGCACAAAAATACATTTTTTCATTAGATGTGACATACAAAATTGCCTAGCACTCTTCTGGTGCCATTTTCTGACTCTTTATTTTTGCAATGCATTGTACATTGTTTTTCTTGTGTTTTAATTGTTGCTACAGTGTCAATTCTTAACATTGAGCTATAGCATTTAGCTGCATTATAGATTTATTTTTTTTATGTACTGCAGTGCTTCTACCTAAGTAAATTGAAGTAGACATCTCATCAGCCGGGAGATCTTCACCTTTTCCTCCATGCTTTCGGTTCTCATTCCATATATCTAATTCTTAACACTGGTGCAAACCTGTTTCATTGCTAATAGCAGTGCCCTCTATTTCCCAGTGTTACCAGTTTATAGGAAAAGTTAATGCAGCATGTGATTACGATTTTCTGAAATAAGTGATAGTCATAGCATTTTTGAAATATTTGCAGTTGTGTTAGCTCTCAGCATTTTCCCAAACTTGCAGCTGTAGATTTAGCAGGAAGGGAACTTCAGCTATATGTGGATTAATGTGGAACAATAAAAAGAATGATCAGGACCCACTGGGCCAGCGTACCAGATGCATGTGGATGGAGCATAGTTGATTACAGAGCAGCATTGCCCATTTGTTTATGACTATTTCATTTTTGTATCTTATGAATACAAGTTGCAATTCCTCAGAAGCTAGCACTGTACACATCAGTTGCAGGTCAGTATTAATAATTTGGAACTCTATAATTTAGCAAAAGAAACCCCTTGCTCTTTTCCAGTTTTGACTATGTGACTTCAGTAACTACTGGATATCACCCCTAGTTTCTTACACTCCGGTTAGTAAATGTGAGGAGAGGTTTTCCCCTTCCTACAGAAACAGCAGCTATGCCTTTCAAAACCTAGAAATACAATGCTCCTGGATGAGCCAAAGCCTTGAATCAATAAAGTATTTTAAATGCATGCCTAACCTTATGCAGCTGAAGAATCCCAAGTCTTGCTCTTGTTCCTCTGAATTCCCATTTGAATAGTGACTGATGTTTTCCAGTGGTGATAAGAATGTAGGGCTTCATTCTATTATAGTGGTGGAAATTACGAGTAATGTAGCCCCAGTCAAATCAGTGTTGTTACTTAGGTAGGAAACTTGGCAAATCAGACTCTTAGAGCATTAAGTTTATACTTCTGGGCATGAAATTTCCTCAGATCTGTTTTTCTGAGAGACAGTTGTCTTTCTTCCCAAGCATCTCTATGGAATACACTGTGTGCTGGGTGGATGCTCATGGGATATTGATGGCTACAAAAAGTTTGTGGCCTAGAATAGTGACAGAGTGAGAATTATGCAGAAAAATAACCTTCAATTAAGTAGAGGTGAGTAAATATTTGAGAAGGTGTGAGATTAGTTTGCTTCTTAGCTCTAAAAGAACATATTTTAAACAGTTAGGGGAACACTTTCCCAGATTTCCAACTGCAGATGAAGGCTGTATCTTTCTTGAAATGTTCACTCATCAAAACAAGTCAGTTTCTTGAATAAAACATAATATATGAGATGATGAACAATAGAGATTATTTGTTTTACACAAGTTATTGATTTATAGCAAAAAAAAAAAAAAAAAAGCGCAACCACCTAAGCAGTTAATGTCCATGGAACAAAGCTGATAACCGTGTGTTATTCGTGTCAGCATAGAAGAATTCAGAGATTCAAAGTCCTGAGTACATGGCATGGCACTGTGACCCAGCATCTTAGAAGGCTTAGAGTAAAAAGAACTGATTGTGGGAACTGAGGTAGATACAATTGGCTCGCACTGATCAGAAGTTAAACCACGTTCAGGTCATACTGCTGACTGACAGAAAGAGTACATGTCACCAGCCATTTGCAAATACTATTGGTGGTCTTCTGCCATAAGAAATATTGGTTTGACATAGTGTTTTGAATTTGGCCTTCTGAGGAGTTCAGCGCTACAAATTTTAGCTACAAGCTTCTACATAATATTCCTGTATTGTTATGTGCAGCCCTGCATCCAATACTAGCCACGGGCCTTTCCAGGTAGATTGACAGCACTTTGAACTGCAGCTAACTAGTGCCTAAGTAGAGACTCATGCTCACTTAATTTATAATCCAAGTCAAGTTTGAAATCAGACATCCAGAGATAATGCTACTGAGCTCTCTGAATATGGTATACAATTTCATTTCTGCATCAATACCATGACTTCTATGAATTAAGAGGCCCAGTCTTACTCCCACTGCGTGTAATGGGAGTTTTGGTATTGACTTCAAAGAGAGCAGGTTAAGGCTTAAATTCAAAGGGGCCCAAGTTTGGATCTGCATTAAAATCAAATTCCAGGGACAATTTTAAATCTTTATTTTCTGCACTGCAGTTGTCAGTATATAGTGTCCATAACTAGACATGCCAAGTCCACACAGCTATTAAACTGAAGATAAATTGTAATATGGTTTAAATTATAGCATGAGAGTTTAGTGTATTGGATAACAACTGTATTTGTTTTAGTTCACACATGAGAGTGTGTGTGCATGAGCAAATGTGTAACTGGCACCCCGCCTTCCCCCTCCCCACGCTCTCCCATATAGGGCATTTGCTATCACAGTTCAGGTGACAGGCACAGCCCTAAGTCATCTTTCCAGTATCTCACAAGCTAACATTACCTTCTGAAAAACAACTTTGTTCTTCATTTTTTTAGTGGCTAAAATGTCCGCGGGGCTCATCAAAGGTGATGCGTTGGCAACCATAGAGCCAGAAGTCCCCTGTTTAGTCATGGTACTAGCGAAGTATTAACAGCAGCAATATGTGCTTTGCCAGTGGGCCTCAACCGTCTAGAACACACTCACCCCACAGTGACTCTGATTTTCTCCCCTCCTCACATTTTTTATTTTTCTCTGTCCTTTTTATCTTATCACATTATCAATTTATCTTCACCATTTTAGTATCAGTCATTTGTCCCACTTGTGCAATTGTCCTTAATATCCCCTTCTCTCTCTCTTTCTCTCTGCCTAACTCAATTTCCCATTTCTCTGGTCTCCTTCTTTGCGCTGATATTCTTAGTTTCTGTTTTTCCCACTTTTATAGTTTTGTATATTTGGGGGAAATATGCACAATAGCCAATGAACCGTTATATGTATTATTCTATTAGAGATATTCTGATTTCCTGAATGTCTTGCAAACCTTTTGTTTTGTTTTGTTGCTAGACAACACCTCCCCCTCCTTTTTTCTTTCTGTTGCTGTTGCCATAGCACCCCCATCAGTTCAAGCACAAATGACAGAGAACAGCCATCACTATATAAATAGGTTGTTTTTAAGTGCAGTTCCTGCCCCATGGCATAAGCTGCTTGTTCCATGTTATCTGAACAGAGAATTTGAATCACGTCACTTTTGCCCCTTAAAGCACCATGGCTACACTGAGGCCGACTGGTTTGGAAGGGAAAATAGATATCACTTCAAAATAGTCCCTGTTTCCACAGCTATAGAATTGTAAACCAGTGTCAGTCACTTTTTCAACCTGTAGGGTAAGCAGTTTTCCATGAAAACTCCAAACCTCAGTCAATATGTGTATGTACTTGCTTAGTTTAGAAGAATAAAAACCAGAAGCAAGTTTGTATGGGCTGGAGGGTCTAAAATTAACTGCAAAGAGGTGGAACTCACTACCTTAACCAAAACACCAAGGTATGCATAAGCATGATTGTGATTTAACTTACATCTATTTTACATTCATGTAACTCCACTGGGCCTGATTTTTCACTATCTTGCAGTAAAGCTGGTTGGAAATTTTGCAATGGAAGGTCCCTGTTGAAAATGGTATTCATCAAAATCAAAATGTTTTGCTGGAACATAGTACTTTTGACAAAATTTTACAGAAATAAATATGAAATGATTCCAAATCAAAATATTATTTTGTTTTGAATTTTATATTAATTTTAATATAAGTATATGTATAATTACACTTAATATGTATGTATATATATTATAATAATTTGACATTATCTAAACAGAGTGTGGGATAAGGTTGTTTTGATGTTGCCAAATCAAAATTTTAAGTAATTTTCATTCCACAGTTTTGTTGTTGTTGAAATTCTAACTCTTCATCCCAATTTGGAATGAAAACAAATTTTAGAATGTCAGAATTTCCCACTGGATGGAAATTCAGTTTTCTGACCAGCTCTGCGTTGCAACTTGTATAATTTACACCTGTGCAAATGGAATACCAAATCAGCATGGTGTCCTTTTATACCTACTTTGCACTACTGAAAATGATTGCACAAAGACAGTCAGGCTTATTGACTGCAGTGGAGTTAGTCTTGATTTATAATGAAGAGAGAAGAGAGTCAGACCTACAGTGTTCAATGTGCATGTCTCACATTCAAGGTACAATTCATCAACTGTTATTAATGGATGTCATGGTTTGTGTGCTTACGAGAAGTATATTAAATTGTTAATGAAGAAATGTAAGATATATCATATGGCTGTAATTTAAATTGAAAAATAAAAACAAAATTTAAGACCCTCTGAGTTTAGGTTGAAACTCCACTATTAACTTACTGCATATAAGCTTGTGATGTCAGGTGTAAGAATGTATATTGTGTTTAGAGCTGCAGTGTGCCTAGGTGAGTTAAGGACAGAGTAACAGCTTTACCTTAATAATTATAAGGTTGTCCAGTATAATCTATATATGTACAGGTCTGTAGATGTGTGTGCATATGTATACATTGTTTTTATGATTATATTTATTATAATTATTATCTGTGCATTATTTTATCCTCATGGTTTCACAAGCAATCTTAGCACTGGGACTATAATTCACACGAGGTAAAGCCTTGAGTTAGTTTTGTAATCCCTGTGCTCACAAATGAACCAATAAGGTTAAGAATACTATCCCACAGCTACCAGTTCTGTATATGTTTACTGCCATTTTTCTTCTATATCTGATATTTACAGTTCTCTCCAGTACACCCAGAATATTTAAAGAACATAATGCCATTCTGAGGCCTTGACAGCCTTTTAAACACTAACTCTTCGTTGTGGCCAGCATATATTTTTCCTTATTGTTGTGGAAGGAAATGTTATAAATGTATTTATCCCAACTATAATAAAAATAAAATGTAAACCCACCTCATTTATTTCTTGAAGTAATTTCTTCATATTGCTCTGTGTGTGTTTGTGTGTGTGTGTGTCCCCTTTAACAAGATGTGAGGATTGTTGGTGGTAGCTTGTCATTAATATAGTACATGCTCAGATATAAAAATAATACAATATCCATAGTAGTATATTGTATGGTATTATCAGAATCCTGTCATCAAATGCATATACTATAGTATTCACCCACGAAAACTTATGCTTCAATACATCTGTTAGTCTTTAAGGTGTCACAGGAATCATTGTTGCATACTACACTACTGTTACTGTCATTGATCATTGGGAACTGCTGCTAACTTTCTTAATTATATATTTAAAAGTGCATTAGTATTCCCTAATAATGGATTTTTTAAAATGACTGCTTGTACCATACTGTTCCTTCACTCCTGAATGCCTGTGTATTGTTGCATTAAACCTTACACTGAATTATCAAAATGCTGCAGATAATATGGTACCATGCAACATTAACTTAATATCCAGTCATGCAAATCCTCATTCATTGAGTATCCCCAAAACAGTTAATAGGGAGTAATGTCTTCTTGGGTATGTAAAGATTTGCATGATTAGGTCCTTATTTTGTGATGCATCTTCCAAGTAAAGCATTTTGGGATGAAGTTTATGGCATTAAATCATACAGAACAGAAGGAGAATAAAATTAGGAGAGCAAGGAAAGAAACATCTTTTTTTATGTATATGAACATTAAGAAGAGATGCAGTTGAGTTGGTAAGGGGGATGTAGAGGACCAGATCGTTAGTTGTTGTAAATTGAAGTTGTTCCATTGACTTCACAAGTTAATTTTAAATTGATGCCAGCTGAGTGTCTGGCCCATAGAAAGGCTGTTCCAGATGTCAGAGGTCAGGAGCTGCAGAGAAGCAGACTCTTCTACCAACAGTGGAAAGATTGTGTACATTGATGTAGTGTCACATTATATCCCCAAACTGGAGACCTCTACATTTTATAATTTTCCTGAAATTTACTCTGCTGGAGGGATTCACTCATACTGAAATTAAAGATAATCACCTTTCTCCCTCCCCCCACAAGTCTGGGGTTTTCAGGCATCTGTGTTTGTATGTACAGCATACAGTTTGTATGCAGCTCAGAAAACAGGCAGAATGATATTGAATGTTCTTCCCCTTCTCCCTGAAACACATACGTATCCTGTTCTAGTATTGATGCCATGAACTAGGTTTCACTGAATATGAGAGTATTTAAGAGAAAGGAACATTGACAGGTTGTTCAGACTCAAATTTGACCTGATTTAGAATTACTTTAATACAATGAAAAATGCCCTGTTGCTGATTTTCCAGCATAATAAAAGTAGCCACTTATCACAGGGTGATATCAACCCCTAAAAAACATTGGTTAACCTACCAAAGAAAAAAAATCACAACTCCCACTTAATGGCAGGTGTCCAGGATGGACATTATCTGAACGTTCTCAGCATTTGTGGAATTGAACCCATTAGGAGCTCATCTTGCTGGTCTGTAGTAATTTAGTTCATGACAACTGGTCCTAGATTTGTGTCATAATAAGAGCTTTAAACATTTGAAGCAGAAAGAGGAGCACCCAGGCAGGCACACAGACCATTGGTGTGATTTGATTACTGCTTTTCTGGGACCTGATCCAAAGCCCCCTGAAATGAGTGGCAGTATTTTCATTGTCTTCAGTAGTTTTTGGATCAAGTCCTTCCTTGGTTCTGAAGTGGACTGATTGCTGTGTGTTGTGCTAATAGTTGGACTTTCCATCAGTTGTTGGCTGAAGTCTTCAGGCATCATTTTGATTAGTTTTCCTTGCGCATGTGAATTGCTATATTAGATGACAGAACATTTTAATGATTAGAGCTGTAATGTAGTTTTAGTTGTGCGAAATTCAGAGGTGGATTAAGAGCAGTACGGTTTGTATCCCAGCTCTGTGGTCTGCAGAGATCTATATGCATTAGCCCACCCCAGCAGCTTGCAAACCACCTGCTGACGCCTGCTTGCAAACCACCAGCTGAGATGAGATGAGGTTGACTTGGCTGCCTCGCTAGGGAACAAGATCAAGGAGTTGGGAGTGAGAGAAAGATGAGTACCAATGTGGCTGAGGGAGGGCTGGAAAGGAGGATTTATCTTTGGAAGCAGAGAGTGGGAAGAACACTCTCTCATGGGGACCCTTGTATTTTTGGAGGATCCATTCTTCACATTCTGAACTCAACATTTATGAAGTGGGAACAACAAAAAGCAGATATAAGGGATTATCTGCTTTATTGCTGCTCGTTTTATGTAAAAATGGTCACAGTAAAAGATAGCATTTCATTGACCTAGTTTTGCAATGATTCTCAAATCACTTGGCTTTTGCATTTCCACCATTTGGCTGGCGTGCTGCTTTAGGGCTTTTTAATAATCTCTTCCTTTCTTTCTTCTTTTCCAGCTACTCTTGGTGTTCTTCAGGAGAACTCATTAGCCATTCTGGAGATGGACTTGCTGTCTGGAACCTACCTCTTGGCAGTCTTATTAGCCTGCATTGTATTTCAGTCCGGTGCCCAAGAGAAGAATTATACTGTGAGGGAAGAACTGCCGGAAAATGTCCTGATTGGCAATTTGCTTAAGGATCTGAATTTGACACTGGACCCGGATGTGTCCCTTTCATCACCTCTTCAGTTCAAGCTTGTGTATAAGACTGGGGATGTGCCATTAGTCCGGGTGGAGGAAAACACTGGTGAGATATTCACTACTGCCAACCGCATAGACCGGGAGAAGTTGTGCTCTGGCATTTTTAGTGAGAACCGCTGCTTTTATGAGGTGGAGGTAGCAGTTTTGCCTGATGAAGTCTTCAGACTGGTCAAGATCAGATTCCTGATAGAGGATATCAATGACAATGCTCCCCTTTTCCCCTCAACAGTCATTAACATCTCCATTCCTGAGAACACAGCCATTAATTCCCGCTATTCTGTCCCTTCTGCCGTCGATCCTGACATTGGAGTGAATGGCATTCAGCATTATGAACTTCTTAAGGTGGGTGTCTTTTATTCTTCCATAGTACTGTGTGTTTTGATGTCACTACCAGTCCACAAACTTTGCTGGTCTTCACTAGATCACTGAAATGCAGAAGTACCCTATATTGCCATCCTAGAGATGCATCATATTTGTCCTAAAATGTTAAGTGTGTGCCCCTATTTAAAGCACATCATGTTATCACTTTGTGAAGATCTGTGTATATATGCATGATAAATAACATGATGTGCATGTATGTCTGTGCTAAGTGTCCACCAATCTGTTAAGGGGTATATGATTTTTATGCAACGGGCCAAAAGTCTTCTCAGACCACTAAGGCATTTACTCACCAATCACAGTGTGACAGGCATGTTTACAAGAGCTTGCGATGGACTAAATTCTTCCTACTGCTTGCAAATTAGATTGGAACAGTGGAAAATCAGCCCAGGGGAACCTTTTTCCATTATAAAAGACATAAGGAAGGTTCATTGACTCTCTGTTATATTAGTGTAAAGCATGAATAACTCCAGATTTACTCCTGTGCATCTGAGATCAGAATTTGACCCATAAATGCATCAAGAAAACTTTCAAGATTATTGGTCGGATCCTCGACTGGTGGCAGTGGAGCTATAATGATTTACATCAGCTAAAGATCTGGTCCAGTAAACAGAAAGTGTACTATAGAGGTTTCCAACTCATAGCAATTTTATTTGTCAAGAAGGAAGGTTTATTTGTTTTTTGTCATATATACACACACATTTTGTAAACAGCCCATATGCTAGCATGTGCTTAGTGCATATGATTAGCAGCCCTGGCAGTGAGGCATTTGAAAGAACAAAAGAGACTTGTAAAGTGGACATAAAAGGACAGATATAGATGAGCACTTCCAGAGAAGGAATGACTAGTCCCTCCACTGAACTGACTTGGTCAGATTGTTTCTCTAATGATTGGGTAGGTCTGTGGCGGAGAGAGGGGAGGGGAGTTACGTTATTCTCAGTGGCCATTGTAACAATGCCAATTTGCTTGTAACAAGCAGGGCATTTGACATTACATATCAGAAAGTACTGGAAAATACCAGCTTCTCTCTCCTTTGGCAATGAGAGGGGATGGGCTGAAATGCAGATAGATGTGGAATAGAGAATAAAAGAATAAAATGTAAGTGTGTGGAGATAGATGAGGAAGATTTATGGTCACTGCAAGGAGACAATTGCAGGCAGATAATTGTTTGACATAAAGTTATGTGGCTCTCAAGTGAAGGTTTCTCTGTATATGGGTGTCCTTAACTGGAGAGTTCAAAACAAAAACTAGTTAAATCCTAAAACCTATTGGAATAGCATATGAGAGGCTGAAAATGTTCTCGCTCCCTGAAGGACTTGGGCATATCTCTGCACAGTTCACTAGACAGTCTCTCTCGACGGCAAGCATCCTGATTTACTGGCCGCCTCCTGCAAGAATGCATAATGGATGCAGGCTATTGCATCATTTGGCTGGCTAGATATCTAACAAACACTGAGATTGGTACTTGCCAGCAATTTAATAAAAATAAAATACTGCTTAATTTTAGTTTTTTTAAAAGTAGCTTACTGCCTGAATTACTTGAGGTGAAGTGGATACTAGCTAATGACAAAGGGAGGAAATTATCACTTGTCTTTATGGAAAGCTGTTAAAAAGCAGCAGCATTCCTTTTAAATTTCTCACACAATTAGGATCTGTGATGCACAGGCAACAAAGGGGCACTTCTGTGGTCTTGTGGACGTAGGCTGTGTAGGTCCTGACTGCTCGTTAAAAATAATGGGAAGGCTTCACACGCCTTGGGCATGCAGAAGCTCATGGCATTGGAGGTGTTAATAGAGTAATCTTTTGACTTTCAAAAAGCCTTCGCAAGTCTGGCATATTTTGAGAGGAAAGTGTTATTGTGATTCATTGGTGATCTTCATTTGTTAACTGTGGTTTTAGGTGGATTTACAGTAAATAGGTAATGGAAAATGATTTATTTAAAATGACCCTCAATGTTGCAGTACTGAGTGGAAATCTAATTCATCTTAACATTTTTTCTGAAGAAAATGAAGCAGAATGAGTTGAGGCTGGCTAAAGGGGAAAAAGAAGGGCTTTAACAACTATGTCATGGGGGGAAAAAAGAAATACTGGAGTGCTAGTAGACCCATTAATAAATGAGGAGGGAATGACATTAATGGTGACTCTAAAATGGCTGAACTACTGAATTGCCTTTGTTATAAAACCTAGCCTTTAGCAAGAAAAATAAAACAGGCTTTGGAGAATTCAGAAAGAATGAAAACCTTGTTAATAAAGGGAAACCAATGTGAATATTGGTATCTGTAGAAATCAGCCAGTACATTTACTATGCATTGCAACGTTCTTAAGAGAATTAACTAACAAACTTAATGGACAACTTGCAATTTAAAAAAATAAAGAGTAATGAAAGTACAATTTCAATGTGCGAGCATCCACATCAGAACACCCCACATTGTTCCTTGGTCCCACCCAAGAAACAATGTGGAACAAATGTGGTATCTGTTTTTAAAAAAGAAAAAGAGCAGTTCTACCAAATAGCGTTCAGTGGACCAAATTCTCCTCCCAACTACACCATACTACCTTCTTTATAACAGTGGCGATGCCTGTTATGTTTGAGAAATTGAGATCAGAATTATGCCCAGTAAATTGAACTTTTAAACCTAGTTAAATAATGGAGCTATTCTTAAGAGGACAAAATAGTCTATCAGTATCGAGGTGATAACAGAACCATGAGCAGAAAGCAACATGCCTTTTATGGTATAAAGAATAAATTTTAGGTAGGCTTGGTCTAGCAGTTCCATAATCAATGTCAGCTTGCACTGACTTTAGTGAGAATTTTGCCTGAATAAGGGCTGAGAAATCAGACCTGCAAATATTTATTTTAATCCTACTGAAGTGGGAATAATTTCTCTGTTGCCCTTGGGCCCCTTTATACTGAATCAGTAGTGCATCCACATTCTGGTGACTATCACTGGCATCAGGAGGGGGGGATCCCTGGGCTGGGGTGGTTCTATAACACCCTTCCCTCTGTACCATGAATGCAGCATCTGACTCAGAGGATGTCCCAGGGTCTGAGGTCAGGATGCTGCCAGGGCATTGTTGCTCTTGCTATACTCTCTTATTCTCAGCTGATCACAACTCTTACGGGGGGGGGGGGGATGTATGGGCAGTCTGAGCACAAGTTAGAGTAGCTTTGAGGCTGCTTTTAATTGAGGTGGCTGGAGAGTTGCAGGGAGTCCCTCAAATAGAAAGGTTGGGAGTTTGGTACACATGGAGTTTGTGGCGGGTATAGAGAGATGCAAACCCTTGGTGTGTGCAGTGGACTCAGCCTGCAGAAGCAACAAAGTGACTGTGTAGTAAATATACTGCAACAAAGTGGCTGTGTTGTTCTAGATTTAAACACAACAACCAATTTGCAACTCATTTGCAACAACCACAAGCTGTACAGTACTTCCAGGGCATTATCTACTTCTAGCCCTTTATTGACATTTTACTTTTTTATATTTTAGCTAAGCCTTACTTGCTGCCTGCTTGAGTGCAGAGTTTATTTGTGATACGTGGAGAAGATTATTGCTACATAAATATTTATCTGTGAAACAACCTCACACTCAGAACTCATCTGAACTGCTTAAGGTCCTTAATAGCCAGGTTTTCAAGCAGTCTTAATTCTGGTTGGAAATATGACTACTTTCAGATGATTTTTCAGCAGTACCTGCTTTCCTCAACATTTATACAGTTAAAGGCATTCAATATATGTGATTCCTTTAATATACAGTAATGATAGCATTACACCTCTCCAGATGAGGTAAAAGCAGTCAAAATTGTTGCATTCTAATTCATTAGAATATTGCAAAATACATTATTAATCAGTTACAAAGTCATTTTGATATAAGAGTATGCCCAGTGCATTTTTGATAAAACAGAACAAATCATTATTTGAATCTATTGCCTATTATTAAAAATCTATGTAGTTACCACCTTGGTAACTAATTATCTAATTTTAAATAGAAATAGTTTTTCCAGGTAAGTATATTTGACCCAGTTCCTGCAGTGAGTTCCACACAAGCACAGGAATATGCTCCAATGGAACTCGTTGCAAGATTGAGGCCATGACTTATACTCTCCTAACGCAGGATTTAATTTGTCTAGTGTTCTGCACAGAAACTTTATAGAGATTTCCTTTCAGAAAGCTTATACTGACCATCTGAGGCTAGCATGCAACCCCCCCTTTCCTGTCCATTTTTTCTAGGTTTCTAGGATGTGCCTCAGTAGGCAAGAACTTCTAATAAGTAGCTAAGTGATTCATTGTAAAACACATTAAAACTTTATAACTGACTCTCTGCTTCAACTGTACAGTGTTTGAAGTATCTGAACTCTAACAGGCAGGCAGTTCCATCTATCCTGTGTGTTACTTCCTGTGGTGCTTGCTTAGAGAAGGCTGTAGGGAGGACAGATAGGAGAAGTGCTGACTGAGTTTCAGAAAAAGACTGTTTTTATATTTGCATAAAGGACCAGAATCTAGCAGAACAAATGGCATCTAGATAGACTTAAATAAATCACACACATTGTTATCCTGCCTAAGAGACTGTTTGCAGGTTGTAAAAAATTTTCGCCAATCCTGTTAGTGCAGTAGCAATTGCAATTGGTCAGACACTGCAAGAATACATTACTAATTACTTCAGATAGGTTTTCAATAGGTTGCACTATTTTAGAATATAGCACTTTAGCAGCACATAGTAAGTTAGGTTCCCTTTTTTCTAAGAACGTTCTAAGAAAATATGCAGTTATGCAAGTCATTTTCTGCTGGTAGCCAAAGGAATTTGCTATTCTCATTTAGACATAGACACAGCACTTTCATAGATTTACAAATTTCAAGGCCAGAAGGGACCATTGTAATCATCTAACTGACCTCCTGTATAACACAGGCCATAGAGTTTTCTCAAAATAATTCCTAGATCAGATCTTTTAGAAAAAAATCCCATTTTGTTTTACAAATTGTCCATGATGGAGAATCCACCATAGCCTTTGGTTAATTACTATCACTGTTAAAAAAAATTACACCTTATTTACAGTCTGAATTTGTCTAGCTTCAACTTCCAGCCACTGGATCATGTTCTACCTTTCTCTGCTAGACTGAAGAGCCCCATTGTGAAATATTTGTTCCCTGTGTAGATGCATAGACTTTAATCAAATCACCTCTTAAACTTCTCTTTGCAAAGCTAAATAGATTGATCCCCTTGAGTCTATCGCTATAAGGCATGTTTTCTAATCGTTTAATTGTTCTTGTGACTCTTCTGTGAATTCTCTCCAATTTAACAACTTAATTCTTGAGTTGTGGACACCAGGTAAAATAGCCTCTCTAGTTCGACTCAAGATTCCCGTTTATGCGTCCCAGGATTGCATTAGCTCTTTTGGCCACAGCATCACAGAGGGGAGCTCATGTGCAGCTGATTATCTCCCTTCCCACAAATCTTTTTCAGAATCTGACATCCTGTAAGTATGGCCTATGTTCTTTGTTCCTAGATTAATATGTTTACATTTAGCTGTATTAAAATGCATATTGTTTACTTGTGCCTTGTTTACTACGATCCAGATTGCTCTGTATCAGTGACTTGTCCTCTTCTTTGTCACTCTCCCAATTTTTGTGCAGACTTTATCAGTGATGATTTTATGTTTTCTTCCCAGTCAATGATACAAATGTTAAATAGTGTGGGGCCAAGAACTGATCCCTGTGGGACCCTACTGGAAACATACCTAGTCAATGGCAATTTCCCATTTACATTTTGAGACCTATCAGTTGGCCAATTTTTAATCCATTTAATTAGTGTGCCATGTTAATTTTATGTCATTCTAGTTTTTTATCAAAATGTCATACACTAACAAATCTAATACGTTAGAGAAGTCTAAGTATATTTTGTCAACACTATCTCTTTTATCAATGAAGCTTGTAATCCCATAAAAAAGTATATCAAGTTAGTTTTCACAGGATCTATTTTCCACAAAACCATGTTGATTTGCATAAATTGTATTACCCTTTTAAATGTTTTTATTAATTGAGTCCTGTATCAGCTGCCCCATTATCTTGCCCGGGTTTGTTGTCAGGCTGAAAGATCTATAGTTATCTGGGTCATCTCATTTATCCTTTCAAATAATTGGCATAACATTGATTTTATTTGTCTTCTGGAAGTTTCCCAGTTTCCAAGGCTACTGAAATCAACATTAACTGTCCATTATTTGGTTATTTGGACCTGTTGACTTTAAAATGTGCAACTTTACTAGCTTCTCTTTAACATCCTTCAGAGGTACTAGCGGAATGAAAAGAATATCATCACCACCATATATGAGATTACGGTATATCATCTGATTTTTTCCCAGATGCAGAACAGAAATCTTTGTTGAACACGTCTGCCTTTCCTGCATTATTAATTACTATTATTGAGAATTCTACCATTTCCATCTAATAATAGACCAATGCCATTGTCAGGATTATTTTTGTTCCTAATATGTTTAAAAAACTCCTTCTTATGGGCCTTAACTTTCCTGACCACAGGTTTCTCCTTCCCTTATAAACTTTCTACAACTCAGAACTTCTGATTTATATTCATAACATCAACTTCTTCTTCGAGTGCTTGCTCATATCCATTCCAGTTAGGGTGTGTGCGCGCTGCGTGCACGTCCATCGGAAGATTTTTACCCTAGCAACACTCGGTGGGTCGGCTGGCACCCCCTGGAGTGGCGCCGCCATGGTGCCAGATATATACCCCTGCCGACCCAACCGCCCCTCAGTTCCTTCTTACCGCCTGTGTCGGTCGTTGGAACAGTGGAGTGCGGTTTTACTGACCTCCACCTCCCTAGCTACTCATAGTTCTCTAGTTATTTTGTTGTGTATATAGTTCAAAGTTATATAGTTCAAAGTTAATTTTTATTGTTCATAGTTAGTGTATAGTTAAGAGGGATTCGGGGATTAGCCCCTTCCCCGCACCTGGTGCTGGGCCCATACCCGGTTCACCGGGTTTCAAACCGTGCTCGGCCTGTCATAAGCCGATGCCGACAGGAGATCCACACGACTCCTGCCTTAAGTGCCTCGGGGAATCTCACCTGACAGATAAGTGTCACGTTTGCAAGGCTTTTAAGCCGAGAACAAAAAAGGAGGTGGCTCTTACCCCTCCGCCTTCGGCACTGAGCACTGGTCAATCGGCAGGCAGAAGCACCTCCTCGGCACCGGACCGCGCCGGTACTGCCAAGGCCTCTCGGCACCGGCACCAAAGTCGACTTGGCAACGCTTCCTCTCCCCGAGATCGAGAAAGCCTAAGACTCCTGCTGCTTCCGTGCTGCCTGTACTGCAGCCAGAGAGCTCGTCTAAGTCGGATTGCCCGGCACCGACACCTGCCACGGCACCGACAACGTCGGCACTGTCGATTCCAGTCACATGAGGGCTGTTGAGTCTGGTGCCTGTCAGCTCCCCGGCGTGAGCTGTGGTTGAGTTTACTATTCCATCCATGCCAGAGACATTCTCAATGGTGAGGGATTGCCATGACACAGTCGATGCTGCCTCAACTCCCGGCACCGCCAGTGCAGGTAATACAGTCTACCGGCAAGCCTGCCTTGATAAGACCATCCTCTGTCGGCACAGCAGAGCAGCGCACCATTCATGATCACGGTCCTGCAGACATTCCAGGTCCCGTCGGCGCTCCCGCTCCCGATGCCGCTCACAGCGTTCTCTTCCTCGGTACCGGTCGCACTCACGGTACTGGTCGGTATCCCGTTCGCCGGCCCGCTACTCTCAGCACCGTTCCAGCTCCCGGCACCGCTCCAGGCACCGTGACTCCCGTAGCTGCTCTCGATATTGAGCCTTGAGATCTCAGTCGACCTCCCGGCACCACTCCGGTCGCAGGTCCCAGTCTCGTTCCTGGTACCAGTATGCCTCCCGGTACCGGTCCCCGGTGCCGAGTAGAGCAAAGTCTGCTAGAGACAGAGACTCTGCCTAGGGCTTTTCAGCACCTCCGAGGCCATCCAGACATGCATCAGTGTCCTCCCACGCGGACAACTCTTGTGCTCAGGACCGCGATTCTAATGTGCCCACCAGAGTCTTCTAAGAGGCCCAGGACCAAGGACCCTATCAGTGGTCTTTCTGGACACCTTGGGCGTACCACCAGGCCCAAGGCATACCAGTAGTTCCGTCCCACTGTGTCTCTTCAGAGCACCGAGTGCCAGAGATGACGGTTAGCCGTCCCCCTCTGACTGCTGCGGAGGAAGCCCCAGCTCACCCATCGGACTCCTAGGTTTCACTGGAGCAGGAGGTCACCCAAGAGCAAGAGGCCACACAGGACCCGCTCATCGCCAGCATCTCCTCTTCCTCTTCTCCAGATGAGGCGGTGGCAGGAACATCCTCCTCGGACCCTCCTCCAATCGACCTGAGAGCCCATAAGGACCTCCTAAGGAGGGTAGCACTCAATGTGAACCTCCAGGTGGAGGAGGTCCCAGAGGTAGAGGATCTGGTAGTGGACATTCTATCGGCAGATGTCCCCACTAGAGTGGCCCTACCGTTTATTCGAACCATCCAGGTGAATGCCAATACTATATGGCAGTCCCCCGCCTCTATCCCTCCTGCGGCCAGGGGAGTCGAGTGTAAATATATGGTGCTCTCTAAAGGGTACGAGTACTTGTATGTCCATCCTCCTCCTTGCTCACTAGTCGTCCAGTCCGTTAATGAGAGGGAATGCCATGGCCAGCAGGTGCCAGCCCCAAAATCGAAGGCAAATGGACCTACTAGGACCTACTAGGCAAATGGACCTACTAGGCCTCAAGGTGTACTCGGCACGGGCCCTACAGCTCTGGGTGGCAAATCAACAGACCTTGCTTAGCCGCTATAATTATAACACCTGGGTGGCGGTGGGAAAATTTATGGAGCTTCTCCCTCAAGACTCCCGCTAAGAGTTCGCTGCCCTCTTGGAGGAAGGGAAAAAGGTGGCCAGAACTACCCTCCAGGCCTCGTTGGATGCAGCAGACTCAGCAGCCAGGACTCTGGCCTCGGGTGTTGCCATGAGGCGCATCTCATGGCTTCAGTTTCAAACCTCCCACCGGAGCTGCAGTATACCATTCAGGACTTGCCATTTGATGGTAAAGGTCTCTTCTTGGAGAAGACTGACCCCAGGCTGCAAAGCCTGAAGGACAACAGAGTCATAATGCGCTCTCTCGGCATTCATACGCCGGTGACCCAACGCAGGCCTTTCCGTCCCCAGCCTCACCGCCCATACTCTCTGCCTAGACAAAGACAGGAGTTACTATGGTGCAGTGTGCAGTTACTGGTGAGAATATGTTTCAGGTTGTCTGTGGGCAAGGACTAGCCTGCCACCCAAGGCCAAACACTGAGGTACAACCACATCTGCTCTAACCCCTCAGACAGGGACCAACACCTATAAAATCTCCACCAAGCATTCTCAAAACTACAATACCCGCAGAAGGAAATAAGGAAACAGATCAACAGAGCCAGATGTGTACCTGGAAGCCTCCTACTGCAAGACAAACCCAAGAAAGAAACCAACAGGACTCCACTGGCCATCACATACAGTCCCCAGCTAAAACCCCTCCAACGCATCATCAGGGATCTACAACCCATCCTGGACAATGATCCCACACTTTCACAGGCCTTGGGTAGCAGGCCAGTCCTCGCCCACAGACAACCTGCCAACCTGAAACATATTCTCACCAGTGACTGCACACTGCACCATAGTAACTCTAGCTCAGGAACCAATCCATGCAACAAACCTCGATGCCAACTCTGCCCACATATCTACACCAGCAACTCCATCACAGGACCTAACCAGATCAGCCACACCATCACCGGTTCATTCACTTGCACGTCCACCAATGTAATATACGCCATCATATGCCAGCAATGCTCCTCTGCTATGTACATCGGCCAAATTGGACAGTCTCTACGGAAAAGGATAAACGGACACAAATCAGATATTAGGAATGGCAATATACAAAAACCTGTAGGAGAACACTTCAACCTTCCTGGACACACAATAGCAGACCTTAAGATGGTCATCCTGCAGCAAAAAAACTTCAGGACCAGACTTCAAAGAGAAACTGCTGAGCTTCAGTTCATCTGCAAATTTGACACCATCAGCTCAGGATTAAACAAAGACTGTGAATGGCTTGCCAACTACAAAACCAGTTTCTCCTCCCTTGGTTTTCACACCTCCACTGCTAGAACAGGGCCTCATCCTCGCTGATTGAACTAACCTCGTTATCTCTAGCTTACTTGCATATATATACCTACCCCTGGAAATTTCCACTCCATGTATCTGAAGAAGTGAGTATTCACCCACGAAAGCTCCTGCTCCAAAACGTCTGTTAGTCTATAAGGTGCCACAGGATTCTTTGCTGCTTTTACAGATCCAGACTAAGACGGCTACCCCTCTGATATTGTACAAAGATTATTACAACAGCATGTAGGGTGTGAATACAGGGGTCACTGTGCGAAACTGGATTAACTGGGTGTGGGGGTTGGGGCCCAGATGCTGCTTTCACTGAGGCTAGAACGCACCCACTTCATTTTATAGTGAAGACACTGGCTAAGTCACTTGATTGCTGTTAGTTCTCTGATGCCACAGTTTCCCCTGACAGATTCTCCCAGACAGATTCTCCCACAGTTCACTGGAAAAGAATCATAGAGCATCCCACTTTCTGCAGCACAAAGAACCATGGGATATACTCCCAGAAATCACACACCATAGGTGAGTGCAGCACCACTGAGGACACAGTAACTCAGGTATGGCTTTGCAATATGGCTGCTCGCACTAGGTCTAGGCTAACCTGGATACTCAGACCAGGTGTCAATCATTAGGATTAGCTCTGCAGTTAGGATGTACCATATTTGTCTGCCTTCTCTGAAGATATTTAAGAATATTATTCTTGATGAAAATGCTAAGGTAAGGAGTCAGCCTGATACTGCGTGACTGGTCCTGGGGTTTGGAAATGATTATTTTTTGTTAATTCGTTCTTTCTCCTTTAATACTAATCCCAGCAGTGGTATGCAGGAGGTTCTATAGCGTTGTTTTGCACAGTAATTTGTAATTAGGGATTCTGAAGACAAACGGAATACATATTCCTGCATATTATCTGCTTGTCGTAGGCTCAGGCCATCACTTCCAAGACCACGTCATTACATATTTCTCTTCAGTTTCAATTTAAAGATTGTCTCCTCAGTTCATAGGGAATTGGCTGAGTTGTGAAGTTAATAAATCACTTGCTCTAGGGAGACCTGAAACCTAACTGAAGTTCCAAAATAAAATGAGGTTGCATCTGCTCACTTCTTTCTGGGGAGAGGTCTGCAAAATATGACAACCAGAGTCACCTGCTCTGAAGAGACTTGAATAATGGGATTCCCTAGTAGAGTTTGGACTCAGTATTTTGGTGTCATCATGACCCACAACTCCTGAGAGGTCTGGCTGCTCACATAACATCTGTGCTCAAGTCTCTGTTTTGCTCCCACTCACTTCTGGGTGCATTGTGCAGTGTTGGTGATAAGGCCCTGGATGGCCTGGAAACCAGCTATTTGAGAGATCATTTCTCACCAC
The DNA here is from genome assembly GCF_007399415.2 of Gopherus evgoodei. Lineage (NCBI taxonomy): Eukaryota > Metazoa > Chordata > Testudines > Testudinidae > Gopherus > Gopherus evgoodei. The sequence continues at coordinate 75,390,318 of NC_044330.1, read as the reverse complement.
ATACCATATCAAAGGAGATGACAGTGGCTGGCAAGCTTTTGCTCTTTGTTCTTTGAGGGAATACCACCTCGTGAGTATTAGAGCTTGCTCAGCTTGGAGTTCCCACCTAGGAATGCAATCCTTTGTCTGTCATTTATCTGACTGTTTTTTGCTTTGTTTAATCAAGTAGCTTATGCAATGTGTGTGTGGATGTGTGGTTTCTGCAACTGAGGCACCTACAGATGGCAGTAGGTGCTGTAATAAATAGTAAAATAAAAATAATCCTGGAAACGGTTCTCCTGTGGTCCACGAGCATTAGCTGTCACAGGTGGACAACTCTCATGCTGATTGAGGCAGCCCGAGTCATACTAAGTTTCATCAGCTGGAAATTGCTCTAATGTACAAGTTTGACCACATACGTAAGGTCACAGTCATGAATCCTTGGCACAGGTGTTCTCCGGATTGACAATTCAAGAGTTTCTTTAGTGAGCTAGAAAGGAGAGCTTTATAGAAAGTGTGGTGCATCTGGGTCAATTAAAAGGTGAGTTAAAGGAATAATGGAAGAGAAAATTGCTTGGTAAGCCTGTAATGGGAATTTTATATGTTAAGTATTATATTCCTCTCCGGAAAGTCTCATGGGCTGGAGATTTACCCTAACTAGAATTATTGAAGAAATCCAGATTCAGATCACTTAAGAAATTAAATTCTCTCATGGTGGATTGTATATTAATCTCTTTTAAAAGAAAATCCTCCCCTTCCACAGGTAAAGGTATCAGCCCTGATTCAGAGCTACTGTGCAGTTTAGGGAAGTGGACCCCAGGATGGCCCCTCAGATTCTCTGGCTGGCTCAGGACCAGTGTAAACTAGAGTAGACCAGGGCAATACAAGAGGCTGTGATGAGAATAGTTGAAGTGCAGCAAAACTCAGGACACCTTCTCTCCTGTGATTATGTTTCCCACATGCTAATGAAGAGTCATTATGCCAGCTGTAGTCTAATCTAGGGGATACCAGATATCCAGGCCAGCTGACTTTACTTCTCCTTTATACCAGTGGAAGAGGGGTGGTGGGGCCTTAGCAGAAGCCAGAATCAGGACCATGACATCTAAACAATGCTTCATGTCAGACTGGTGCATTTAATCGGCATTTGTTCCTTTAATGCAGCTAGAGATGTGTTTCCCAAAGGAATCCCTCCTAGGCTCAATATACTCATGTAAAGGAGTGTCAGCTTGTGATATCCATTCCCTAAATGATTATAATAGCATTTTCTCTTGAAATATCTGCATTATAGAGTTATAGTAGCATTTCTTACTTCATATCATTTTCTATTTTAAATAAAAATTGTTGGAGCTGTTTGAGAGCTATCTCTGAGTAGGTATTTATTTCAGTGCTGGGAGCTGTGCAGCATATGTATGCCACCGTAAGTGTGGACATAGCCTAAGGAATTAAGTTTTTACATGTGATGCCAGGATTATAGAGTGAGGCTGGATTTGTAGTTAAATCTAACTTTACTGTATGTGAGTTATGAAATCACGCTTCATGAACAGAGCTAGCAGCTCTGATTCAAATTGATTGGGTAATGGAAAATAACAATGGAGAGAAAACAGAGGGGGACATACAAAATTAATTTTTATGGCCTAAAGGAGGCTATCTTTTTTCACCTTATGCCATTGCTGCTCAGAGCCATACACTGTTGTGAATATTGAGCAAGAGATTAAAGGAGAATGGCTAATGTCTCTGCAAAAAGAGCCCACAATGACACACAGTAGGCTAATGGAGTAAATTTATTCCAACTGGAAAATAAATTGAATTTTCTCTACAGAGCTGTATGTCAGGTCTGATACTATATCACAAAAACCTGCTGCTTTAATCTGCAGTTTGTGCCTGTTTTCCCTCTTCTCATTTCTTGAAAAAGGAGGTAGAACAGTGACCCTTACTTATGTTCTCAAACCAGGCTTGAAGGAGAAGATGTGCTGCAGCTAATCAGACTACATTGAAATTCATATGGACGAGCTCTTTTACACTGGTGCCAGCAGCATGAGGGAGGATAATGAAGTGGTATACTGGCCCTTTAAGTAGGTCACAGAAAGCCAGGGGTGGTTGTTATCAACAGTCCACCTTCTGTGAAAGAACTGTCAACACTAAGCTCATTCCATTTGTAAACAGGCCTTTATTAATATTGTCATGTCTTATTGAAAATTACAGAGTTTGACACTAATAGGATTAGGTAACTTCTGACTTCATTATTCTAGTGTTATCAAAGGTCCCTAGTAAATATACAGTAACCCACTAATACCTAAGTATTATGCACCTTCTGAATCTGTTATTAACAATCCTCCTGGAGCCCACAGTGTAGAGGTTGGATAACTATATTGTAGAAGATGCCTATTCAGACTCCAGAGAATTAGCTCATATAGAGCTGCAAATAAGGATGAACATACTCTGCTGGTATCAGCAGGTTAAGAAATTTTCTAGCAGAACTAACTGCAGCAGAATCTTTTTTGAATTTTAAGTCTGATTCATTGGTGGGGAAGGCTTGTTGACCAACAATATTTCAAGGTTCATTGCTATCCAAATAACAATCAGTTGCATTCTTAATTCTATGACTGTCAATATACAGTGCTACTCAGGTATTTAAACATAGCCTGAGGGACAGTGGTTGTCAGATCCAGTCCGAAATTCAGGATGTAGGATTTTTGTTTGTTTACATTTGTAAGATCTCATCCATATTATAAAGAATATGAACTGCAGTGCATGAAAATACAGATCAAGAATCTAAGTTTCTCTAGCACATTTGCAATTTAAAAGCTTTAATTGGTAATATGGGTCTGCTTAGGTTAGAGTGAGGGACTTTTATTTTTCTCATTTAGGGCTAAATTCATTTTACAAGCAAAAGGGATCAAGAAAGGGCAGTTTGCATCTCCCCAATCAGATTCATTCTCCAGACTAGGACAGACATTGGACCTGCCCTGTTGTAGTGATCCATGTGGGCCCTCATAGGGGTGCAGAATTGCTAGTGCACAGGAGCAACCTGGTGATGCCTTCTGCACTTTGGCCTCTTCACTCTTCTGGCCATTCCTGTCCTATCTGGAATGCTCCCCATGCTGGAGGCTGCTGAGGAAGAAGTGCAGAGTTTCCCTGTACCAGGTATATTCTCCAAGAGGTCCTTACACTTGCCCTATGGCCCTTTTTATGCCGACCTAGCTGACAAGCTGGCCACAGGGCAATGATGAATTTAGTGCTTAAACTATGCTCTCATTGTAGTGGAAGCTCTGATTTTTCCCTAAGTAGTCATTGATACACTCACGAGGTATAATAATGTTTCCAATTACTTAGAATTTTTCACTGGAAAAAAAAATTCTGTATCAAAATGCAAAAGGAACAAGACGGGGAAAAAGAACATCTGTTCTTTGTGTGTGCTTATATGCATATGTGTACATATACACACATTGTGTGTGTATATATATGTATATTTAAAAGCTATAAGATACTATGGTAGGGTGCAGAGGTCCTATCCCAGAATTGGCAGATTGTGAGTTAACTGACTTTTAAAAGGCTTACCAGGCAACACTGATGGAATGGATTAAACTAACAAGTAGGGGAGAACTCTGCTAGAAGAAAAGGGCCTAAACCCAGGATCTCTGTGGTAGTCAGAGTTTAGCAGTGAATAAACTAGCCATGGAACCTCAGTGAAGCAAAGACAAACCAGGTTGGCATGGCTTAGGGATAGCTCAGCAGTTTGAGTATTGGCCTGCTAAACCCAGGGTTGTCAGTTTAATCCTTGAGGGGGCCACTTAGAGATCTGGAGCAGAAGTTCAGTACTTTGGCCTGCTAGTGAAGGTACAAGGCTGGACTCAATGACCTTTCATGTTCCCTTCCAGCTCTATGAGATAGGTATATCTCCATATATTTTTTGTCCTGTTTGTATGAAGATTTATTTCTTTGTTTTTGTTGACTTTGGTTTTGCTTTAACTTTATTGACCATTTAAACTCCAAGGGAAAGCTCTCCTTGTGTGAAATGTGGCTCAATGACAGTACAAATCAGTGGAGGCTTTCCAGGGCAGACAAGATAGACAGTGCCTACCCTGTTTGGAGTAATGTTCATTATGCCCTTTTTTCATGCTGTTAAGGTCCATGGATGCATTACAATGGGTAATTTACCCTGTTCACTTGCAGCGATGTAGTTATACCGTAGTAATTCTGTAGTGTAGACCAGGGCTGGGTCACTGACAGCAATGGAATGCCCTGCCCCTGAAGTTCCCTCCAGTCACATATTGCTCAGCCAGACCTCCTGGATATAGAACCTTTTTTTGAGGAAAATGTCAACGTTTTATTGAAAATCACAGACTAATAATTTGGCTCAATACTGTATCTAATTCCCAGCCATGTCCTAGAGTTGCATTTGCTTTTTAGGGAGACTATCCCCTCACCTCTGTTTCTCCTATGAGGCATTTGCAGCAGTTTGTGCCCCTGCAGTTTCAGGGAGAGAAGTAGGCTGAGAAAACCCAAAGGCAAAAGGAAAGATCAGTGTCCAGTGTTTCACCCCCTTACTCACTGTCTGGTTCGGAAGGACGTTGTTTCTCCCTCACAGCCCAATGTGGATGGGGTCATCTCAGCCTGCCTTCCATCTAGCAGGAAAGGAGCTAGGCAGGATTGGAATGGCTGGATCCAGGAACAGGCAGTTTTCCATTCCCTGTCTCCATGAGGGGAGAAGTACCAGTAGGCCACTATAATTATAATAAAATTATATATAGATGTAATTTCTCCATCTTGCATGTGGGTGGCATATTGTATGGCATATGGATGGCTCTTTTCTATTTTCTTTTTTTCAACTTGGATCATTACCATTTAAACTGAAAAAATACTTTTCCATTATCATGGTAGTATTAAAACTGGCTTTAAAGAAGAAGGATATTCAGTTTTATTGCTTTCTGGACAATTTTTCTGTTCAAGTCTCTGTACAGAGAAAGGTGAAACAAACACACAGTGATATCGTTTCTGAAATATTTTTGATTCATGATGAACACAAACATTGGGAGCTAGGGAAGTCAGGCATAGGCTTGGGCTGAGGATGAATAATGTCAGGTAACAGAAGAAGATCATGGCCATAAGGAAAAGGATGGTGTCCCAGAAACAGAAATCCAGTTCTTACTGGAGACTGTTGAGAATCCTCTGACATGCGTCCTTCAATGGACAAGAATTCATATAAAACCAGTAATTGTAGATCCCCTTCACACCTCACCTATCACATCTATTGGCAGAGATCAGTGTCCCAGTGTATATATCCTGAACACTCAACTGGTGAATGTAGAGAATCAGTTATTTTGAAGGAATCCACCCATTAGTTAAACAAGCAGAGAGTGATCCTTATGGCTGATGCCAACTGGGGGTACTGGAACGGGCTCATTCAGATCCCAATTCAAGCCAGGGAATAGGTATGAGAGAGAGAGAGAGAGCAGCATCCACCAGCTGGAACACAGTGATTCTTTGAGGTTTCAAAGCACTGTTCCTTCCATGCATAATAACAGACTTGTCAGAGTCAATGTGTCTGAGGGTATGTCTACATTTTAAATGCCACTGTAGCACTTCATTGTAGATACTAACTATCTATGCTGATGGGAGGGATTCTTCCATCAGCATAGATCCACCTCCTCAACAGGTGATATCTAAGTCGATGGAAGAATTCTTCTGTCGATCCAGTGCTGCATACACTGGGTTAGGTTGCAATAGCTATGTCTAAATCCACACCCCTGAGAGACATAGCTAGACGGATGTAAATTCCTACGTAGACCAGGCCTGATACAGTTTTCATAAATAAATCACGAAAATCAGCTTTATTCCAGAGAGAAAATTGTCTTCTGTCCTGGGCAGACCAAAGTTTCCCATCTCTGGGTGCCCTACCCATCAAGGGAGAGAGAAACAGCAAGACTTACATGGTAGAAATTGGATTAAGCAGAGTCGATCCAGAAATATTCTTTTTTATTATAAATCAATAAAGTACCCTGTGGCATCTTCACATGTCAGGACCTGGGAAGTGAGGTGGGGAAAGAATTCTCACAAAGCTGGATAATATCTCCACTATATGCTTTCCCACTGCAATACAAAAGATGAGAAGAGAGCAGGAGTAATATTGTTTATGCTTTTCTGGTCAATGAGGCTGTGGCACTCAGGCCTCATTATCTTAGGATTGGAGCTTCTAGTGTCCCTGTTTCACAGAAAAAATTTGTTATTGCAAAAATAATATTCCATTCAGCATCAGATAGGTTCTAAATGGGTATGTGATGAAGTTGATATCTCTCTTACGGATGCTAAAAGGACATGAACAAATACAACTTATTCTGTTGGCTGGTGCAAAGTCCATAGTTTAAATAGCATTTTAACAGGTGAGACATAGTCTTGAGTTCCTGCAGGAGGGCTTTTTTGTGAGTGTATAAGAGTGTCCAAGCAAAAAGGTCAAGTCTCTCTAGTGTAATGTTTTCTGCACATTTGAAAAAAAGGACATTTTGTACAACTCACAACATGAAATGCTTTCTTAGGACAACCATCTTTTTTTTTTTTTTTTTTTTTTGGACATACAGGATCACAATGTCACCTTTTGAACCTCATTCTACTTCTTACAGCACTATCCAGATTGAAACCCAGTAGGAGGTGTCATTGTACCTCCCATCCATTAAAGAAGACTTTCTGATAACTTTCTCTTCGAGCCCCATATTGTACTTTAAAATCAGATATGTGGTCCTCACAATGCTTGTAGCATTAATTATCAAAGTACATTTAAGAAATAGTCTTTCTTCAGTTAAGCATCAGCGTTCTGTCCAGAAACACTGATAATCTCAGGGCAGAGTAGTCCTGTCTCTTGTGTTGAGATCTGCTATGCAGCCACATGGCGATCTTGCCGTACATTCACCAAATTCTACATATTGGTTATCCTGTCTTTAGCTAATGCTATGTTTTTGAGATAACTCTTCATTCCTTAGTGTCTAGGGGTTGGAGAGGATATAATATATCACATTTTGATGTCCATATGTAATGGATGATCCTGGTTCCCACCTTTACAGACACTCTCCTCTGAAAGTCCTGTTATAATGGATCTGTGGACCTTAGCATGATGAGGAATTGGAAAATGTATCTATCTTTGCTTACCTGAAAATTTCTTTTCTTCAAGTAATAAGGTCCACTGATCTGGCCTACTCTAGAAACATAAAGATCAGAATGGAGATGGAAATGGATATCCAAAGATTGGTGTTTGTTTCACTAGAGGGAAATCCCCATGCTCTGCACTAGTGCTTTTTCTCAAAATATATTTAACAGAATCTGTAATTTCGAAAAGCAGACTCAAATTATTCTGGCTCTGGAAGTTGCCTTAACTGGAGGGAACTAGAAGGGGTGCAGCATTCCTGTGCTGTCAGTGACTGGAGGCATGATTCTGCTCCCAAGCTGCAAAGAGACTGAAATACCCATTATAATGGATCTGTGGACTGTAGTAGGCAAATAAAGGAAATTTTCAGGTATGCATAGATACATTTTCCTATTGCTTTAAGATTTAAAGTGGCTCCAAGTGCCCCCTTTTGTGCATTAATTTCACCCACAAATTTTTGGGTCTGTCTCCAAAGCCGTGGAAACAAAACAAAATTAAATATTGTGCCATTACAACTGTCAGTGTACATTCCTAAAAGCAGTCCATAAAAACTATGTAATCACCATTACACAAAGGAGTCATCTAATTATGTGACAAGAGCTCTCACACACTGATTTTGGGATTATACAAGATTTTTAAAATAATTCTTAAACAAAAAGCACCTTTTAAGGTTTTGCATGGAGGTTTGTTTGAGAGGAATTTGTTTGAGAGGACTGGAATTCCCAGAGCTGCTGAATTTCCTGGAAGGATACAGAGCTCCAGAGTTTTCTCATCTGTTTTTTTTTTCCTCCACAATTTTAGTTTCAGTAACACTTACTTCACAAAAGCCCTTTCCTGTCTGAAGGGAAATATTTTTTATTTTCCAAAAGGCGGTCACCTATTTCTGTTAACTGTATCCATTAGCAAGGCAAGAAAATGCATCAGGTTGAAGTGAAATGGGTAAATATTAGCAATTGGACTGATAGGGGAAATCAGTCTTCAGAAAAATTCATTTGGCATCAACAGAGCTTTTCAAGGTAAAAGCTAATTCTAGACATTACAGCTATTGGTCATCTCCTAAACATGTTTGAAGACAGTTTGATATAGTGTGTATGTGGGGATGCATGTGTGTATGTGTGTTTATATATGCACAACTAAACATTGTGTTCCTAAAAGCCACAAGCTGATGGTAATGTTGTTAAACAGCATTTATGCTTAAAGGAAAGCAAGTGCTCATTGAGCTTACTTCATCATAAATGAGATATTTTTTCTTTAACAAAGTACATACTGTTTTTAGAGCTATAAGAGCTTTTAAAATATATAGAGCAGAACTATATCTAATTTAGGTGAACATATCATTGATATCATTACTATTGTGTGGCGATTTATGTTGTAAAGTTTTACTGATCTCTTCCTTGGGTAATTTTTGAATTGTGTGAAATAAAGTTTGTTGCCCATCTCAAAATTGTTTTCTAAATATTAATGTGCTCCTAGATCTGAACTCTCAGAACAAAAAGGTTGGAATCAGAATTGTATTTTAACACTGATACTACCTGTTTGATGCATGTGGATCACGATAAGGCTTACAGATGCAACAGGACCACGTCCAGAAGTTGAAGCTTCATTGTAGACTACATTACCATAAATTCACACATGTTGGGCTCATGAGTAAGGGTTGGATAGGCTAGCCTCATAGTTTATGTCAGGCGTCGGCAACCTTCCAGAAGTGGTGTGCCGAGTCTTCATTTATTCACTCTAATTTAAGGTTTTGCTTGTCAGTAATACATTTTAACATTTTTAGAAGGTCTCTCTCTCTAAGTCTATAAACTATTGTTGTATGTAAAAGTAAACAAGTTTTTTAAAATGTTTAAGAAGCTTCATTTAAAATTAAATTAAAATGCAGATCTTATCAGTTAGTGCAGTGGTTCTTAACCTGGGGTTCACTCACCCCCTGGGAAATGGCTGGTGCAAGGATATTTTGCGCCCTAGGCGAAACTTACACCTTCCCCTCCTTCCCCCCCGCACATCGGTTCATTGAGGGAAAAATCCCAACGAGCCTTTATAGACCCCAGGAGCCAGCCTGCCCAGGGGCCAGCCATGCCCAGGGGCTTGAACTCCCCTGGAGGGTGCGCAGCCCCCCCCGCAAGCTCTCCCCACCCCACCCTGAGTCCCCGCCCTGAGTCCACTCACTGGCTTTGCCAGTCTTGGGCTACTGCAGCAGCTCAGCAGGGAGGAGCCACCTTCTGGAGGCACTGGAGAGCCAGAGCATCCCACTTGTGGCAGCAGTGAGCCTCAGGGGAGCAGCAGCCCTGCAAAGGTGGCAGTGCCGCTAGCGGGGAGCAGCCATGCCCCCCCACCCCTCCTGCCCAGGCTGGGGCCTGGCGCCCCCCCGGGGTCTCTTGCAGGCTGCAGTGGATGTATGCGGGTGCCAGCCCCCATGTGCCCCCCGGCTCCCCTCTCGCCTAAGATTACCATATTTCAACAATCAAAAAAGGGGAGAGTCCTGCGCTAGCGCTCCCCCATCCACTCCCTCCCACTTCCCACCTCCACTGCCCCCTCCTGAGGCCCCCCCACCCTGTCTCCTGACTGCCCCAACCCTTATCCACACCCCTGCCCCCAGACAGACCTCCAGGACTCCCACGCCCCATCCAACCACTCCTCACCCCGAGACAGGACCCTCAGGACTCCCGACCCATCCAACCCTCCCCCTGCTCCCTGATTGCCTCCTGGTACTCCCCTTACCATGCCCATGCCGGTCAGACGCTGGCTCCATGTGGAGGTAAAACATGCTGCCAGGCTGCTGCATGCACAATCCCTCCCCGCAGAGTGCTGAGGCGGAGGGTGGCGGGGGGAGCTGCAGGAGAGGCAGTGGCTGCAGTGGCTCACACTTCTGGGAGCCGCAAAACTCGAGTGTGGTGAGGAGGGAGCTGGGGAGGTGCGGGGGCTCCTGCAGTGGGGTCCTGCAGTGGATGCATGCGGGTGGCAGTCCCCGCGCGCCCCCTGGCTCCCCCCTCACCGTGCTCGGGCTCTGCAGCACCCGGGAGTGTGAGCCGCCACCCCCCCTGCAGCAGGCTCAGGGCCCCATGCCCCGGCGACTCACTCTTCTGGGAGCCGCAGGACCCGAGTGTGGGGCGGGGGGCACACCTGCCGCCGGTCTGGGGTCCCAGCTACTGGCCCCTCTCAGCCTCCTGCCGCCCTGGGGTTCCGTTCACTCAGCCGGCAGCAGGCTGAGTGGGGCTGGTGGCCGCATGATAGGCAAAATCGGCTCGCGTGCCACCTTTGGCACGCATGCCATAGGTTGCCGACCCCCGTTTATACATTAATTTTTAAAAGCCAACATTTCTGGTTCATAGCTTACAAACTGAGGGCTCTACATACTACTAAACTAGCTGTAGCAAAGTAGCTGGTAGAGTTTCTTACTAGATCTGAATATTGACTCCTATGACACAACTCGGTGCTGTCATAGCCAAGAATTCAGCAGCTTTTCTTAGCTATATCCCAGTGCGTCTTATCAAGAGGGTCACTTACAGTCTGGAGGTAGATTGCAGGATCCCTGCCTGCTTCTGGAGTCATGGATGGTGTCACTCAAAAACATCTTTTTAAAATCTTTCTTTTCTTGAGGCCCTGGACCTTGCAGTGCAATTCATCCTTTGCTGATCTGTAGATTTCAGGTACAATTTTCAAAAGTACTTAAGTGAGTTAGGAGCCTAAGTCCTATTGAAAGTCAATAGGAGTTAGGCTCTGAAGTCACTTTGATGTGTTTGACATTTTAAACTTGGATCACTGTAAAATAGTGCGCTCTACAAAAGGACTCCATGTGAAGGCCACTTTCATGCTGAGTTAGTGCAGGACGTGGTAGCCCACCCAGAGGTATTACCTGCCAGGAATATTTTACACTATTTGTTTTCAAAAACCACACTGAGCTGCACCTTGTATATCTCTAGGTAAAATTCAAGGTGCTAACTCCGATCTGTAAAGTCCTGTTAAGTTTACAGTTGAGGGCCCTTGACTCTGAAATTCGTTTCTTCAACTTGTCTGACCCAGACCAGTGTATTGTCTTTCAGGGCACAGTGCAAGGCTCCTCCTTTCCTGGAGGCTTTTGCCTAATGTGAGGATGGGTGGGTCACCATTAGTTTGATTTTGAACTTATCATTTTTTGTTTTATAAACATTGTTTTTTAAATTGTATTTTGTACACGCCATCAGATGTTTTATGCATCAGTGCATTCCCATATAAGAATTCCAGTGGGCTTATCCAAAGGCTGAAAAATTAGGGGGTTTCCATGACATATGACTAGTTTTTTTTGTGCAACACAAGATACAATGTATGTGAGAGAAAGCATTTATCTAAATAAATAAATCTGATGTGGAGAAACAAATCGCATAGTATTATATAGTTAAAAAAAATGCTCAGTGTTAAAACAAAGGCTAATGTCAGAGCAGTGGTGAATTTTTACCTTGTGTTCTTATCAGGTTGCTCTTGATAAAAGAGATGTGCTGACAGAACTGGAACTAGTCCAGGTATAATGGAACAGAGATGTTGCCCCCTGCCAGTTTACGTGAAAAATAACTGCCTACCAACCACCACTGCTCTGGTCTAGCTCAGATGGTTTGGGCTGGGTGGCTAACAATGCAGGTGCTTAAATCAACTATACAGTGAGAAATGGAAACCGGAGAGATAAGACCCTGTGACTTTTAAAGGTGACTTCCTGGCTTTGGGAAAATACTACTTTGGACATATATGAAAAGGGCAAATTATTTTCAGTTTGCTGTGATATAGAAAACATTGCCCATTACGAGGGTCATAGGAGAACAAAGGGAATTGGAAATATGACTGTCTGAAACATTTTAGAAACCCTACTTAGTGACATTTGTACAAAACAGTGCATCACCTGGAAACAATAATGGCTTGCTGCTCATAGGTAATGAGCACCCACAAATCTCATTGAAGTGATTAGGAGCTGCATGCTCTCAGCACCTCTGAAAATCAGAGAATAATTTTCCAAATGGCTACAGTAAGTTAGAAGTGGGTTCCCAAGTCTTATAAAATGAGGATTTACCCTGATGCTTCAGCTTGGGGAGCGCTAAGCAATCTATAAATTGGGTTGCTCATCTCCTTCCTCTCAATTAGGTAGCTTCAACCAATCAGTTGCCGGAAGGTTTTCGTACCTTTCTCTTAAGTGAGCAGCTTGCTCTCTCTCACCAGTCCCAGCTCCACCCTCTGAAGGATCAAATATTTCTATCAAGCATGGCTCCAAAATGATGGCAGCACCTCTTAGCATTTGGAGCAAACATGATAATGAATGTAGCAAGGTCTGTGTTTCCCTTGTACTGCTTGGGCCCCACTTCTTCTTCTGAACAAGAGGGTCATTTGAGGTCTCTCTTCCCACACACCTCAGTGGAATCTCACAGCCAAAATGTAAATTACTGATAATTTGGGATGCACAGTAAAAAGGGATATTGAGCTCTCTACACCAACTTCATCAGGCTCTGCTGGATGTTCTCCCTCTCTTCTCTGTGAAGCTGGGCCAGTGGTATTTTATGCACAGATTCACTTACCACTTAAGTGGTTCTTCTTCAGAAGTTTGCACATGCAATCTTTCAAATGGTTCTTTGTCTGTTGTCTCAGGCTACTGAACATCCCATTACTCACAGCTGGCCCTTCTCCCTCCACAAGACCTTCCCAGGACTTCCCCTGTAGAGCCTCCAACATCTTCCCTTTGCAGGCCCAAGGTTCTTTCCAGCTCTAAGAAAAATAGGGTGACCAGACAGCAAATGTGAAAAATCGGGACGGGGGTGGAGAGTAATAGGAGCCTATATAAGAAAAAGACCCAAAAATCAAGACTGTCCCTATAAAATCGGGACATCTGGTCACCCTAAAGGAAAAGAAGTATTCAGCAGTCTGGTACACACAGAAAGACTTCTAGGGAAAGTAGGGGGTTGCAGATAGAGATTAACATGGCCTTAGTTCCAGCTCAGGCCTATGAGTCTGTGAATGGCTCCCAATTCAGCTCCTGGAAACCTTGGCTGGTAAACTCTCTGTGCAAATTAAGCAGCATAGACAGTCCACCAGGGAACCTTCACCAATGTCTTTATTGTTGTTTATGCTCCAGTACATCACAATATAGCAGTATCTGTGGGAAGCTCCCCTCATGAACTGAACCATCACTTAACCTTTTATATTGCTTGCTTTCTTCTCAGAGCTACCCAGCTGGTGAGTTAATCACCTCATCAGACTCCCTACAGGTGCAAGTGATCCCTTCTACCCTTCCAAATGCAATCTACCTCAGTCCTTCCTACTCTAAGTACTCCTAGTGCCCTGGGTGCTCTAAGTAACCAGGATGCTGGCTTCCAAAGAGTTTATTGCTGCTAACAGCACCCTGTCAAAGGGTGTCCCGCCCCAGGATTGTGATCCAGCTGTTACGTTTTCAGTGAAATAGTCTTGCTTTCAATAATGAACACTGCTTTACTCGAGTATTGCTGTGACTATCAGCAGGTCTTTGATGAGCAAATCCTTCCCATTCAGTTCAGCTATCACTACATATATCATGGTTTTAGGCATTTGGCTGCAGGATGTGATTTGCAGTCTCACTGGTTTTTTTTATTGAAAGGTAGTTTTCATCCCTTTATCCAGAGGAATCAACGATAGCAGGCATATGGGAGTTAACAGTTATTTCCTCAGAAAACATGCATGCTACTTTAAGATCCTAAATAGAAAATCTTTTTTAGGATGCTAGTCTCTGAAGGCAGGGCATCACTGTTCTTTCTAGAGCAGTGCAAGGGATGTGGCATGGTAGTCTATATCAACTGGCTGGGTAAAACCAAGAATTGGATCATGGTCATGGACTGTGAACGTGGGTGGCAAGCCATCTCTTTTACGACATACCGAGCACAGTGCCTCAGTCTGCAGGTGGACTGCTTAGTTGATAGTCCCTGAAACTGGGTTAGGGATCCTTCAATAGCAGGTTCTTTGATCTTGAAACTGATTGGTTAATGCTACTTGATAAAGCAAAATAGAGGAACAATAATTTCCAGATTTTTTTACCTTCTTGCAAAAACATGGTTAACAGGTAGGACAAAAATTCCTTTCCCTTAACCCCAGATTTCAGGATAAAAATGACCAAGGTAGCCCTACCCAAGAGATCAGCTATGAACAGTCTCAGTCTGAAGCACTATTACCAGACTTTATTCTTGAGGGGAAAATATATCTATCTTATATCCTTACAGCCATGAAGTAGCATCTCTAAGTAACTAACCGGTGGTGGCTTGGGCTCAATGAGTCACAAGTCAGCATAATTGCAAACCATGCTTCTTGTTGGTTGATACAGGGGTCTATAGGGTGGTTGTAGCATCACAACCGTAAAACTGTCAGGTCCCATTATCCTAACTTCCCTTCAGGGGCCTAGCTAAAGCCTGTAGGAGAAAGCCTTGCTTCCAGGCATGAGGAGTTCAGTGAGTCACGGCGAGGGACAAATTAGTATATCTTCCTACATTCAAGGCTCCGATTTTCACACTAGCTGTCATGGAGCAGTAATGTATGACTTAGCATGTCTTTGTTTGGGAAGGCTGATAGACCTAAGCTGGAAGGGACAAATATGTCAAGTGGAGATCTTCAGTTGATCTATCTTACATGAATATAGTCTTTTGCTGATGTCCAGACAGATCACTATGTTAGTTATCACAGATATGATGATGCTTTCTGAGCATGATGGAATAAGGATTTTGTTTCCAGAACCCTCTTGAAATTGAATATACAGATGATAGTTAAAATCCAAATTTTCTTCCTGTAAACCTAGTAAAGTTGAATTAAAACATTAGGATTGAATTAAAACATCTGTAGAGTAGGCAAAACATCCAATAACTGCCTTTTGTTCTGAGTTTGTACAACGCCTAACACTATGGGATCAGGTCCATATCTAGGGCTCCTTGGTGCTACAGTAATACAAATAATATTAACACAGTATTCTTGCCCACACTTATAAATCACAGTGAAAGCTTTACAGAAAACAGGTTACTCCCATAAAATTACACTTTTTAGTTTTCACATTGATTCCAGGATAAATTGAACACAGTTTTGTGAATGAAGCATTAAGGTTGAAAAAACAAAGACTCACATTTCAAGAAAAAACAAAAGTTTGGGTTGATTCTGAAATGTTAGCAACTTGTTTAAAATATGAATTATATTGCTGCCTTTTGTATGATGTACACTTCTGATGTGTACTAATAACTACATTAAAATTACATTTATCAAGTAAAATAGCAGTAGAATGCAACCTGAATTATAGGGAATAAAACTGATAGAAAAGTGCCAAATTTCCCTTTTAAAATTACTGAATTCATATTCAGTTTATAACTGACTTTTTTCAAATTTGGCATGATTTGTAAGTGTCAGTGAGATCTGCAAAACATGCCAAGATTGATGTTTCTAGCTTTAGCAATCTTTTGAGTTATGTGAGGATACAATATCTGACTGTGTAGGGCAAAGAATTATTTCTCCACCCCTCCAACTCAAAAATGGCTCAACTACATTTGTTCAAACTTTCCAAATAAGCTTACTCTCCAGCTGCATTTGTTTCTGAAGGGTATAAGCAAACGATAAATGGATAAAAAGCTTGAGTTCATCTTTACCAATAGAGGGAGCTGCTGGAGGCTTTTATTTTTATTTATTAATTTACTTTGGCCTGAGTAGGAAAATTGTGAGTCTGCAACTATTTTATAGATCTTTGTAGCACTCATTCACAATGAGTTGTCTAAGGAGAATGGCAGGTTTGTAGCTGTCTTACAAATGATTGGATGTGGACAAATGGAGAAAAGAATAATTCTGAAAATGTTAGGCACTAAGAACAATCAATCATCAGTAAACTTTGTAAAAAAATTTTACTAGCTAAAGAGTCTACAGATAGAAGACATACTACAAAATCTGTAAAGAAACGCTCTTTGTAAGTGAAAACATTAAGTCTTCTGAGGCATTCCTCCATAGTGGATCCATCTCCCACTGAAGTCAATGGATTGGAAAGACTATATGACTTCAGTGGGGCTTGGGCTGGGCATTTAGTTTTTGCGTGTGTTACAGTTATCCGTGTGATTGTCAGCATGGAAATATTACCTGTTAACAAACTAATCCTTAGTGTCTTTGTGTCTCTTCTACAATAAATAAATAGCAAAGCCATTGATACTGATTAAATATTAATAGAGAGTACACTTGCCACACTAACTTATCTGAGTAATACTTGCTACTTTCCCTATTTGGAAAACTCATGAGTAAGAATTTTAGATTTGGGGCCAGAGATTAAAGGGCTTGTTATCTTACATCTTCCCTTACAGCATCTCTTGGGGCTATATTTTTTTAAACACAGAATTTCATAAAGCATTTAAGATTTTGGTTTTAATTGTTAGCTATTACTTTGGGCGGTATAACTGACTTTTTTGCAGTGTGTGTGTGTGGGTGGAAGGGGTTACTTAATGCCTAATTAAATGGATTTAAATGCCCAAACAAAACTATATATCATCATGATACCTTTTCTACTGCACTCCTGCTATAATCAGATTAGATATTTCACATCCCTTCCCTGCCCCTATACTTTTGTTTATGGCTGCTAGTACTGTTAGCAGTGATTGCCACATTTCAACCCGGAGGTGGTTACATTTCAATGGTGGGTGTACTGAATTAGATCCCTCTGTGTACTGTATATATTTTGTAAATCAGTAAAGCACTTTGAGGTTTGTAAAAGATGCTCTGTAAATCAATACATAATAAATATTAAAGCTTTACATTTATTTCCTGATAGTCTAAAGTTGTAAAAATACAGTGTTTGAGAGATGAATACTTTCAAAGCAGTTTTGTGAAATCAAATTTAAACTCTTATTGATTCATTATAGACATAATGCTTCATTGATCAGTGTATACTTCTCATATTCTATAAAGATATCTTGATAGCTATTTAACCTGTAAAGCAGACTAATTCATCTATTTAAATCAGAACTGCTGGTTAAAGAGCTAATATACGTCTGAAGCCAAAATTTGCTCACAAAAGATACCTTTGGAAAAACATTGAATGCATGCTACTTTAATGCATGGGGAGCTATTAGAGTATAACAGCTCTGTGAAGTGCCAGGGTTTATATGAAGGAAGAATGTGACTTTTCTGCTTTATGAAATTAACATGAGCTGTTATCAGTTGGTCATTCTTAAACAACCAGATGTCCATCTATGCTTTACAGCCCATGGTTAATAGTTTTGTTATATTCTGGTGTGCCTTTACTGGTCTGTAAACTTTTCATAGCTTCAATGAGTTAGTGACAGTTGGTTCATCTGTAATTGCAGTGCTTTACCACAATGAATTATTGACAGTTTTTTCTACTGGTAAAAGCTTCAGTGTGTTGTGCTGCATTGAGTTATTGAGGGTTCCTCCCCCCCCCCCCCGCCAGTGATAACTATTAGGTGCTGAGCAACCCCATGCATCAGTTGCTGTTTCAGGATTAACGATCTGATTTCGCCTTACCAGTTGCAGTTATCAGTTGTTCCTTAAATGGATAACTGCTTAATGTGGCAATTCCCCTACTAGTATTTATAGTTCTTTCATTCATAACTGCCTATCTTTAGCTTTTCTCAGAGTTATCAAAGGCAATAGCGATAAAGTGGGCTTGGGCTCACAGAGTACAACCTTGATTTGCAGCTGTCCTGGAGTGATGTATAGGATTGTCATCATGTGTTGAATTCTCTCCATAAGGTGCTTGTCTGGTTTCCTTCCCTCTCTCTCACTTTCCCTTGCTGATTGATCATGAAAATTCTTCATCACTTCCATCTGCTTTCATAGACACCCAGAAAATGTAACTCAGGAGCCAAGTATAGTCTCTAGATTTCTGGTTGTGGCCAGCAGCTGCCCTTTTCCTGAAACTGGAAGAACACAGCTAGTGAGCTGCTCTTTCTGGGAAGTCTCTTAGTCAGAAACTGGTACAAGAAATTATTATGGTCTACATGTTGTATTTTTTATAACAAATATATTATGAATGGACACGTCCTTCACTCCTCATAAGTTACTAGCTTGTCTCATTATTAAAGTTGAGACTCCCCTGTACTATATTAGATTTGCGGATTGAATAGTCTTAGGACAGTTTTACATGCTTGTGTAGTAGTGGTAATTCCCCTGTTACTAACTTTAGATGCTCAAAAGTGGTAAATTGATATTAATATTAAAATTAATATTTTATTGTTTGTTCAATGTTTGTATGTCACCAGTTAATGGAGATTACATGTGCTTCCCACACCACACTATACGGTTTGCCTCTATTTCCCTGCAATAATCTATTTATGAGGTTCTGTGTCAGCTCTGGGAAGTGATCTTCCATTGGCCATTGTATTTGCATACTCTGTTATCTGTAAAGAAATACATCTTTCAGTTTTCTCTTGAGTTTCTGATTATTCTTTAATCACTAGTTCACGTGATAAAGCGACTAAGTTTGGGATTCTTATCCAGAAGTAACAGTGATCAGTGATAAGTCCAACAGCTATCTTAGTTCCATTTCTTAAATACAAGTGTCACCACTACCTATTCAAGTGTTGTATAACACTAGGCTTGAATCTCGGGCATCATTAGCATGTTAATGAACCATTAGGTAAGACAGAAAATACTGAATCTAATTAAAGGCAATAATAATCTTTAATAGTACTTTGTATCATTGTAAAATCTTTCAGCCAAGAATTTCCAAGTCGTTTACAAACATTAAACAGTTCATACCACTTCTGTGGGTGTTACTATCCACATTTTGCACTTGGAGTAACTGAAACAGTTTAGCCCATTTTTCAAAAGTGTTCACACAATTTGGATGAATTAAATGGTGGGTGCCCAACATGAGACACCTAACGTTATTTTTCAGGTGTTGAGCACTCTCAGTTCCCGTAGATACAAATTAGTTAACATCTGAAAGTTTTAGCCTAAATGACTTTCCCAAACAAGAAGACTGTGGCGGAAACTAGAACTAAGTTATCCTAACTCTGTGTTTTAGCTGCAAGGTTGTACTTCCTCACTAATCAACATTGGGAAGAGGATTTTGCATTTTGAAAGATCATAGAAGAGCCAGTGCTGCACAGATGACCAGAAAATCATGTCTAATTCTAACCTTCTTCCCCTCTATTAGGAGCTAGATCAGCTCTCTCCTGAACTAAAGATACTGACTGTTTCTTGCTTGTTCATTTAACTGTGAAGGAGGAGAGCAATTTAGAAATAGAAAGAAAGATCAAAAGAAATGAAAGAAAATATAACATTAATGTAAGGATCAGATCAAACCTGTTCTGTAGTCTTCAATCTCCCTGGTTGAAACTCGCTTTGGAGTATTTCCTGTACTTTTCTTCTTTCTTTCTTGAAAATTTTAATCCATCTCCCCACCCTGAGCTATGCATACACTCGTCTCCTATAATAACCTTTATTACAGTGGAGGTTTTTTTTTTCATTAAAACCTCTCATAATTATAGATGCATTACAAGTGGGGTCACTTTTTTATTATTTTTCATTTAAGGATTCCTAATCTGATTTGGTAGATTTCATGTAACCTGCAGGGAGTAAACATCACTGCAGGCTCTTGTCCTTGGGAGAGTTATATGTTAGTGAGACAGTGTCCTTCTTTTGAAGATTTTAAGATGATTAGAAGTGCTCTTCTTTTATGAATTTTCACAACCCTGGGGTTCCCACTGAAGAACTTCATATTTGTTTCCCCATTTTTGTCTTAGCTTTCACTTTTTGCTGGAATGCCCACTGTGATAATTGCAGTGTCCCAAGAGCTTGCACAAAATCTCTGTGCTATGCAAAAAATGTTGAGAAATATTTTGTGATAATCCTTTCCCTCTAGTGTCATTTTCCTGTAACGTACTCTCTGAATGTGTTTGCATTTGGTAATCCAAGCAAAAATAAGTCTCTTTATAGAATTTTTGCAAAAGCTGAAGGTCTGCATTCCTTCCGGCAGTATCATAGTCTCAGTATATCTGGAATGTAGACTGAGGGGATGGTTTTTCTGTCTTAGTTAAGGTAGGACCATTCTTCAAGAAGTGAGTGATGTGATTTGAAGATATCTTGGTCGGAAATTTCTGCTTGGCAGACTGCATTCCGCTAAATAATTACCCCCAGGAACTTGCAAATATGTATGTAGGGTAACTAGGGCTTTTTATTGGCCTCAGGCCAAGGTATCAGTTCCTCTTTGTTTCTTTTCTTAATCTACTAACAGCTACTGGTGACAGCTAAGTAGAGTTTTCTGCTCAGTGTCTTCCCACAGAAACATACATTTCCTGATCTGAGCACTTCTTTATTTTTAAACAGGACCCTTTTATTCTGTTCTGTACTCTTCAGCCTTCTCCCTTTAAAGGGAGGAGCAGGCTGACCCTTTTATTTACAAGTCTTAAATTATGCCGCTAAGAATAGTCCTTATAATAATTTTTAAGTCTGAAATTTTACTTCACATGTTGTCCAACAAATGCTGACAAGGGAATACTGAAGGGGGCAGAAAATCCAAAGATTGTTCATCTCATTTGGGCTTTAACCAACTTTTTTTCTCTTAAGGAAATGGTCTGTTAAACAGTGCACAAAAAACTGCATGGATCAAATGGAGAATAAGTTTACAAATGTTGACTTGATAGTTTTGTGCTGTACTGACTGCTGTATCTGCCCTTACCAGCCACCGGAACTTAAATGAAGAGGAGGTATGGCAGGATTTCAAAATTTGCAAGTAATTTTAGCAAGAGGAGAAGCATTTGGCAGTAGCAGAAAGCTGCAACATGTTTAATTTTGGAATACCACTAGCTGACAAAAATCAAATATTGGGCCTGATTCTCTTCTCATTTACAATAGTTTTACATTGATAGCCTTGATAGAGTTACTCCAGGGTAAGAGACAGGAGAATTGGGTGCATTAAGTCGGGAGGTGTTGGTGTAGTTATAAGCAAATACTGTACTTTTTCATTTTTTTATACAAAGAAATTAACCCTATTGATGAGGGAAGGGGAAGTTTACTGTAACCTGGCATAGTCCGTATTAGTTATTGAGACAACCAGCATTTCTTATTTCTCCAAAATGCTGAAAGGCCGTTTATATTTTAAGTTCACAAAAATCTACTTTGCTAGGGCATGGTTGCTCTTCTTTCCCTTGTTTTCATATCTGTTCTCTCTAAATCAGCCTTGATTTCAGCTTTGATGGCAGAACTTTCTTCAGGGCTGCATTTGGTTTAATGGTCAGATGAGAGAAGTAGGATTCCCGTTAGACCATTAGTCATGAGGCCATTCCTTTCAGAGTATTTTAAACTCACGCAGATTGATTTCAATACCTTTCTCTAATTTTAGTCTTTGGCATGAATCTTGGGGCTATTTAAGTATAATCTTACTGGTCTCAAATTGAAATTAGTTCATTGCTGATATGACATATTGTTGAAATAAGGTATATCAATAATCTGCCTTTCTGGTCATCTTAGACATTTTACATTTTTTGATGATTGCTAGTGTTTTTCTGCAGTGTTAATAAGGTAGAAAAAAAATGCCCAATAGCATGTTTAGTTTCTGACATTCTGTTTCCCTAAACATAGCAAAAGACTACCGTAGAACATTATAACAGATTCTTTCTGCTCAGTTATCAGATACATACTTGTTTAGATCCAGGTATGTTCCAGGATTATTATTTTTCCCTGTCTTCTGTGCACAGACACAGCAAATGTAGAAAGCTCAGCTCAAGTGTATCTCTAGATTACCATAGAGTTCATCTTTCTAGTGTATATCAATGAGATCTCTTCTGTGTGTCTTTGCAGATCAAGAACATTGCTTTACAGATTCATAGGGTGTGAGAACCAAGAGGCACACTTCAGCAGTTCTGGCACCCTAAGGACTTCTGAGGTTAAACTCTAGATCTGACAAAACACAGATTACAGATGTGTGTGTTTTTTTTAAAAAGGAGATGTTACAGCAATAGGTGTAGTTTGAAGTATTGTTTGTTTGTTTCATTTTAGGTGGAATTGTTATAATGCATGTATGTAACGGTTCCCTGAGTAAAACATGCTAGCTTGTATGTGGGGCAAGTGATACATTGGGATTAGATAAAAGCCAGATAATGGTTTATAAAAGTACTATTGAATTAAGGAAATAAAGACTTCTAAAATTATTTTTAAAGCACTTTGTAAAGCAACTGTGAGACAGACATGAAGAGAGAAGGAGATAGTCGACCTTTCTCTTTCAGAGGTCATTTTTTTTAAAGTGGTGGATGAATGGCTTGCTATATTTCCAGTGCTTCTTGTGATATTAAAATTGAGATTATAATTGCACAAAATCTGAAAAGTCAAGGTGAGGGTTCTAACAGCAGCCTTAACTCTGCACTTGAAAATATGTATGAGGACAAGATTTGAATGTTCTTTGGGATTATAGAGAGACATATTTCCTTTTGGACATAAGCGTCAAATTTGTATTGTTTCTCTTCAGGTTTCTTTGACAGATCTGGGCCTATTATATGCTGAGTGTCTAAATCATCTAAGAGTTTGTCTTCATCAGGACTCAAAAAAGTTTAGAGGAACCAACTGAACCTGTAAAATTAATGCTCAGAAGTTAAAGAGTAATGAACCTGTGTAGATACTTTCATTCTGAAGCATGGAATCCTTAGTTTGCTCTAGGAGAATCCTGCAGGATTTATCTCCTGCCACACATCCAAGATAGTGTGTTTTGGCCAGGGGACTGTTCCACCTAGAGCAGTTGTTCCCATACTGGGGTTCGTGAAATATTACAGAGGGTTCTTGGGAAAAAATTCCCTAATGGCGGACAGAGCTGTACCTAAGAACCCCGGGCAGCAGGGCCAGCAGCCTGGAGCCCCTGGACTTCCAAGAGCTAAACTGTTCAAAACTAGCATATTTATCACAGTGAGGAGATGTAAACTTCAAGACTCCTTATAAGAAATGGAAAGGGAAGTGGATATTTTTTGCTGTTTTTAAAATTAATAGGCAACTAATATTGTTTTTTAAATTATTATGAAGAACAAGTTTAAGCTTTGTTGTAACGTATGTTGTTTGCCTGGACTGCTCAAAACCTGAATATTTGTGTAGAAGGAACTCTTTGAGTTCGCTTCTTAAATATCTTCATGCTGTTTCACATCTGATACTCCTTGGCAAAATGTAGAAGCCTTGTCTTATAACAGGCTTATTCAAAGTGATACAAGTTATGAAAGTGAGATCTTGGAAGAGTGTTGCCATTTTCATAATGTAATAAAAATTCTGTAATAATAAATAATAATTAATAATAAATAGTATATAATAAGCATGTCATAAAAACAAATTTTATATTTCCAGGATCACTGCTTTTATAATTTATACTCAGATAAAGGAGAAAATCCCCGGAAATACTCATTTTTACAAGGGGGTTCGTGAGACTTGACATTTTAGTGAAAGAGGTTCACAGATTGTTAAAGTTTGGGAACCGCTAACCTAGAGAATTAAGCTATAATGAACTATGGCCACTTTACTTCTGAATGAGAGTGTCCCCACAGGAATTGAATATGCTTTAATTTATGTGCATAACTTCACAGCTTTAATTGATTCATCTTAACTTTCATAAATGTCCTAGTGTAGACAAACCCTAAAGGATTGCACAGCCCCACAGTGCACATCAAAATGGTGCTCTGTAACTCCCCCATGCAGATGCTGCAAGTGCAAACTAAAAGGTTCCTACTTCACATTAATATGTTACTCTTCCAGCAAGACTCTATTAATACAAGCGAGGAATTTTTTAGTTAACACTTGCAACACAGCACTTTTGTTGACATTGCTACTTAAACCCCTGTAGTCCAAACTGCAGGTCAGTGTAGACATACCCAGTGTCAACCAGGCATCCAGTTTTGCATTTTTCAGATTGAATTAGAAGGATGTTTTTTGGTGTCAGAGCTGAGTTAAATCACTGGGCCAAATTTAAGATTAGCATGACTGAGCACAAGTCCACTGGCTTTGCTGGAGTTGTGTCCATTAATGTTAGTATGAATTTGGCTCAGGGCATGGAGAAAACAGTGTATTCCTTCTGTGAAAGAGCAGAGGATAGATTGGAAATCTCACTCTTTAGAGTTTTATGCTAAGGTAAAAGGGGAACAATTTCTAGTCTGGGGTTTTTGTTGTTTTTAATGGGGGTACCTGGCTTGGAGAAATGGGATTTTCTCTGGGAGAAAAAAAACATTGGAGTAAAGAATTTTTCTCAGTAAAGTACAATATGTCTGGGAGCATTTTTTGGTGTTTTTTACCCAAGTAAAAATAGTGAACAGAGATGTTAAATTTCTATATAAACAATTTGGTATAGAGTTACAACTCTTGCAGAGTGAAACAAAGTTTTTTTGTTGTGTCCTAGTTAATTTTGAGTGGAAATCTTTGAGCAAAACATGTTTGTTTTATAAAAAGATTTAAATCAGTTACACAAACCAAGTATGCAGTACTACCCTAGGATAGCATCAGAAAGCTTCCTGAGAATCCAGAGAGCCAGTAGGAAAGTTGCAAGACTACGAGTAGCTACCTAGCAATTTTCAGCAAAAGCAGCAGACTAACAAATTAATCATTAGAATGTGCAGAGTTCCACCTGGATGGGTCAGTCCCCATTTTTTTAATCGTAGAAATGCAAAGAAGCTTTCTTTTAGGGATTTATCTAAAGGCTATGACTGTTGGTATAAGGTGTCATAAAAACAGATAAGTAAGAGTTAATAGAACAAAAATGCTTCATATCTCTTTGCCTGGAAAGGGTTAACAAGAACAGTGAGCCTGGCTGTCACCTGACCAGAGGACCAATCAGAGGACAGGATACTTTCAAATCTTGAGGGAGGGAAGTTTCTGTGTGTGCTGTTAGAATTTGGTGGTTGTTCGCTCTGGGGGCTCAGAGGGACCAGACGTGCAACCAGGTTTCTCTCCAATCTCCCTGATACAGGTTCTTATAAGTTTAGAATAGTGAGTACTAGATAGATAAAGCAAGTTAGGCTTATGGTTGTTTTATTTATTCGCAAATGTTTATTTGGTTGGAAGGAGTTCAAATGTGTATTTGGCTGAAAGGAGTTCAAACTGGTATTTTGCTGAAAAGATTCTAATTTGTACTTGTATACTTAGGCTGGGAGGGTGTTCCCAGTGTCTATAGCTGAAAGACCCTGTACCTATTCCATTTTAAATTTACAAAGATATTTTTTACTGTTTTTCTTTCTTTAATTAAAAACTTTTATTGTTTAAGAACCTGATTGTTTTTTTATTCTGGTGAGACCCCAGGGGACTGGGTCTGGATCCACCAGGGAATTGGTGGGGAGAAAGGAGGGAAGAGAGAGAGAGAGAGGCTGATTTCTCTCTGTGCCAGGATTACTTTCTCTCAGGAAGAGTCTGGGAGGGGGAAAGAGAAGGAGGGAGGAAGGTGAATTGTCCTCTCTGTTTTGTGATTCAAGGAGTTTGAATCACACAGTGATCTTCCAGGGTAACCCAGGGAGGGGAAGCCTGGGAGAGGCAACGGTAGGGGAAAGGGGTTTTTTTCCTTGTGTTAAGATCCAGAGGGTCTGGGTCTTGGGGGTCCCCGGGCAAGGTTTTGTGGGGACCAGAGTGTACCAGGCACTGGAATTCCTGGTTGGTGGCAGCGCTACGGATACTAAGCTGGTAATTGAGCTTAGAGGAATTCATGCTGGTACCCCATCTTTTGGATGCTAAGGTTCAGAGTGGGGATTTGTACCATGACATAAGGTCTTATACAAAGCTGGTATAAAGTATTATACAAAGCTCATTGAAGTTAATAGGAGTCTTTTTGTTGATTTCAGTGGCTTTGGATCAGGCCTGTAGCGCTTTATTATTATTTAAAAGTATAAATTTTGTTGTTCTGTATGATCCCCCATTCATACAGTTCGCTGGCTCAATAATGTTAATGGAAGGGGAAAAGGGAATATTACCAGTTGTTGTGACATATTTTTAAACATTTTTTGTATATATATTAACATTGTTTTTCCCTCCAGCTAGCTAGTTAGTTTGGGGAATTCTTTGAGGGAAAAGCACTATTCAGTAAAGATGGAGAGAACTGTAGGACTAGAAGAGACCAACTGGGGGTCATTTATTCCAAATCCCCTGCATCTTTTGCAGAACTATACCATGCACCATTCATAGTAATGACTTATGCCGTGTATTTGTGGATATCTGCAGTAATGGCCCCTTAGTTACTTAAGTACTTTGCTTCATAATCTATTGATTCTGTTGTCTAGAATAGCTCCTACTGTTAAGAACTTTAAAAATCCACACGTCACAGGAACAGCCCATAGAGCTTGTGAAGAATAGGTCCTGTTGGACTAAATCCTGAGATCCCATATAGGAACCTTGTCACTGTGACCAGAAGGCATTGTATTTAAAAGCAAACAAAGTTAAAAATTCATTTTGTCTACTTTAAAATCCACAGAAAAAGATCAAGGGGAAATAAAGGATTTAAGCACTGGGAAATTTAAAGGATTGTGATAATGTAGGACCCTATTCATCAAGGTACTTAAGAATGTGCTAAAATTATGAGAGACAAGGTAGGTTAGGTAATCTTTTATTGGACCAGCTTCTGTCAGTGAAAGAGGCAAGCTTTTCAGAACTCTATGTAGCTCAAAAATGTCTCTCTTTCACGGACAGAAGTTGGTTCAGTACAAAGTTATGTCACCCACTGTGTCTCTCTAATATCCTGGGACCAACGTGGCTACAACAGACCTGCAAACAACACTGAAAATTATTGACATGCATAAGGTAATTAAGAGGCATAAGCATATGCCTTGTAAGATGGGCTTATGTATTTTGCTGAGCCGAAACCTTAGAGCACAATTTTTGTTGCTGTTTAAAAAAAAACACTTTATTTTTGATTTACAGGATTGGCGACAGTGTAACTGGCATCAGTTAGTGGTTTTGGGCTATCAGATCCAATACTGTAAGGGTACGTCTGCACTACAGGATTATTCCAATTTTACATAAGCTGGTTTTATAAAACAGATTGTATAAAGTCGAGTGCACGCGGCCACACAAAGCACAATAATTTGGTGCGTCCATGTACCGAGGCTAGCGTCGATTTCTGGAGCATTGCACTGTGGGTAGCTATCCCGTAGCTATCCCATAGTTCCCGCAGTCACCCCCGCCCATTGGAATTCTGGGTTGAGATCCCAATGCATGATGGTGCAAAAACAGTGTCGCGGGTGATTCTGGGTAAATGTCATCACTCATTCCTTCCTCCGTGAAAGCAATGTCAGACAATCATTTTGCGCCCTTTTTCCCTGGATTGCACTGGCAGACGCCATAGCATGGCAGCCGTGGAGCTTTGCCTTTTGTGACTGTCACTGTATGTGTACTGGGTGCCGCTGACAGAGGTGGTACTGCAGCGCTACACAGCAGCATTCGTTTGCCTTTGCAAGGTAGCAGAGATGGTTACCAGTCGTTCTGTACCGTCTGCTGTGCCGTTGTAAATTGGCGATGAGATGACGGTTGTCAGTCGTTCTGTACCATCTGCCTCTGTCATGGGTGCTCCTGGCTGACCTTCACTGAGGTCGGCCGGGGGCGCAAAGACAAAAATGGGAATGACCCCCCCAGGTCATTCCCTCCTTTATGTTGTATCTAAAAATAGAGTCTGTCCTGCCTAGAATATGGGGCAAGTGTACTAGAGAACCAGTGTATGAGAGAACCAGAGAGCACAGCTGCTCCGTGTCAGATCCCACCGAAATGATGAGCTGCATGCCATTCTAGGGAGTGTCTCTGCAACAACCCCACCCGTTGCTTCCCTCCTCCCCCAACCCTTCTGGGCTACCGTTGCAGGGTCCCTCCATTTGTGTGATGAAGTAATAAAGAATGCAGGAATAAGAAACACTGAGGTTTTAGTGAGAAAAAATGAGGGGGAGGCAGCCTCCAGCTGCTATGATAGTCCAGGCAGGACATTAAACGGTGGAGGGGAGAGGAGCCCAGCATCCCGCTGCTTTGATAGTCCAGGCAGTACAGAATCTTTTCTTTAGACATGAAAGGAGGGGGTGCTGATGGAATTCAGCCCCCAGTTGCTATGATGAGGACGGTTGCCAGCCGTTCTGTACCATCTGCCGGGAATAACCGGGAGTCATTCCTATTTTTACCCAGGCACCCCCGGTTGACCTCACCTGAGGCCAGCCAGGAGCACTCATGGGCTGATGACGAGGACGGCTACCAGTCATACTGCACTGTACCGTCTGCCACCGGGGAAGGGAGGGGAGAGGATGCTGCTGTTCATTGCCCCAGCACCATGTCTACCAGCAGCATGCAGTAGACATACAGTGACATTGAAAGAAGTCAAGAAACGATTTTTTTCCCTTTTCTTTCTCGGGGGCAGGGTGAGTAAATTGATGACATGTACCCTGAACCACCCCAGACAATGTGTTTGAGCCTACAGGCATTGGGAGCTCAGCCAAGAATGCAAATGCTTTTCGGAGACTGCGGGGACTGTGGGATAGCTGGAGTCCTCAGTCGCCACTCCCTTCCTCCATGAGCGTCCATTTGATTCTTTGGCTTTCCGTTATGCTTGTCACACAGCACTGTGCTGTGGACTCTGTATCATAGCCTGGAGATTTTTTTCAAATTCTTTGGCATTTCATCTTCTGGAACAGAGCTCTGATAGAACAGATTTGTCTCCCCATACAGCAATCAGATCCAGTATCTCCCGTACAGTCCATGCTGGAACTCTTTTTGGATTTGGGACTGCATGGCCACCCGTGCTGATCAGAGCTTCACACTGTGCAAACAGGAAATGCAATTCAAAAGTTTGCGGGACTTTTGCTGTCTACCTAGCCAGTGCATCCAAGTTCAGATTGCTTTCCAGAGCGGTCACAGTGGTGCACTGTGGGATACCGCCCGGAGGCTAATACCGTCAGTTTGCGGCCACACTAACCCTAATTCAATATGGTAATACCGATTTTAGCGCTACTCCTCTCGTCGGGGAGGAGTACAGAAACCAGTTTAAAGAGCCCTTTATATCGATATAAAGGGCCTCATTGTGTGGACGGGTGCAGCGTTAAATCAGTTTAATGCTGCTAAAATCAGTATAAACGCGTAGTGTAGACCAGGCCTAAGTCTTCAGTCTCTGCAGTTTCTTTGTTGAGCTGAGGTGACAACACTTGAGTAAAGAACTCTGCATGGAAGTCTGCTGTTAAAAATCTCATTTCAGTTGTTTCAGGACCTCATTTTAATACACGCGGTTGCTTTTTAAAACTGTACTAGGAAGTTGATTACCTTTAACCGTGTCAGGGTTCAGAGTGGTAGCCGTGTTAATCTGTATCAGCAAAAAGAAAAGGAGTACTTGTGGCCCCTTAGAGACTAACAAATTTATTTGGGCATAAGCTTTCATGGGCTAAAGAGTGGGTTTTAGCCCACGAAAGCTTATGCCCAAATAAATTTGTTAGTCTCCAAGCTGCCACAAGTACTCCTCCTTCTTTTTACCTTTAACTGAAGTAATTATAAGATCATCATCCTCAATGTACAGGGTAAGCCAAAGTTCAGAGCCTATCAGTACAAACTTCTTAATATTTTATTCTTACTCATATACACTGGTTAAATTTCATTTGCCATGATGCTGCCTACAACCCCAATTAGTTAAATCTATCTGGAAATTCTCATAAACATCAGTAGTTTTTACTAACTGAAACAGTTTAATTTCATCGGTGAACTATACCAATTTGCTGGTTTCAAAATCACGAATAAGTGTATTATATAACTCTGATCTTAATACCAGTCCAAGCCCACCACTATCAACTTTTCTTCATGCTGAGTGGTGGCCATTCCCTGTAACTCTTCTGTTTCCCAAACCTGGGACGCCGCTTGTGTAGGGAAAGCTCCTGGCAGGCTGGGCCTGTTTGTTTACCTGCCACATCCGCAGATCTGGCCGATCGCGGCTCCCACTGGCCGTGGTTCGCTGCTCAAGGCCAATGGGAGCTGCTGGAAGCAGCAGCCAGTATGTCCCTTGGCCCGTGCTGCTTCCAGCAGCTCCTATTGGTCTGGAGCAGCGATCGGCCGGACCTGCGGATGCAGCAGGTAAGCAAACCAGCCCAGCCCACCAGGGGCTTTCCCTACACAAGCAGCATCCCAAGTTTGGGAAACACTGTCATAGAGTATACTGACAGAGCACTTTTATCTTTCCAGATGCTAGGTGTTCTCAAGGAATCTCTGTGTCGAATCTGGCAGTTTACAATCTGACCCTGTATGCTGCATATAACAGAAATATTTGTGGATGAGAATCTGCTTTGTGATCTGAATTTTAAATAGGCTAACTCATTTCAGAAATAGGATATTTGTTTTGGTTAAACAATATTGTCTATTTCCAATTAAATTGTAATAAAAGAGTTTATCATTTTTGTGGGTATAAGTAACCTCCTTTAATGTCTAAGCATTAGAACGTAGACATCCTGAACTAACTAAGGGCTTTTTCTCAATACCAAGTGTTGTGGTTTAACATGTACACAGAAAAGTGACTTAAAAACAACAGAATGCTACATGAAACAAACATACAGTAGAATTTTACTAATCTGAATTATTAGGGCCGGGAAGGTCCAAGACATCTGTGGGATTTATGGACTAGCAAGTACTAGGAGGAGGAACATGGCCATTAGCTTTCTATAATAAATGCCTTAGCACTGTTTAAGGGCATTACCGAGTGCCAGGAAAGGGGCCAGGAGGTGTCCAAGTGGCTTGTGAGATTCATGGTATTACCTGCTGTCAAAGGTTTTTCCCCACTTTGAACTTTAGCATCCAAAAAGTGGGGACCTGCATGATCACTTTTAAGTTTAATTACGAGCTTGAATTTGGTACGCTGCCACCAGCCAAAAATACAGTGTTTGGCACACTTCCTGTTCCCCAGAAACCTTCCCTGGGGAACCCAAGACCCAAACCCCTTGGGTCTTAAAACAAGGAGAAATAAACCATCCGCCCTCCTTTCTCCCCCCAGACATTCCCCTCCCTGGGTTGGCTTGGGAAGCTACACAGATCCAAACTCCTTGGATCTTAAAACAAAGAGGAATTAACCATTCCTTTCCTTTCTCCCCACCAGTTCCTGGTGAGTTTAGACTCAATCCCTTGGATTCCAAAACAAGGAAAAATCAATCAGGTTCTTAAAAAGCTTTTAATTAAAGAAAGAAAAGGTAAAAATTATCTCTGTAAAATCAGGATGGAAAATGCTTACAGGGTACTCAGATTCATATAGCCTAGAGGGACTCCCGCCCCACCAGCCTGAGATTCAAAGTTACAGCAAACAGAGGTAAAAATCCTTCCAGCAAAAGACACATTTATAAGTTAAGAAAACAAACATAAGACTAATCCGCCTTGCCTGGCTAGACTTACAATTTTGAAAAATGAAAGACTGATTCAGAAAGATTGGGAACACCTCGGTGTACGTCTGGTCTCTCTTAGCCCCAAGAGCGAACAACGAACAAAACAAACAGCACAAACAAAGACTTCCCTCCATCAAGATTTGAAAGTATCTTGTCCCCCCATAGGTCCTCTGGTCAGGTGTCAGCCAGGTTCACTGAGCTTCTTAACCCTTTACAGGTAAAAGAGACATTAACCTGTAACCATCTGTTTGACACCTGCACAGGAGCAATATCTCATTGATTTGTGCTTTGGTAATCTGCACACTAATTCTTTTCAATGATGCTTTGCAGGTGTTTACCCATCTGAGGTTTAGCAGAGTTCAAGTGCACAACTGAACGTAACATTGGGTGTAAGAGTTGGGCTTAAAAGGCCCTTTCTGTCTTGTTTTCAACTGTTTGAGAGTCACATTCACAGACTGCAAAGGGGAACAGCTCCTTCCTGCACCTCACTGGATTTAAAAACTAAACCTGCTATTTATACTAGCTGTAGCCTAAGCTTGCTGGATGGATGAGTTTTCTTCTGGTTTGGATATAAGGATGTGACAGGGAGCATGTGGGATACAATAGAGCAGTTCTGAGATAACTAAAAAGCATTGTAGCATACAGGCCAGGAGTGGGAAATCAAGTAAGAATGACCCAGTTGGCAATCTAGTGAAACAACACTTGTCAAAGAGATGATATCCAACTGTCTGTACTGCATGATTAGATTTTCAAATGAAATGGTAGATTTTGATGCCAATGAAATTGTTACTCTGAAATTTTAGTGTTGTGCATACATCTTTCCAAAATTATTTTTAAAGCATGTTATAACATTGGAATGAACTTGTGCACCCATATATTTACAGTAGATAGGAAAACTATAAAAACTTGTCTTTATGTTAATTCTTGATTTGTTATTAAATGAAAAGTTGATGTTGATACGAATGCATCTTAAATTGTAATTTCCTAGCTTTTTGAGTGCCTAACCCAGTAACTTTATGTATTTGTGTACATGTGTGTATTTATTTAGTGTATTTATGTGTAATGTTTTTATGTCTAATATGGTTTGGATTTTTGTTGTTGTCCTTGGTTTAATATATTAAAATGCCACTGCCATCACAGACTGAGATAGTCTCAATCTCTGTTCAGACTCGGCATGATTGATTTTAAATTCAAGTGCAAATTCTAATTTAGTACTGTTCTGTTCAGCTGGTTTTGAATTCTAGATGTGATCAAACAGAACAGCCCTGGTAGGAACCTCAACTAGAAGGTTATTTATTTACCCGTAAGGTAATCAAAGCCTTGAAAATTCATGGGCTGGTAATCAGTCTGAAGACGAACTACTTGGATCTTCCTCAGTATCTCCAGCACCTGTGAGTCAGGATCTTTACCAGCTTGTTCACTGTGCTACTCCTTGTGGACTGAGTCCTCAAAATTAAGGTCATTGATTCACAGTTCTCAAACACAATTTGAGTCTAGGAGTCTGTCAGCTAGGTCTGATAGTCTCTAATACAGACTCTGCTGGCTTTCTACTCATGAAGCCCTTACAAGTCCATATGGGATCACAGTCAAGGCACTCTTCTCTGTTCTCTGCACACCATACCTCTACAGTCCCAAGATCCCTGAAGTAGCAGTGTAAACTAAAGAACCCCACTCAAGGATGTGTCTGACAGATCCACTCATGAAAAATATGACTTAGGGTGCCCCTCTCAGTGGTTAGAGATACCACATTTTGTCACACCAATGCAGGTTCCATCAGTATTGTGTGGAAATAAGAAGCATCTGGCATGCCTTCACATGGCTTTCATTTTTTGACATAGGGTCAAATGGCTGGACAGCAGTGGTCTAAATCAATAGTCTAGACAGGACCCATAGTTCCTTTGTGCAGATGGAAGCTTCCCAAAACATCCT
Source organism: Gopherus evgoodei (assembly GCF_007399415.2). Taxonomy (NCBI): domain Eukaryota; kingdom Metazoa; phylum Chordata; order Testudines; family Testudinidae; genus Gopherus; species Gopherus evgoodei. The sequence goes on along the minus strand of NC_044330.1, from coordinate 75,356,991 downwards.
CTTGGTGCCAAAACCTTCCATCAAGGAAGTCTTAAGGTCAGTACCAAGCTGAACTAAACTTCTTTAGATTGGAAGCACTTCAGCACCAGGATTTTCTCTTGTTTTAACTCTGCATTTGTACAGTGCCCAGCACAATCCTGATTGCTGCTTTTGAGCATTGCCATAATATAAATATTTAATAGCAGTAATGATTAGCATTAGCAGGTACTGCTTTTGAGCACTTACTGTGGCTATACTTTGGTCCTGTCCATCTTGAGTAAATTTACTGTGGAAAAATCCTGTGTCCTACTACTTCTATAGTAACAAGATAGTAACAACTGAGTTTCCACTAAGAGCAATGTTTGCTGAAAGGAGGGTAGCCTGGTGGCTGAAAGCTTTGTTAAACGTGTATGTGACGGATCAGAAAATTGCAACTGAAATTTTGACAAAAGAAGAACAAAAAAGAAAGAACAATTTCCAGAACATTTTGGGGTGGGGAGAGGGATTCTCCCTCCTCTTCCCTCCCCACCCCCCCATTCCATCCATTTTTCAACCAGCTATACACTGGAGTGTAAATTTTTGATGACGGGAGGGAGGAAAATTTACATTTTCCCCAAATTTCTTCTTTTTAAAATATATTTTATAAAATTGGGGCTGGGAGATACAGACTTTCCCCTATATTATCAAGCGTGTGTATGCGTGCTCTGTGTGTGTGTAGTTAAAAATTTTAAGAGAAAAGACAACAGAGAGAATCATTAATCCTATATAAAAATTTTACATCAGAAAATGTTTTTTTTTTAAAGTTGGCATTAAGTGAATGAGACAATTAATTTAGCCCTTGCTGTTTTCCCCACACAGCACAGAACAAAATAGTTTTTCATTGTTACAAAAGAAAGGAAGATGGGGAGAAAGCCCAATGTTATATTTTATCTGTCAAAGACAGATTTAAATAGTACATCAACCATGGAGCCTGGCACTTGACCGCAGTATAGTTATTTTTATTTCTGAAAGAAAGATTTATTAGAATATAATTTGTACTCCCAGGCTAGTGTTTTGTGAATAGTTGGTTTGAACACTTGAGTTCCATAGAGCTTTTGGAGCTGGGGCAATCTAGCAAAGAACATTGCAGATAATTTTAAAGAAACAACTAGAAACACTGGAAAAAGGAGTGTGAATTCTGAGTCATCAGCTGTCAGTATTCAAGTACATTTTTATAACATTGTGTTTGTAATTGCTGGTTCCTTTAATGTGATGTGTATTATTGCTTTGGTTATTGCCTATGTTCCAAAGTCAAATTATATTCTTTCTCTTATTAACAAATTGTCTTGTCTGTTTTTATTTGTTTTTTTGTGGTGGGATGCTCTTCCAGGCATTTGAGAAGAGGATATTATGTATCTTTTCATTCTGAGATTGCTTTTCCCCTCCATTTTGACCTCACCATTGCTCTTTTGCTTGTTGTAGTAACTGCTGTTAGAGACTTTTCATACCTGTTTGTTATAGTGCATTTAATGGGATGAACAACATGTTAGCTTCTATTTTGTTCCCTATCTAATCCTAATAATAATACACCTCTACCTCGATATAACGCTACCCTTGGGAGCCAAAAAATCTTACCGCGTTATAGGTGAAACCTAGTTATATTGAACTTGATTTGATCCGCCGGAACGTGCAGCCCCGCCCTCGCCTCGGAGTGGTGCTTTACCGAGTTATATATGAATTCGTGTTATATTGGGTGGTGGTGTTAACGGGGTAGAGGTGTATGCCTCACAATAATGAACTAGTAGTTGCCCATGGGTTAAATTCACCTTTGTGCAGAGAGCCAGCACAAGGTCTAGATGCCACTTAAGTCCAAATTAAGTCCTCAGAATAGATCTAAAGTGATGCATAAAGGTTTGAACTGGCCTGCTACACAGGAATGAATGTCACCCCATGAACCCCCTTTTGTTTTTTGTTCTTTTTTTGGTCACACATGAATGTTGTGTTTGTGGAGAAGACTGCTCTCTGTTCTCAAAAGTGTATATTTCCTGTAGTAGATGAGTCCCAAAACTTGTAAAACTTTCTATTGACTTTAAGTGTTTTGAACTCACAAAGTCCAATAGCTGTTGCTTATATACGAGCATGTCACCCTAAAATTCAGGTCTGGAGCTGTAAACAACACCTAGAGCCTCTTGTAAATATGCTAAATACCTATGTTGGATGGTGGGTGAACTTAACAAAAAACGAACAAGAAGAAAACCTGATTGCATTATTGGGTTTGAATCTGTAGAGCTGTTGATTTTTCTGTCTTTGAATTGTAAAATGGCCTGTACTAGGGCTATTGTGATGTTTGCTGTATAAATGCACACATAATAATATAGTTCCTTGACTTTTTGGCAGTCTTGTGCCTTGAAAATAGAGAGTCTACAGGTGGGTTTTCTTTAGAATGATACTGCTGCCGCTCTCATTTTGGAGGCTTTTCCATATTCTGAATGCAACTTAAGGTAGGGCAGCTACCATTTGGAGAGTGAGGACTGGATTTGGGGGCCCATAGGAAACTTCCTTGAGACTTGGCTGTGCTATTATCTTTTCAGTTTCTCTGTCCGCAACTCCTCAATCTCTTTTCCCTCCTACCCCAACAATTTTCTGTTGAATGCTAGCTGCAGCTAGCAGAGCACCAGGCAATGCAGCATTGGCCTTTTTTGGCCTATGTGTTTTTTGTGGGTCACAAAAGTCATTGTGAAGGAAGCCTGAATGTTTGGTATGTTGAAGAATAGATCAGAAGGAAGAGATGGAGAGGGAGAGAGATTGAATAAACAAAACAATACTCATTGTCCCAACTGACTTGAGGAGAAGGAAGCCTCTTTGCATACCTATACAGTGAATCATTGTTCTGATAGTCTCTGCAGGGTACTTAGATACCACATTGATGACTTGTATAAATGCTTAGATTAAATGTCAATATTGCCAATAGCCCTTAGCAAGAATAACTGCATAGCAGAGCAGGGAAGATAGTAAAGTTCTTCAGTTCATTTTTGAGAGCACCACAGCAACAAAAACACACAGCAGTTTTAGGAAATATTTAGGCTTTCTTTTCTCTTTAAAGATGATTCTAGAAAGATGCATCTCACTGAAATCCATTTCTGTTTTGCATGTTTTAATTGGACCTGAGTAAGTAACATTTACATGTCCATGTTGTTTTCCTTACCAGTAATATACTACACTCTCATTTTACTTGAAATTAATAAATATTTTATTTCCATAATGCTTCTCATTTCAGAGAATCTGAACAGGTTACACAGATTCCACTTATACACTCATACAGGGAAGACTGAGTGGGTGCAAAAGAAAAGTAAAGATTGGGTTTACATACTGCTTCATATGCTGCTATGTCAAATAATTTTAAATATACAATTTCTATAAACTGTTCATATTTATAGAGGCAGGATTTGAACCTCTGGTTTCATTTGAAGACTTAATTTCAAAATTTCCAACATTTCACTATAAATACATACCATTTTCCGTGTGGACTTTAAAAATCACACTTACCCAGATATATTTGGCAGAACTGGGAAATAACACTCTACATTCCTGCTGGGCTGGTCAGATAATATTTAAAGAGAACTTCTGAAAAAGAGAGGTGACTTTCAGAACCTGCTTTGGAACAACAGGATTGAAGTTCAACTTCATATTAGCTTTCGGTGGCTCGGTGAATCTTATGTCAGCACTGCAGTGCACCGAGTCTTATGAGCATCGTAACAAAGAAATGTGAAAATTGTTCTCTTTCCTTTTGTAAAAGGACCTGGCTAACGTAACATGCATGCAAGGGGGATTTTTTTCTTTCCTTTGTTTCATTTCTCCCCAGTATGTTAGAGCAAAGGGCTTTATAGAATTAATTTATCTATGAGAAATGTGTTTGAGATAATAACTTATTTTATTACTGTAATGCAATACTTGACACATATCAGTTTGCAAGATTGTCATTACATATCAAAGGGTATGTATGAGGTGATAGCATACTTTGTTCTCTGCCTCTGAAATCAGCAAACCTGAACATGGAGAGCTGTTTTAATATGCAGTTTGTTGTGAAATGATTGGTTGGCTTTCCCTTCTGGGCAGTGGTTGGAACTAAACTGATCATGTGTAAGAGCATAATAAGGAAAAACCTTAACAATGCATTGGCTACTGGAAGTTTATTGTTTCCGTTATTAGATTCATGTTCAATCATTTATTGTGGATTTCATTCCTTTACTGAAAGCCATAATACTGAATGTCAAAAACCATTTCATTCAGATTCACATTCTTCTCTGCATTCCTGTGCATACGGCCCGATGGACCAATTTTTGCATGGTAGAGCTAAATGGAGATGGGAGTGGAGTCTTAAATCTGTAAGCAGGACGAATGACCTATCCAGCAGCTGGTTTTCATATAACACTTTATAATGCATGAGCTGAGGAAATGGATTTTGCCTCTCACACAATGGGAATTGTGGGAAGGCATTGGAGGATTAGTGGCACTTGAGTGGACCTAGACTATGTCCATGCAACGGAATGGTCATGTTGGCAACTGACAAGTTGTGCTAACTGATGCTGTAGCTTGACAGGCCAAGCAGCTCAAGTTAAAAGCATGACCACAGTGAAGGGTTTTCGAATATGGACAGGAGTTGAGTTAGGGAAAACACTTATGTTATTACTTGAGTTAACTGCATGGAAGACAAGCTTATAGCTGTTAAAGCCAAGGTTCAGGAAGAGGGTAAACTCTGAGGCTGTGCTTTAGAGCAGGTTGTAAAAGCTGCCTACTGAAAGGTGCGGTTTTCATTCCTGCAAATTGGTCATTAGTCTTCTAAAATAACTATTTTTCAATTCATTATTTTTAAGTGCTGACAAATATATCATGCATCTACCAAAACAAAGACCTGCCTCAGAGATGACAGTCTAAAGTCAAGAGGACACATGTAGCAGAAGTTATAAACAGATGACCAAAGGTAAAGGAAGAGAATGGGAAAAAGTGACAATAATACCCAATAAGACATCTTGATGGATCTGTGAAAAAAGATATTTTTGTTTACTTTCCTTCCTCATAGTGAAAATCGATGATCTGAAATATATAAAATTTGGGGCAGAAATCTCTAAAGTATATAATACAGGGTGTAATCCAAGAACAGACTAGATTGCTTAGATTTTTGCATCATTTTTGCTGTTTCTAAGGGAAGGGAGAAATTGGATGCACTTAGATCACTAGCAGGGATATTTAAGACAATATAAAAAATAAAACACACACACTTAAACACAAATGAGAACATTTGTAGGAGTCTGGTTTCTTAGCCAAACCCCCCCCAAACAAACAGAAAATGCCATTCATCAGTTTATGTTGTTGTAATAGATGCCTTGGAAATGGGACACATTTAGGTGATGTATAGTATTGAGTATGTTTATGTATTTACCTATCAAATTTTTACTCCTAGGGGATTCTGTGGGACTGCACACCTGCAGAAAACACCACCCACTCTGCAAATTTCCTGTGTTTCCCTGCAGAAAATAACAGAGAAGCAAAGGGAATCTGTGCGCTGGGGACGACCATGGGTGCAGTTTTTTGGGGGGATTCCCCCCCTCCAAACAGAGGCAAAGCATTGGGGGGGGGCACATGAACTTACATGTCACTTTCCGCCACCCATTCTGCAAGCACAGAGCTGCCCAGCTGAAGAAAGCTGTGTCTCCACTATACTGAGGCCTGGTCTACACTACGCATTTATACCAAATTTAGCGGCGTTAAACCGAATTAACCCTGCCCCCATCCACACAACGAAGTCTTTTATTTTGCTATAAAGGGCTCTTATTACCGATATCTGTACTCCTCCCCGACAAGGGGAGTAGTGCTGAAATTGGTATTGCCATGTCAGGTTAGGGTTAGTGTGGCCGCAATTCGACAGTATTGGCCTCCAGGCGCTATTCCACAGTGCACCATTGTGACTGCTCTGGACAGCAATCTGAACTCGGATACATTGGCCAGGTAGACAGGAAAAACCCCGCAAACTTTTGAATTTCATTTCCTGTTTGCCCAGCGTGGAGCGCTGATCAGCATGGACTGTACGGGAGATACTGGATCTTTATGAGGAGACAAATCTGTTCTATCAGAGCTCTGTTCCAGAAGACAAAATGCCAAAGCATTTGAAAAAATCTCCAGACAGAGGCCACAGCAGGGACTCAAGACAGTGCTGCATGACAAGCGTAACGGAAAGCCAAAGAATCAAATGGACACTCATGGAGGGAGGGAGGGGGTACTGAGGACTCCAGCTATCCCAAGGTCCCCGTAGTCTCAGAAAAGCATTGCACTCTTGGCTGAGCTCCCAATGCCTGAAGGGTCGAACACATTGTCCGGGATATAGTCGTCAGTTTGCCCCCTAGCCCCATGAAAGAAAAGAGAAAAAAATCATTTCTCGCCTTTTTTCAATGTCACTGTATGTCTACTGCATGCTGCTTGTAGACACGGTGCTGTGGCGCTGAACAGCAGCATCCCCTCCCCTTCCTTTCCTGATGGCAGACGGTACAAAATGGTTGAAAACCGTCCTCATCATCCTGTGAGTGCTCTTGGCTGGCCTTGGTGAGGTCGGCAGGGGGCGCCTGGGCAAAAATGGGAATGACTCCCAGTCATTCCCTTCTTTAAGTTTCTCCTGGAGAGGCAGACGGTGCAAAAGGCTTGGTAACCATCCTCATCATAGCAGCTGGAGGCTGAGCTCTTCCCCCCCCCCCCACCTTTCATGTTTAATGAAGATTCTGTACTGCCTGGACTATCATAGCAGCTGAAGGCTGCCTCCCCCTCATTTTATCTCACTAAGTCAGTGTTTCTTATTCCTGCATTCTTTATTACTTCATCCTGCAAATGGGGGGACACTGCCACGGTAGCCCAGGAGTGGGAGGAGTGTAGCAACGGGTGGGGTTGTTGCAGGGGCACCCCATAGAATGGCATGCAGCTCATCATTTCTGCCGGATATCTGGAGCTCTGACCCGGAGTGGCTGTGCTCTCTGGTTGTCAAGTAGACTTGCCCCATATTCTAGGCAGGACTGACTCTATTTTTAGACAAAACATAAAGAAGGGAGTGACCCGGGGAGTCATTCCCATTTTTGTCCGTGGACCCCCGGCCGACCTCAGTGAGGCTAGCCAGGAGCACCCATGACAGCAGCAGATGGTACAAAAGGACTGGTAACCATCATCGCCAATTTCTAGCAATAGACGGTACAAAAGGACTGGTAACCATCATCGCCAATTTCCAAAGCAGCAGATGGTGCATTAGGGCTGGTAACCATCTCTGCCAGCTTGCAAAGGCAAATGAATGCTGCTGTGTAGCAGTGCAGTACTGTGTCTGTCAGCAGCATCCAGTACACATATGGTGACAATGACAAAAGGCTAAACGGGCTCCGTGGTTGCCATGCTATGGCGTCTTCCAGGGAGATCCAGGGAAAAGGGCGCTAAATGATTGTCTGCTGTTGCTTTCACGGAGGATGGATTGAGTGACGACATTTACCCAGAATCACCCGCGACACTGTTTTTGCCCCATCATGCATTGGGATCTCAACCCAGAATTCCAATGGGCGGGGCAGACTGCGGAAACTATGGAATAGCTACCCACAGTGCAGCGCTCCAGAAATCGATGCTAGCCTCGGTACATGGATGCACACCGCCAAATTAATGTGTTTAGTGTGGCTGCATGCACTTGACTTTATATAATCTGTTTTAAAAACGGTTTCTGTAAAATTGGAATAATCCCATAGTGTAGAAATATCATAGAATCATAGATTATTAGGATGGAAGGGACCTCAAGAGATCATCTAGTTCAACCCCCTGCTCAAAGCAGAACCAATCCCCAAATGGCCCCCTCAAGGACTGACCTCACAATCCTGGGTTTAGCAGGCCAATGCTCAAACCACTGAGCTATCCCTCCCCCCAATATCCTGATTCTGCAGCTGGATGCTACCTCCTGGGTCCTAGTGCTAGTCGTGCTCCTCTTCTGTGTGCTGGAAGCCTTCCTGTTTTCTATTCCATGCAACAGTGAGTGCCCATGGTGGGGCTGGGTAAGGGGGGGTGGGGAAAATGAGGGATGAGGTGGGTGAGGGGGTGTGGGGAAGAGGCAGTGGGGAAGGAAAGGGGGTGGAATAGGGCAGGGGGAGGGGAATGTGGGAGTGAGGGGAGGGGGAATGGAGAAGAGAAGGGAATAGGGGAATTGTGATGGGAAGCGGGAGCCCAGCATGTAGCCTCCCCTTGACAGCAGCTGAGGCTCCCCCATAAAACACGCCCATCGAACCTTCACCCTGACAAACCCTACCTCCCTGCACCTGGACCCCTCTGATGAACCCCCACTCCCAGATCCCCACCCCACTGATCCCCTACCAGGTGCACCTGGACCCCCCACACCTCATCAAGCCTCACTCCCCCAGCACCCAACTCCCCCACACCCATACCTCCCCACTGTGTCCCATCTCCCTACACTGCTGAGTGTCTGTATCGGGGGAACTGAGGGCTTCAGGGTGATCTCCCACCTCAATGCAGCCAGTGATTTGTGCTCCTCACTGCCATGTTAGAATCACATTTATTTACTGACAAAATTTGCAGAATTTTGCAGAATTTTAAAATATTGTGCACATAATTTTTAATTTTTTGGTGCAGAATTTTATTTTTTTTTGCCACAGAATTCCCTCAGGAGTAAATTGTGTACTTAAAATATTCTTTTCATCCTAGGATTTTTAATCCTAATCAAGTCACAAGAAAGGTACTTTCAGTAATATCACAAATTGCTAAAAGATGATACTTAGCAAAATGAAGATATATATATTGTAGTTTTCACTAAATTTATACGGTATACTGTCATTTTTTTTTCATTGTTTACTTCCAGAATGGCCCTGTCACAGTACAGAATGGAAATATTTTATCTTTTTGGAACTCATGCTTTGGTTGTATTGATTCAGATATATACCAATGAGTGACAATAGGGAAATTGGAGGCGGGGAAAGGAGGCGTCAGGTTGGTTTCCTGATAAATCAAGCACCAGAAAAGTTCAGAAACAGATTTATGCTCTATCCCCAGCATTCCCTGATCAACACAGTAAACAGCCTCTTTTAAATCAGTTTTAGAATCCAATCTCTGAAACTATTTTTAGTACTTACTGGCACTAGATGCTTCTTCTGGGCAACTGTACCAGATTTATAACTATGAAAGTGCAGGGTTATTTATTACCTTGAAATAGGCAGTGAAGTGGCATCTTGTACATGCATATGTCAAGCACCTTTCAAATTTTAGTAAGGTGGCTAAGCTATGTCTTTCCCAGAACAATACAAAAAAGGATAACTTTTTTTTTTGAAAAGCATCTCTTTTGTCTCAGAAGTAGAAATGATCCCCTGAGGAGTTCAATGTTCAACACAAATTTTCTATTTGAGTTTACAAATCCCGGCAAAGAACAAAAGTTTTGGAAGGTCTTACCATCATATGTATTTCAGCAGTTTTTACCCTAAGGCGTCTGTGTTTGTGTTACCCATGTAACCCACACAAAGATTTTATCAAGATTTTTCCTAAAAGTAAACAATACAATCAAGAAGCAAAAGTTTCAACCACTTTGGCTTACAAGATATGATGCAAAAGATATGATGCGAAAGAACTTTATTGTATAAATACAAACTCAGAGGTTCAAATTTATTTTTTGCACCTATATAACTGAGTAAAGTTTCTGTCTCTTAAAAGAAAATTTGGGAGGCATGTGCATATTTCCTTCAGTTATTTGTTTAGAGTGCGGGGAGGGAATGAAATGAGATTGAGGTATAGACTTAATGGGTATGAATTTCTGTATATTTGCACTAATTTTCAACAGTGTCAAGGGGCTTTTTGTTTCTGTTTTCCATGATTTATGAACCAAAGCCACATGTATGCAGTGTTGTTGTAGCTGTGTTGTCGCAGAATATTAGAGAGACAAGGTGAGTGAGGTAATATCTTTTATTGGACTAACTTCTGTTGGTGAGAGAGACAAGCTTTAGAGCTACATAGAGCTCAAAAAGCTGAGGGCTTGTCTACATCAGAAAGTTGCAGCGCTGGTGAGGGAGTTACAGCGCTGCAACTTAGGAGGTGTACACATCTGCAGGGCACCACTAGCGCTGCAACTCCCTGTTTGCAGCGCTGGCCGTACTCCCGTTTTGTCTCGGGTGTAGAGGATCCAGCGCTGGTGATCCAGCGCTGGTAATCAAGTATAGACACTTACCAGCGCTTTTCTTGACCTCCGTGCAATAAGCAGGTATCCCAGCATACCTGAGGAAGCCTCTGGTAATCAAGCAGGTCTCCTTCCCCGGTTTGCTCTCGCGTTCCCCGAACCCCGAGCAAGCAGGTCTCCTTCCCTGCGGTTTGCAGGGTGGTTCGGGGAACGCGAGAGCAAACCGCGGCGAAGCTGGTCTCCTTTCCCGGTTTGCTCTCTCGTTCCCCGAACCCCCGAGCAAGCAGGTCTCCTTCCCTGCGGTTTGCAGGGTGGTTCGGGGAACGCGAGAGCAAACCGCAGCGAAGCTGGTCTCCTTTCCCGGTTTGCTCTCTCGTTCCCCGAACCCCCGAGCAAGCAGGTCTCCTTCCCTGCGGTTTGCAGGGTGGTTCGGGGAACGCGAGAGCAAACCGCGGCGAAGCTGGTCTCCTTTCCCGGTTTGCTCTCTCGTTCCCCGAACCCCCGAGCAAGCAGGTCTCCTTCCCTGCGGTTTGCAGGGTGGTTCGGGGAACGCGAGAGCAAACCGCGGCGAAGCTGGTCTCCTTTCCCGGTTTGCTCTCTCGTTCCCCGAACCCCCGAGCAAGCAGGTCTCCTTCCCTGCGGTTTGCAGGGGGGTTCGGGGAACGCGAGAGCAAACCGCGGCGAAGCTGGTCTCCTTTCCCGGTTTGCTCTCGCGTTCCCCGACCCCCCCTTGAAGCCGCCCAACAGCGCTGCAGTGTGGCCACATCTAACACCACTTGCAGCGCTGGTTGCTGTAAGTGTGGCCACTCTGCAGCGCTGGCCCTATACAGCTGTACTAATACAGCTGTAACAACCAGCGCTGCAAAATTTTAGATGTAGACATGGCCTGAGGAAAAGTCTGTAATAGCTCGTAAGCTTGTCCCTCTAGCCAACAGATGTTGGTCCAATAAATATTACCTCATCTGTCTTGTCTCTCTAAAGCCACGTGTCCATCATCCTCAGTTCCCATTGAAACGGATGGAAGTGGTAAATTTGCTGAGCAGAATCTGTTTTAAGGTAAGGAACACAGTTGCCTTTGTTTTTCTGTGAACAAATGGATGTCAGTCTGAATTGGCTTCTTCCTGACAGACTACCCTGGTTACAGAGAAGGGAAGGAATAGGGTGTTTTGCAGGTCCACATTGCTCAAACTCCTGGTCATCCAATAACTCTAAAATTTAGAATCTCAAGGTGCCTTGTTCTGGTGACCAAAGCAGAATGGGCTCTTTATTTAGGTCTAGTTGAGAGAGTACCCAGAATTGCTTTCTTCCTGACACTTCCTGAACCACAATTATGTGTTGGTAAGTGATATCCATGAAATGTGTAATCATGTATTTACAGATGATTGGTTCTTTGGTCCCTGTTAACCTTAACTGGCAAATGCATCAAATCTATAATGGTGTGACATGTAGAATATGCTATCATAAAAGTTCAAGTTTGTAATAAAGAACAATGAGATACCTAACGTAAACCCTAAATCCTTTCTTCCCTGTATAAAATCCTAGTGCCATTACAAAGAAGTGGAAAATTGCTGGGACAGGAAATGTCTCTGAAACCCTCCGTTAGGCTATGGAAAAATGGAAGCATTTAGAACAATGCTCAGTCATATTCAATACCTTAAACTGTCCATCATGTACTTAATCAATCTCCTGTTCAGCAGAGTGTGTGTGTATGTCTCTCAACATGTATAATGGGATGTGATGTGGAAGAGAATCCACTTTTCTAGTTCTCCTACCTATATTTGTTACCTGTCCCTGTTCTGGGGAAACTGTCCTTAAAAGAAGTATGATTTTGAGTTTAAGGCCTTGGAGTGGTTGTCAAGAGAGCGGGTTCAATTTTTGGATGTGCCATGGACTTTTTGCATGATGTTGGACAAGTGATGTACTCTCTCTATCTCAGGAGCCCATCTTTAAAATGGGAGTAGTAATACTTCCTTACCTCAGAGTATTGTGGGGATACATTAATTAATGCTTGTGAGATACTTGGCTGCTTTGGTGATGCACCTAGATAGGAGTCCATTTGAGCTAAGTTTGCAGAACCACTCAAGTGACCTTCAAATTATTTCATGCTATCATGACTTTACATCCTGATGAGATGAAGCAGTGTGCTGATACCACAGTACAAGCATCATAATAGTGTGATGCAGAGAATTTATGTTGGAGGGAAAACTGTTAAAAGTGGCAGCCCTGGTAACCCAGGATAAGAGAGAACCTGAAAAATACATGATTTGCAGTATTGTTACACAAACTTAGGTTGTTACTATATTGCCTACTTTGCTATAGGACAACTTGTAATATGGGAAGATACAGTTCCTATGCCAAAACTGGAAATCTGTCTTGTTAACCATCACTACAGCACCCCTAACATGAATGGTGAAGAGAGGCTTGTCAGGGCTTAGTTGGGCCATAGAACTGCTAATGACACCTTCATGTCAGGACAACTGTACTGACATTTGTCATCTTCAGTATAAAGCTTAAATTTAAGGAAACTGCTAGTATGTTTTGCTAAACTCATGTGTAAAGAACTTATATGAGGGCATGGAAGGCAATTATTCTGTGTGCTAGACCTTTTCCTGTTCACAGTTGGGTCAAAGAACATTCATCAGCTTTCACTAGCTCAGGAAATATGAGACAGCTTTATGGATAAAATTGTCAGAGAAGTCAAATCCAACGGAGATTTGAGGAAATCAAAGTTGGGAAGAGTTCTGAAGAGAAAGGACAGACTGCCCTGTGGTGGTAAGGAACAGCAAGAGACATTACTCTCAGTCTTTCTGCAATAACATTAAATTTAGCTTCCCAAGCAATTCAGTGCTTGTGTATTCCCCCTAAACCTCCTTTTTGTTCAGATTACAATACTTTGGACCACTTACTGATTCTCTGATGACTTGCCCATTGTATTTCTTACTTTCTCTCCCTTTTGAAATAATAGTTCCTTATCCGTACTTTGTGTTGAGTCCCTGCCTAGTATTATGCTCGCTATTGTTATAATGTAAATAGTTAGGCTTTGAGTGTATGGATAGGAAATCTTTGCTTGTGCTTTACAGCTAGGGTCGCTCTTTTAAAACCATAAACTGAGGTTGAGAAATACTTAGGCACTTGTAAGTTCATTGATAAATTTGTATTCCACCAAATGGATTTTGCCCTTGGATTTTTCATATTTATACAGTTTTAGGCAAGGAGCTGAACATATTTACATACAGGTTCTTGTACAGGCATTTCCTTTAGCTTAGATTTATGGAAATTCAGAGCCTCCAAGTTCCACTTTTGAGTTTTGGGTTTGACTGTCTAAGCAAAACTTAGTATAGATTGTTGTTATATTTTGCAGGATTTACATCAACAGCATATGAAACAGCAACTGTGCATAGTATTGATACAAAACCATGCATTTACACAAGTTTACTTGAAACCGGGCCTCAGTACTTTAACCTCAGCAGATGTTCTGACAAACCTTGCTTGAGTTTCAACAAGTTTATAATGGAACCCAACAGCAGGCAAATTTCCTGTGGATTTCTGTTTGTGTTGCAAATATTTCACAGATCTCTAATTTCAGTTTCTTCTTTGAGGCCATCTTGCTGTCTTTTAGTATGTGTACACCACACTCGTTCCCCCCCCCACCCTCCTGTGGAACCTAAGTTGCATGCAGTATTGCAGAAAGGAAAGCGGAAAGTCGGTGTGCATTAAATGACAGAGAAGCATAATGCAGCAGAATCTTTCAGAATGAATACAAATCTGAATCACACATTGTGACAGCAGACCGGAGACCTGTATTCCTTTTCATTAGAGCTGCGGCATTCCTGCTACCATGGTTCTGAATGTGCTAGTATTTACTTATTATCTATAGTAACTCTGTATTTAGTGGGTTTAACTTTGCTGTGGATATTTACACGTTTCACATTCAAAGTGTCAAGCTTGAAAGAAAAATGCATGCTTTTAAAAAACAAAATCTGAAAACTAATCTGTCCCATTTTGCAGCTCCTATATAATTTTGCATTGCAAATCTTGTGTCTGTGTTACTGTAATCCTTTCTCTTGGCTCATTCTTGACTGCACCTGCTGTGCTACAGTGTTCCATAGGAATTCTCTTGGCAACAACAGAACATTGGGACCTACCTTGTATGTTCAAAGAAGTGCAAGTGTTTCCTTCTTGGCTATACCTGAAATGTTCATCAGCCAGCAAACAGCTGAGCTATTTCAGGGGAAGGTTCTTAAAGCACTTTAGGATCATGTGGATGCAAGGTGCTTATATATTGAAGATTTTCTTATTAAAGTATTATTATTGCAAATGACTTATCTGTTTAAAATAATTTTGTATCAAGGAGTCAGGAAACCATTATGTCTGATTCACTGTTTGATGCCAGGATTATCTAACCACAAGTGTTTTGTATGGTAGGTTCTTGCATTTTAGAATGGTTAAACTGTATGGGCCTACTTGCTCATTGTATATTTTATTACCACTTTGAATATTTCTTATATACATTCTGTATAGATGTTGTCATTTGTACAATCTGCTAAAAAGTTTTAGGTCCTCAACCTGTTAAAATATGGTTAATTTTATGCACTGTGAGTAAATTGCCTTAAGTTAAACATGTCTGCAGAAACAAGGCCTTCTTGCCAATGAGAACCTGATTCTGTAAGGTGCTGAGCGTTCTCCTTCAGTGAAATATAAGCACACCATGCACCTTACAGGATCTACCCCTTAACTCTCTGATGGTCTCAACAATAATCACAAACACTGATTCCCTTTTAAAATCCAAAGTGCTATGCATCACACAGTATTGTACATTTTTAATGTGAATTTTTTTACCATAGTGGGGGGTTTGGGCTTTATTTATTTAAGAAACCATTGTAGTCTATCAGTTTATCAGCATCCAATGGAGCTGTTACTGTCTATCCATTTATTGGTTTGCAAACTTAATTTCCTGAGTCGTCTTGGCCACAGCAGGCCATGTTAATGGCGCCTGCACTGACCCATGGCTTTGCTTTTCCAGTTCATCCAGTCAGTAATCTGCCAACTAAGAGCCCAATCATGCAAATATTTTCTGCTAGGCTTAGCTCTTACTCCAGAATCTGAATCCCATTGAGTTCAATGAGACAGCTTGTGATACTGCAGAATCACATAGGCCAGAAGTAAGTTTGTACAGGAATGGACCCTAGGAGCCCTGTCTACTGTCCCAGCATGCTAGCCTGTTGTAGCACTGAAAGAGCTGTTCCACTTCACTGTGTTGAGTGTCTGTGTTTGAAGAGTTGTGTATTTACAAGTCTACTTCAATGTTACACATTTTAAAAATTTTTCTAATTTTGTATTTACATGACAGCCCAAAACAGCACCGAAAAGGACATTTGGATCCATTACGAATGATCAGGTAAATATGGCAGGGAGTTCTTTCAACAAAAATACCGATTTGTAATTACAGGAACCTCACAATGTAATGCATGACTCCAGTGAAGTGAATGGTCTTATATTGTAAGGAAGCAGAGTTTAAGCTGAAAATCTGAGCTGATACCTTTGCTTAAGTGCATATCACTGTGCTGTTCTTTTGAGAGAGAGAGAGAGAGTCTCATGGTCTGAGCCAAGAGCTCCTTGATGCTAATCCTGGCTCTGGAAAGAGAAGCTTGGGAGTTACAGTGCTTAGCATGTCTTAAAATGAGATAATTTAACTATTCCTTTGTTACTCACATCAAAAAATTGGGACAATACTTCCCAGTTTTAAAAGTACTGGTTTGTAAAGCACTTTGAAGGTGAACAATACTTTATATGTGCTAACTTTCTATTATATTTTTCTTATGAGCTAAATTCAGATACCTTTGCTGCTGTTGAGTAGCACCAACACCAGGAATAATCCCAGTGATGCAGTGGGACAGGTTTGTTAATAAGAGTGTCGGAATCTAGCCCTGTGGGTGAAATCCTGACCTCTTGAAGTCAGTGCCAATGTTCCCATTAGCTTTGGTGGAGCCAGAATTTCATCCTCTGTGTTTGTTTGGTGAGAGTTAAAGCTGATAGCTCAGCCTGGATTATCACTCTTAATTCTAAATTGCTTTACTCATGTAGGACTTGGTCAGAGCTTCATAGTTCCTTTTGTTGTTGAATGTTTCATCATTTTTCAAAGACTATTTAAAATGGGAGAGTTTTCCATCCTCACGATAGGTGTGTTAAAGTATGTATTTAATGGCACAGTCCCTATTCTTATTCATTTCAACAATACGTACCAATAGGTTTGCTTGAATTGGTCTGTTAAAAAAAATCTGCATTAATTGTCAATTTGACTGGCTTTACTGCCACGTACGTACTTTGCCCAATTTTATATATGCCTTTGACCCTAGGCATCCTAAGCTAGGCTTTGTGTGTATTTATACTTTTTTGTGAGTATTAAAGTTATTATTGTAATTACAAAAGGCATCTACTACAGCTGTGCATGAGTTGTGTCAGCATAGTGACCCTTAAGATATTTAAAAATGTATAAGAAAACACTATTCTCTTTATGGACAAGCCCTTTACCATTTAAGTGGAATGAAACTACTATGGTTTTATAGATACTACTTTTAAAAATCTATGAAATTTATAGACTGACATCCTTTCTGTAGGTGTTTGTTTTTTTTAAAACAACCTAAAGAATTCTATGGCAGGGACATAATTCTCTAAAATTTTCTATAGGATGTTTCTGAGGAATTCTGCCAGAAGGGTGGAATCATTAGATATATGTGATTAGGCCATAACCTAACTATTCACTGCTATCACTTTGACAACAAAAGGGATGGAAGGAAAAGATGAGTATAAGAATCTACACCTCATATGGAAAGATCTTATCCCCTGGGATTTAATGGAGAACAATAACTTGTCTTTACCATTTTAAAATTAATCTATGAGGGTATGGTTACACAGCTGCTGGGGTCAACAGATGCGGTGGCAGGGCCCGTGCCAGTGCACTAAAAATAGCTGTAGACATTGCTTTTATGTTCGGTCTTGGACTCTGAAGTTCTGAAGCTGGAACTTCCACGTTGTTATTTTCAGAGCACCAGCACGAGACCTATTAGCAAAAGTCTGGCAACCAAGGTTGTGAGACTTGCTCCTGGCAGCTGTGTAGACATACCCTAATATAACAGGAATGTAATGTTCTGTGTGTTGCTGTAGATCAGTTTAAAATTTGCATAGAAGAGCTAGTTCTCTATTATATTTGGTATTTTTTAGAATAATTTCTATAGAAATCTGAATTTAATTAATCCCAGTCTATATGGTATCAATTTTGCATAAAACATTTTGCTAAAATGCTGATATTTTCAGTAAAGATTCTAATTTGTGTTGGATTTTTTGCTGTTTCCCTAGCAGTTTACTGCTAGTGACCGGGAACTGAAGTTCTACGTTTAAGCCAAAATCATATGCTATAATGAAAAATGTGTCTCTTGTCATATGTGATAGTTAAAGAAAAGCTAAATTGGGTATGAAGTTTCATGAATTAGAAGTCTGTATATAGTGTTTGTTGTAGTTGCAGGAGCTAATGACAGAATAATCAATGCACATCTGTCAGCTTGTGTGCAAATAAAGAACGGAAGGAAAGCTGATTTTTTTTCCCCACTCTTACTAGGCTTTTGTGGAAATCAGTGTTGAAAGAGCAGTTTATTTAATTCAGCATTTGTGCAACAAATAAGAACCTTAGTCCAAATTAAACAACTGCTAGCACGGTTGCCTGCAGTAATCCACTAATGATAATCCTATCACTGAGGGAGAATATTCACTTGTCTTTAATAAAGAGAAGGTCTGTCATGGGGTCGCTGCTTTAGAAATTAAAGGATATAGAACTTGAGTCGGACACGATTAGCAGGGTTGGCATCTTCACTCATCTTCCAGTGCAAAAAGCAAGATCTACATTTGTTTTCATAACTTTTAAGATCTGTTTTCCAATACACATTTCTGCTATAGATTGTCACAGGTCATTACTTGTTGGGGTGACAGACACAGTACAAGGGATAAAGAGTTGGGTTATTTTACTTGAAATGGAGATATTGCAGCTTTGCCACAAAGGAAATGGTTGCTGCAATGGATAGAGTCATATTCCGCCCTAATCTGCAAGAGCCCTGGTACTGTTGATGACAATGGAAGATGCACAAAGGCAGGATTAGGCCCATATAAGTACTGATTTAATTGTAGGTAGCAGGGTACAGTGTAGTCATGCTTTTTACTAACCATTGCAAATGTGGAATCCTCCACACTGGAAGCCCCTCTTCCATGCAGGGTCTTAAATACCCTAAATTGCGTGATTTGTAGTGCACACTGCCAAGTCTATCTCAGGGGTCGGCAACCTTTGGCACGCGACTTGCCAGGGTAAGCCCCCTGGCAGGCCGAGCTGGTTTGTTTACCTGCCACACGGGATGAAGGATGTACTGACCGCCACTTCCCACCGCCCCCATTTTCCTGGAGCGGTGAACCTGCAGACACGGCAGTTAAACAAACCAGCCTGGCCCGCCAGGGTGCTTACCCTGGCAAGCCGCATGCCAAAGGTTGCTGACGCCTATTCTATCTCATCCCCCTAAACTTTGGTGATGGGTGGGGGTGTCATGAGGATGTAGATGGGAAGAGCTGATGTTTCATTTTTACATCTGGTTAATGTTAGTTGTAAATTAAACTAACAGTTGTTTTTGTAAATTTTATTGGCAGAATCTAGAGCCATAGAGAGATGATCTTTTAGCAATTCGTGTATAAATTAAAATGAATAAATAAAATAATAGCAGGCCCAATTCTGCCACCCTTACTCATGCTTACTAGCTGCTTGCTGAGTAGACACATTAAAGTCAATGAAAATACTCATGCAGTAAGTTACTACTCAGTGTCAGTAAGGGTGACAGAACCAGTCCCATCATGAGTATAGCAAGAGCTAGGTCCGCAGCACGGTTTCTGACGATAAACATGACAGGTATAACGAGAGTTTAATGTTCTTAAAAACAAATACATACATATATAAAATCCTAACTGTTCCGTGCCCCACTATCCTATCTGAGCCTCACTGAGCCCCATTTTCACCCATGTTACATACCTATTTTCAATGCCTGCATTATGGCCCCCATCCTTCTGGGGAGATAATGCTGTCAGGATTCCCTTTGGAATCTGTCAATACCACTCTTCATCAGTCAGAGAGATTGCTGTTGATCATTGCTAATCAATTCCTTCTCCTTCGGGGATGTGTATGCTCCGTTTGCAAGAGTCCCAGCATCTGCTGGCCTAGAGAGATACCAGCACTGGGAATCGGACTCCAGTCTCCCACCTGCAGAACAGCACATTACTTTAGACTGCTCTGTCCATCCCGTAATCTAAGGAAAAGCTGTGTTTTTAAAGTATCTGCACATATAAATGCATTACTTGCTGTAAGAAGGGCATGAAGTGTTCAACAAACCCTGTTACAGGATCTTATTACTCAGTGTGTAAATGTAATAGTCCTGTGATAAGAAAAAACATCTTATTTTCACACTTGGAATGTATTTTTCACAGCAAATATGAAATACATAGTGATTGATACATACATAGATGAAAAGGGGAATAATTCTTCCTGATTTTCATGTATTTCTAATAACCTAACATGTCTCAGTTGTGACTGTGCCACTTGAATCTTAAATTATGTGGTAATCCCCTTTTCAATATGGTGTAGTTTTTCTTTTCTCTAAATGGTACAGATTGTACCCGTGTCTTGCTCTGCTGAACTGGGGATTAATTCCCCCTATCCTTTTGCTTGCCCTCCCCAAATCTCGGGTCCTGGCTTGTTGTGGGGCACACCCTTAGTTCCGTGGATCCTGCCCCTCTGGGAGCATGGGGTCTGATGTTGAGCCTTGGCATCTCTCTCCCCTCCACCCCTCGCCTACGTGTAAAATAGGAAGTAAGCCACATGTTTTCAGGAGTTGCAGTAATTTGAGCTGGAGCTGTAAAAGGAATCTTGATGCTCTGAAACACCATTCCTGCTCAGGCCTGCTACTAGATAGGCACGGTACGACCAGCTCTGTGCTCAAGGCAAAG
Organism: Gopherus evgoodei; assembly: GCF_007399415.2. Classification (NCBI taxonomy): domain Eukaryota; kingdom Metazoa; phylum Chordata; order Testudines; family Testudinidae; genus Gopherus; species Gopherus evgoodei. Next base: position 75,336,815 of record NC_044330.1, on the reverse strand, counting down.
GCTAAAGGCTTAATCTAGCAGTATAAATACACCTATAAAGGTATTTTCATGGGATCCCATGTGTACAATAAAGATGTCTATCTATTTGTAATATATTTTCATAATAAAAATTGTTCCCTTTTCTGTGTCTTCTAGGGTCAAAATGTATTTGGACTTGATATAATTGAAACACCTGAGGGGGACAAGTGGCCACAGCTGATAGTCCAGCAGATCCTGGACAGGGAGCAGAAAGACACATATGTGATGAAGATTAAAGTTGAAGATGGTGGAACACCTCCGAGATCCAGTACAGCCATCCTACAAGTAACAGTTACTGATGTGAATGACAATCGCCCAGTGTTTAAGGAAAATGACATTGAAGTTAGCATTCCAGAAAATGCTCCAGTAGGCACCTCAGTTTCTCAGCTCCATGCCACTGATGCTGATCTGGGTTCAAATGCACAGATCCACTTCTTTTTCAGCAATCAGATCTCCAGTCTGGCCAAAAGGCTCTTTGCCTTAGATAACACCACTGGCCTCATCACAATTAAGGAACCACTGGACAGAGAGGAGTCACCCGTACACAAGTTAACTGTTTTGGCAAGTGATGGCAGCTCAATTCCATCAAGGGCAACAGTGACAGTAAATATCACCGATATTAACGATAATGTCCCATCCATAGACACAAGATACATCATCAATCCAGTGAATGGGACTGTGCTCCTGTCTGAGAAAGCACCACTCAATACAAAAATTGCCCTGATTACAGTAATGGACAAGGATGCTGATCTGAATGGAAAAGTTACCTGCTTCACAGACCATGATGTCCCTTTTAGGTTAAAGCCAGTATTTGATAATCAGTTTCTGTTGGAGACTGCCACATTTCTAGACTATGAGGCTACGCGAGAATATGCCATTAAAATAGTGGCCTCTGATTCAGGGAAACCTCCCTTGAATCAGTCTGCAATGCTGCTGATCAAAATCAAAGATGAGAATGACAATGCCCCAGTTTTTACACAGCCTGTCATAGGACTTTCCATACCTGAGAACAATGCTCCTGGGACCCAGCTGACCAAGATCAGTGCCACAGATGCAGACAGTGGACGCAATGCTGAGATCAGCTATATGCTGGGTTCAGATGCACCCGCCATTTTCAACCTGGATCGCCGCACAGGAGTTCTGACAGTAGTGAGAAAGTTGGACAGGGAAAAGCAGGACAGGTACTCCTTCACTGTACTGGCTAAGGATAATGGGATGCCACCACTGCAGACCAATGCTACTGTGACACTATCAGTTCTGGACCAGAATGACAACAGCCCTGCTTTTACCCATAATGAATACAATTTCTATGTGCCAGAAAACCTCCCCATGTATGGCACCGTGGGGCTTATCACAGTTACTGACGCTGACTCTGGAGAGAATGCTGCAGTTACTCTCTCTATATTAAATGGCAGAGAGAATTTCATTATCGATCCACTTACTGGTGTAATAAGACCCAATATTACATTTGATAGAGAGCAACAAGGTTCTTACACTTTCCAGGTGAAGGCTATCGATGGAGGAAGAGTGCAACGCTCTTCCACTGCCAAAGTGACCATAAATGTAGTTGATGTGAATGACAACAGGCCAGTTTTCGTCATCCCTTCATCCAACTACTCCTATGAGTTGATTCCCACAGCCACCAATCCAGGATCTGTGGTGACTAAAGTCTTTGCAGTTGACAATGATACAGGGATGAATGCAGAGCTCCGCTACAGCATTATAGGTGGGAATTCGAGAAGTTTGTTTACAATTGATCAGTTAACAGGCAACATTACTTTGAAAGAGAAGGTAATCACAGCAGATCATGGCTTACACAGGCTGGCGATAAAAGTCAATGATTTAGGACAGCCAGAGTCTCTCTATACCATAGCACTGGTGCATTTATTTGTAAATGAGACCATCACCAATGGTTCATATGTGCAGGAGCTGGTGCGCAGAAATATGGAAACACCAGTGGGCCAGAATGTTGGGGATGGTGAGATAACCCCACAGACCAATGACTATGTCAAAATCATCATTGCTATAATTGCAGGCACCATGACAGTCATCTTGGTCATTTTTGTCACTGCTCTGGTACGATGCCGTCAGACACCCCGGCACAAGGTTGTCCAAAAAAGCAAGCAGAGTGGGGAATGGGTCTCCCCAAACCAGGAGAACCGACAGATCAAGAAGAAGAAGAAGAAAAAGAAGCGCTCTCCTAAAAGCCTCCTTCTCAACTTTGTGACAATTGAAGAATCTAAGCCCGATGATCCTGCCCATGAGCATATAAATGGCACTTTAGACATTCCCGTAGAGCTAGAAGAACAGACTATGGGAAAATATAACTGGGCCACCACACCAACCACATTTAAGCCTGACAGCCCAGATTTAGCAAAGCATTACAAGTCTGCCTCTCCACAGCCCACCTTTCAAATTAAACCCGAGACTCCTGTGCCCCCTAAGAAGCACCATGTCATTCAAGAACTGCCTCTGGATAACACCTTTGTGGTGGGTTGTGACTCGCTCTCCAAGTGCTCCTCAAGCAGCTCGGACCCGTATAGTGTCTCCGAATGCAGCTGTCAAGGTGGCTTCAAGACCCCAGGCCCCATCCACACCAGACAGGTAATACAAAGTTTCTAGCTGCTCACTCTCTCTTTCTCTGTCTGTACCTCTAAGATCTGCAGAATAACTTTGTCTATAAAGATTAAAAGCCTGAAAGTTCATGCTTGGCTGAGATATTGCAATGTAAACAGTTTGTGATTCATCAATTTTAAAAGGAGAAAATTAGAATAAAGTGACTCTTGGCTGTGGGAAAATTTAGTACTGAATGATTATATTAGGGGATATTCCTGTCTGTAGATGGCAGTATGGTACTTCCTGCATTAACATAGTATTTAGCTGTGCAGCTCTGTAAAACAAAGAGAGGTTGTAGCACTGTCCTCGCTAGTATTGTATGCTCAGGAATCTAAGTAATCTAGGCCAGGTGGAAAGCAATAAAGCTTTGCAGCATCTGATAAGTGGTTCTTAATGCTAATGGAGTCTAGAATTGGAGCCTTCATTTGAACAGAGCTGTACCTCAAGGTCTCTCAAAAACAGGAAAGATTTTTTTTTTACTGAGAGGTTGAGTGCCATTTTCAGACTAGAAACATACCCTACCATGCAGGGTACTAAAAAGCTGACTGGCTGACATAATCAACAATATAAAGCAGTAAAGAAGCCAGTGGGGAAATTTAGAAGCATCACAAGCATTGTCCTCACTTTGTTACCTTCATGCCCAAGTACAGATCATAGAGACATTATAAGACATTAATAAAAGCTTATTAAAGCAATGGGAACCACAACAGAATTGAATCCAGATTCTGGAAAGCTGCGTTAATGCATTTGTGATAAGGGTTTGTTATTTATCTGAGTCTTTCTTCCATCAGTAGCCTATCCTCAGTACAAAGAAAACTCCCATGTTTTTATCTGAGTTAGTCATGAGGTATCTATGCAGGAAAATAAGTTAATAAAATATTTGTGGTGATAAAATGGGATTCACTTCAATTATTTCTGTACAAGAACAGATCCTCAGCTAGGGTAACTCTGTGTAGGCCTTAGTGGTGCTTTGATGATTGACCCTAGCTAAGGATCAGATCCATAGGTTTGATTTACTTTTCTGTAGACAATTTTGTTAACAATGTGGTGAAAGTAAAGGGGGCCTGAAGAAATGTTCTCATTCAAACTGCATATCTACAGCATACAAAGATTGCCACTGCTTTTTCTTCTACTTTCTTATTTTTAACACCAGTCTGTGAGGTAGACAAAATCCCTGCTCTGTACAAAGCATTATCTTTTGCTGAGAGACATTAATAGAAAATGGAATAGAAAAGGATTTCTTCATATTTCTAAGATAGCAGAGATAATAGTGGGGAGGGGTTAATATCTTGTTAAAGATTTGAATGTCTTCTGTTGAAGCTATTTGAGTGAATTAATTTTGAATTTAAACCAGGCAATAGAAGAAGTGTGTGTGTGTGTTGATTTTACTCTGGAACTTGAAGGTTGTTTTCTCGGCACCTGTTCGGGCCTGATCCAGATCCCACTGAAATCAGTGGGAGTTTTTCCATTAAATTCAGGGTGCTTTGGCTCAGGCCCTGTGAGCTGAAAGAATCCACCATTACCTGCTCAAGGGCCTTACATTCTGTCACCTTCCCCCTAGCAGAGACAGCTAGGCATGTGGCAACCTCTGGAACCATCCAACCATCTGCCCGAGAGGGCTGTTAGAAAGGAATGGAAGGCAATTCCTTTGTCAGGGATGGGTGCACGGAAATATAGGTACTCTCATTCACTGTTCTTCTAGCCTGTGTGAACTGCTGTCAGAGCACTCCTACTCCCATGATGGTGCAGAAAAGCACATTGCCTCTGGAGTATTCCTCACCCCTGAAATTATTTCAAGGCAGTTCTGTGAATATGAGTATAATGAAACATTAGCACAAATTGGGATTATGGTATTAATTTTGTTTGAATCTGCAGTCCTCCTCCTTTAGACTTAACTTTGTTTGTGTCCTGGCAATGAACACTGAGCTGGGGAAACTTTAACAGCATATCGTATAAAGTCTTGTACATTGACTTGCAAACAGCGTTTCCTTTAAATGTTGAAATTAATGCTCTCATTACTTAACAAAATATGAACAATTTTTTAATGAACCTATAAAAGTATTGAAACAAGAAAGGAGTTAACTGGCCTTTGTGTTAGATTTTATTACATAAAGGGAATCATATTTTTAAGAAAAGTAAAGAGAACCAAATTAACTATTGGTCTACAGTTCTAATAGATAGTTTTAAACAGTTAAATTTGGTCCTAATAATGAAAGACTCTGTCTCTTATATATGAAATGGCCTTATTTCCATTTAAGAATGTGAATTGGATAAAAGTGAGTGACTCAAGACAGGATAATTTGAAGTTATCAGTTAGTTCTATTAGCGAGTGGAGAGACTTAAAAAAAACTAAAAAAATCTAAATAAACTCTAAAGAAAAGCTTCTTATAGCAGCACAGTACTTTAGTTGTCATGCTCTTCACCCTTCTTCCAACCTCAGAGATGAATGGCATGTTTGAGATTAATGCAACTGTTGCTTCATGCATTCACTGATTTTGCAAAAAGCTGTAGACAGAGCTGAGACCTGATGGAGAGTAGGTTACATTAGAAACTCAAATGCTCTAGTGTTTAAAAATAAAGAATAAATGTTTCCAAATTGTGAAAAAAATGTGCTTTATCCCGGCACTAGTAGTTATTGCAATGCATCAGTTTACAAACAGAAAGCTCTCTGAAGCATGACTAGAGAAGGAACAAAATTATTTATTCAGTTTTCCCTCCCAAATTTCAGGTTGCTGGGATAAATGGGTCTCTAATCAGAACTGTCTCTGGTTTTGTTTCTGCAAAACCAAAATATCACTCAGTTATTATGAAACAAAACCCACCTTTAGTTTGACCATCCTCATTTGAAACAGAATTCAACTATCACTGAAAACATGTATATGGACCCACTAAAGCTTTAAAATTTGGCTCCTGGCCCATCTTAGCAAATAAAACCTGGTTTGGGTTTTACAACGCTAAAAAAATGGTCCTGGATTCTGTGTTACTGCTTGGATTGGTCTAATTCAGTGCTCTTCACTATTTTTGAAGTGGGGGCCACTTCGGCAAAAAACCTTCAATGTGAGAGCCGCATCAATCCGACGCAGACGGTTGAACACTCTGAGTTCTTTATTTGTTGATATGGTAATATTGCAGTTATTGGTAATATTACTTGGGGTACAGAAGGAGGTATAGGGAGGCTGGCTCTGGGAGGGGGCTCAGGGCTGGGGCACGGGCTTGGAGTGCAGCAGTGGGTGAGGGGTGCAAGCTCTGGGAGGGAGTTTGAGTGCAGGAAGGGACTCCAGGCTGGAGCAGAGTGTTCGGATGCAGGAGGGGGTATGGGCTGCTGGCTCCAGGTGGGAGTATGGGGTGCAGGAGTCAGTATGGAGTGCAGGCTCTGGAGGGGGCTCAGGGCTGGGGCTTGGGGTGCAGGAGGGAGTGAGGAATGCAAGCTCTGGGAGGCAGTTTGAGTACAGGAGGGGATTCCAGGCTGGGGCAGAATGTTGGGATGCAGAAGGGGGTATAGGCTTCCGGCTCCAGGAGTGGGTGTGGGGTGCAGCAGGAGGTATGGAGTGTGGGCTCTGGGAGGGCTATGAGCTGAGGCAGGGGCTTGGGGTGTAGGAGGGGGTATTGGGGGCTGGCTCTGGGAAGCCGCAGGTTGTGCAGTGGAAGAGCTATTCAGAACCTGCCCATGGAAGGGGGCGGCCCTGGCCTCACACCAGTCCTGGAAGGGGCCAATGTGCCCCTCCAGCCCTTGGAGGGGCATGTGGCTCTGCATGCTGCCCCTCTCTACAGGCACTGTCCCCACAACTCCCATTGGCCAAAGTTCCTTGTTCGCAGCCAATGGGAGCTGCGGGGACAGTGCTTACAGGCAGGAGTAGCGTGCGGCGACCTCTGCTCCCCCACCCCTTTGTCCCACCTCCTGGAACCATGGGGTTGTGCTGGCCGCTTCCAGGAGCGGCGTGGGGCCAGGGCAAGCAGGGAGCCTGTCTTAGCTGTAGCTCCACTGTCGCTGGAGAGCGCAATCGACAGGGAGCCACACTTAGGGTCCATGAGAGCCACCCGTGGCTCTCAGGCCTTGAATTGAAGAACACTGGTCTAACTGATTTCTAACACGATGGAAAATACTTGTAGTATTTGTTTTGATGAGATGTGCTAAATATATGTATAATTAGAGGGGAAAACACAGAAGAGAGCATTTGAAGGTTTTTCATGAAAAAACTGAAACACCTTGAGTGGCCAAAAGGAAAAGTGAATAAATAGCACAACCAGCCCAGGGCTGCTACCGCTGAAGGAATCAGAGAGACCAGGACCAGCCAAAGATGCCGTGAACCACCAAAAGGGGAGGGAATGAGGATGTTACTGGAGTGATCGAGAAGGCTGAAGAAGGAAAAGCATGATACCTATGTAATACCTCTTATGTGTGTTTGAGAGGGGAGAGAAAGAATGATAATCCATGTAATTTTTTAAAAAGTAATTTCACAGTAATTATTTCATCAATCCTAGTGACCACAAATACATGGAAACTTGTAGAATAGCAAGTGTTCTTTTCTGAAGTATTAGAAATTCATGTACTAAAGAAGCTTTTCAAAGTGATAGACTGTGAAGAGACTGTTAGGGTATGGGTACACTATGAAATTAGGTCAAATTTATAGAAGTTGATATTTTAGAAATCGATTTTATACAGTCGATTGTGTGTGTCCCCTCTTAAGACCATTAACTCGGCGGAATGCATCCACAGTACCAAGGCTAGCATCGACTTCTGGAGCATTGCACTGTGGGTAGCTATCCCACAGTTTCTGCAGTCTCCGCCACTCATTGGAATTCTGGGTTGAGCTCCCAATGCCTCATGGGAAAAAACATTGTCGCGGGTGGTTCTGGGTAAATGTAGTTAGACCCCCCACCCCCAGCCGTGAAAGCAACAGCAATACATCATTTCTCACCTTTTTTCCTGGGTTACCCGTGCAGACTCCATACCATGGCAAGCATGGAGCCCGCTCAGCTCACCATCACCGTTTGTCTCCTGGGTGCTGCCAGACGTGGTACTGCATTGCTACACAGCAGCAGCTCATTACCTTTTGGCAGTACATGGTGCTTTACGATTGGTAGCCTTCATCATTGTCTTCTGGGTGCTCTTTTAGCTGACCTCAGTGAGGTCGGTTGAAGGTGCCTGGGCAGATGTGTGTGCTCCTGGCTGGCCTCAGTGAGGTCAGCCAGGGGCACCTGGACATAAATGGGAGACGACAATGGCTAGCAGTCATACTGCACCGTCTGCTGCCAGCCTGAGATGTATAAGAGAGATGGAGTGGATCAAAACAGTAAAGAGACCAGATTTGTTTTGTATTCATTTGCTCCCCACTCCCTCCATCTTTCCATGAATAGTGGGGGGAGGGATAGTTTAGTGGTTTGAGCATTGGCCTGCTAAACCCAGAGTTGTGAATTCAATCTTTGAGGGGGCCATTCTGTGTGACAACCCTGTAAGTCAACCCTGTAAGCCATGTCGTGAGTCACCCCTCCTTCAGTCAGAGCAATAGCAGACAATCGTTTTGCGCCTTTTTTCAGCGCAGACGCCATAGCACTGCAAGCATAGAGCCTGCTCAGATCACTGCTGCAATTATGATCACTGTAAACATCACACCCATGATCCTGCAGTATATGCAGAACCAGAACCTGCAAAAGCAGAACCAGAACCTGCAAAAGCAAAACCAGGCAAGGAGGTGATGGCAGCGCAGTGACGAGGGTGATGAAGACATGGACACAGACTTCTCTCAAAGTACAGGCCCTGGCAATGTGGACATCATGCTGTTAATGGGGCAGGTTCTAGCCATGGAACGCCGATTCTGGACCTGAGAAACAAGCACAGACTGGTGGGACCACATAGTGTTGCGTGTCTGGGACGATTCCCAGTGGCTACGAAACTTTGGCATGCATAAGGGCACTTTCATGGAAATTTGTGAATTGCTTTCCCCTGCCCTGAAGCACAAGAATACCAAGATGAGAGCAGTCCTCACAACTCACACGCAAGTGGTGGTAGCCCTGTGGAAGCTTGCAACACCAGACTGCTACCGGTCAGTCGGGCATCAGTTTGGAGTCGGCAAATCTACGGTGGAGGCTGCTGTGATCCAAGTAGCCAATGCAATCAAAGAGCTGCTGCTATCAAGGGTAGTGACTCTGGGAAATGTGCAGGTCATAGTGGATGACTTTGCTGCAATGGGATTCCCTAACTGTGGTGGGACGATAGATGGAATCAAGATCCCTATCTTGGCACCGGAGCACCAAGCCAGCAAGTACATAAACCGAAAGGGGTACTTTTCAATGGTGCTGCAAGCACCACAAAGGATGTTTCACCAACATCAACGTGGGATGGCTGGGAAAGGTACATGATGCTTGCATCTTTAGGAACTCTGGTCTGTTTCAAAAGCTGCAGCAAGGGACTTTCTTCCCAAACCAGAAAATAACCGTTGGGGATGTTGAACTGCCTATAAATATCCTTGGGGACCCAGCCTACCCCTTAATGCCATGTCTCATGAAGCCGTCCATAGGCAGCCTGGATTGTAGTCAGGAGCTGTTCAACTATAGGCTGAGCAAGTGCAGAACGGTGGTAGAATGTGCCTTTGGATGTTTAAAAGCGCGCTGGCACTGTTTACTGACTCGGATAGACCTCAGCGAAACCAATCTTCCCATTGTTATTACCGCTTGCTGTGCACTCCACAATATCTGTGAGAGTAAGGGGGAGACATTTGTGGCGGGGTGGGAGGTTGAGGCTAATCACTTGGCCACTGATTATGCTCTGCCAGACGTCAGGACGGTTAGCAGAGTACAGGAAGATGCAGTGTGCATCAGAGAAGCTTTGAAAACCAGTTTCATGACTGGCCAGGCTACGGTGTAAAAGTTCTGTCTGTTTCTCCTTGATGAAGCCAGTCTCCCCCCCCCACCCCCGGTAAGCTAACCACCCTCCCCTTCCCCCTTTGATCACTGCTTGCAGAGGCAATAAAGTCATTGTTGCTTCACATTCATCCATTCTTTATTGATTCATCACACAAATAGGGGGATAACTGCCAAGGTAGCCCAGGAGGGGTGGGGGAGAAGGGAAGCACAGGTTGGGGTGGGGGAGGAGGGAAGGACTTTAAAACACTGCTCTTTAAAATGTATTGAATGCTAGCTTTCTGTTGCTTGGGCAGTCCTCTGGCATGGAGTGGTGGGGTGCGTGGAGGCCCCCACTACGCATTCTTGGGTATCTGGGTGAGGAGGCCATGGAACTTGGTGAGAAGGGCGGTTGGTTACACAGGGGCTGTAACGGCAGTCTATGCTCAAGCTGCCTTTCCTGAACTTCAACTATACACAAGAGCATATCAGCATATCAGTTTGTTCCTCAAGTAGCCTCAGCATTGCCTCTTGCCTTCTGTCACCAAGCTGACGCCACCTATCATTTTCAGCCCGCCACCTGTCCTCACGTTCATATTGTGCTTTCCTGGACTCTGACATTGTCTGCCTCCACACATTCTGCTGGGCTCTTTCAATGTGGGAGGACTGCATGAGCTCAGAGAACATTTCATCATGAATGCATTTTTTTGTTGCCTTCTAATCTTTGCTAGCCTCTAGGAAGAAGATAGTGTGAGCGTTGAAACATTTGCAGCTGGTAGAGGGAAAAAAGGGGGGGAGTGGTAGTAAAAAAGACACATTTTAGAGAACAGTGGGTAGACTTTTTTCACGGTAAACCTTGCTGTTAACATTACATAGCACATGTGCTTTCGGTACAAGGTCACATTTTGCTTCTTATTGAGGGTATGCCGGTTTGAGAGAGATCTTTCATGCAGGGCTAGGCAACAGAATTTGGCTTGCAGACAGCTATGGTAAGACACCATCTTTTGGCTTCTTTAACCGTCATAACATGTGGGAATGGTTTCAGACAGCAGCACCTTCATTTCCCATACCAAGCAGCCATTGGGTTGGCCATTTAAAATGGGTTGGCCATTTGAAAGGAGGAGGGGCTGCAGTTTTCGGGTTAATATTCAGCACAAACCCAACTAACCCCTCCTCACACACAAACCCAATTCTCTGGGATGATCGCATCACCCCTCCCCCCACGGCGTGGCTAACAGTGAGGAACATTTCTGTTCAGCCACAGGCAAACAGCCGAGCAGCAATGGGCACCTCTGAATGTCCCCTTAATAAAATCACCCTATTTCAACCAGGTGACCAGGAACGATATCACTCTCCTGAGGGTAACACAGAGAGATAAAGAACGGATTCTGTTTGAATGCCAGCGTGCGGTCCCGGTGTTTGCTGCCATACTTTGTTATGCAATGATTCCAGACTATGTGCTACTGGCCGTACCATGGAGGATGGAATAAGGCTGCCCTCCCCAAAAACTTTTTGCAAAGGCTTTGGGAGTACATCCAGGAGAGCTTTATGGAAATGTCCCTGGAGGGTTTCCACTCAAGCCACGTTAATAGACTTTTCCAGTAGCTGTACTGGCCGTGAATGCCAGGGCAAATTAATCATTAAACACGCTTGCTTTTAAACCATGTATAATATTTACAAAGGTACACTCACCAGAGGTCCCTTCTCCACCTGGCGGGTGCAGGAGGCAGCCTTGGGTGGGTTCTGGGGGTACTGACTCAAGGTCCAGAGTGAGAAACAGTTCCTGGCTGTCGGGGAAAATGGTTTCTCCGCTTCCTTGCCGTGAGCTATCTTCAACCTCCTCATCATCATCTTCCTCATCCCCAAAACTAGCATCCCTGTTGCATGCTACTCCATTGACAGAGTCGAAGCACAGGGGTGGGGTAATGGGGCTGCATCACCTACAATGGCATGCAGCTCATCATAAAAGCGGCATGTCTGGGGTTCTGACCCGGAGTGGCCATTTGTCTCTCTGTTTTTTTTGTAGGCTTGCATCAGCTCCTTAAGTTTCACGCGGCACTGCTGCGGGTCCCTGATATAGCCTCTGTCCTTCATGCCTTTGAGATTTTTTCAAAAGTTTTGGCATTTCGTCTTTTGGAACGGAGTTCTGATAGCACAGATTTGTCTCCCCATGCAGCAATCAGATTCCATACCTCCTGTTTGATCCATTCTGGAGCTCTTTTGCGATTCTGGGACTCCATCATGGTCACCTCTGCTGATGAGATCAGCACTCACCTGCCAATCGCCATGCTGGCCAAACAGGAAATGAGATTCAAAAGTTCACGGGCCTTTTCCTGTCTACGTGGCTGGTGCATCGGAGTTGAGAGCGATGTCCAGAGCAGTCACAATGGAGCACTCTGAGATAGCTCCCGGAAACCAGTACATCGAATTGTGACCACACTATCCCAAATTGGACCCGGCAAGGTTGATTTCAGTGCTAATACCCTCGTTGGAGGAGGAGTACCGAAATCGACTTTAACAGCCCTTGAAGTAGAAAATAACGGTTTTGTCGTGTGGACGGGTGCAGGGTTAAATCGATCTAATGCTGCTAAATTCAACCTAAACTCGAAGTATAGACCAGAGCTTAGTAATAATGCACTGTTTTCCAGGGTAGTGTCAAAGTTAGAATCAGGACTCACAATTTGTCAGACCACTCTGTTTATTAGCGCAGCGCTCCGCCAATAACATTCAGAATATGTGAGTGGCCATGCAAGGCCCAACCAGTCTTATTTATACAGATAAAAGAGCGGGAATTTAGACAAAGGGACAAAGAAATCAAAACAGTAAAATTCACCTGGGGCACAGCATGCATATCCTATTTCCTTAATAACTGTTATCCATCTAAGGCTAATGCTTCACCAATTGCCCTTAAACGGTGCAATTGTTCTATGTTAATGTCTGTATTCCTGACACCTGGTTGCAGCATTCCAACAACTTTGCTTAAATGTACAGACAACATTTCTTTAATCCTTTCTATTCTTACTATATAATTCATTCTACTTTCACAATCCCTTCTTTTGGTCAGGCGTACGCCATGAGCAACCCTTACTGAGTTCCACAAATTAACCATTCCTTATCTCTTAGTTCAACAGCGATATTCAAAATCATCATATTAGCACTCTGGTTTGGGGCAGCCATCTGGGTAACACAATTCTGAATACAACAGGAGATTAACTGAAAGCATACAAAAATCATTAAGATTCCAAACAAGATAGTTAGGGCTCCCTGAAACAACCAGTTTCCTATGCCAGAGAAATTGAACAGGTTACTTAGCCACTTCCATATAAGAACTCAGCTCTTCATGAGGAAGATATGCGATTTGTTCTAAGTGGCTAGCGTGATCTATTACCTCATTGGTATTGTCAGGTATAAACACACAACATTCTTTTCCAATGAGAGCACAGGTCTCTCCTTTGGCCATCAGCACTATGTCTAATGCCTGACGGTTTTGGAGGGCAACCTGTCTGATCGCCCGTTTCTTTGGCCAGGGTTTTTAAACTTTCTCCGGTTTCATTTGCCATTATTTCAACCACTGCTTGTAACCTTAAGAGTCTTTTTGCGTGGTGTATTACTCCCCCAAGTGGGATAAAGGAACTGCCAATAGCCTCTTCCCAGGTGTCATTACTGTTTCATATTGTGTTAAACGGACAAGGTCCTCCAGTGAGGTCTGGGGAATTGAGTGGGATAGCCAGGACAGGAACACCAGTTTGAGAGTGGGCTGGGATGTGGCTGCAGACCCAGCATTTAGAAATAATAAGGGTCTGAGCTATCCACACTTGCTGCTGGATAAAAGAATTGTCATTGTGGACTCCCCAGACCTTAAGGCATCAGCAGCCGAAGAACAGGCACCACCAGAGGCGCATGTTGGAGGCAGGGCCCTTCTGGTTCTGACAACCTCAACTGAGGGAACTGCAGTTACAGTTTTATGTCCACCAGGTAGCAGGCGCTAGGCTCACTACTGCTTCTTCTTGGGCCTTGCTTTATGTAGTCATCTGCTTCTGGCAACCCTTATGAGAGCATAGATTATAAGGTATTGCAGGCTGTTCCTCTACATCTTCTTCTGGAGTCAAAAAATTGACTCTGCGTGGTCCTGAGGTGGTGGTTGGTTCACTGGGGGTGGTGCATTCTTACACTGCGAAGCATGTATCCACTCTGAGATGCCAGACAGTTTAACAGCCGTCCCTTGATTCTGGCTGTAACAATGGCCTTCACACCTTATCTTTTCCTGATGCATACATTCCTCATTCACACAAATAGATTGAGAATACAAACAGTAGTATTTTATATCGAACAAAAAAGCATTGCAAATTAAACCTTGCTAAGTTTTACAATTGATAACTAAGACAATGTACATTGAGACCCAGGCCTTCAATGTTTCTCTAATTTGCTTAACATAGACACAATAGAGAATTCTGTCTCTTACTATCTAAATTTTAAAACAAAGAGTTAGAGGGGGCCCAATTTGTAATGCATATGGGAAAACAGAATCTTATAGTCCCAGGGGGTCATTTATTTCTGCTATTTAAAAAAAGTGGCTAGCAGGATGAAATCAAATTATACTTTAATTCTTATGGGACATTATAAAATCCTGCTCCTACATATCCCCCTTTTGACACTAAGATTATTAATCACCAGTGTCACTTCTTATTTAGTCCACATAATAGAAAATACTGGGAGGTGATTTGGGCCGGTGGCTTTAGCTTTACATACATTTGTTTTATTTACCAGCACATTTTAAACATTTCAATTAAACACATACAATTTAAAACCAAAAACAATTAGGGGTAGTAACATTAGTATGCCAGTAGTTGTGGGAGACCATCCAGAAAATATGTTATACCAATGGTAACCTGTTGTTCTTTTTTCTTTTTGCAGTGGCAATTCTTAACATGTCCCATTTTGCGTGTATAATATGAATAACCCAGTTTTCCACGTTTTTTTTAATTTTTATTTTTTAGGAACCATGTTACCTTTTTACCTTTTAAACAGATGATTGGTAACTGTTTGCCATTTAATGCCAAGATTGATAGAGAACTCTGCTAAATCAGTGCTTAAAGTAAGCTGAGACTCTTTTGTTGTTGTTGTGGCAAATAGTAAATGTGATTATTGGTAAACACAGTACTTACATTACATTTACATTTGTCTTCTGGTGGGTTGCTAACATTTTTTAAACACTTTTCCCCAAGAATTAACACATACACATAGCCCATTATACAGTACTCTGGATTATCTGAAAGACAAAAATAACAATTTTCTACCCCTTTTGGGGTGGCATTGATTATTGCTTATAGATTCCTTTCTTTTACAAATACCCTTGCTGATTGCAGGCAAAACAGAGGAATTACCCCATATTTTCCTGTTTTTTTTTTTTTTTTTTTGTTCTATAGGCAGGCCGGGTTTTAATGGCTTCTACTTTGTAAGGGTTATGCGAAAATTATTCCATTGTTTAGTTATTAAATTCATGAGGTGGTGTACCTCAAGTTTTTCCTCTTATATAGCAGACCAGGTTTGTAATGTTTTTCCTGCTGTGTTAAGCTTTAAGTTTATTCACAGATAATAGCTGAGAAGCATCATTACCATATTACTTTAAAGGATTTTTCCAAAAATCATACACTCTAACTTGTTACAGGGTTACTTACTAATACTAAATTTATTTCAATGTTTAATATTAACAATAACATTAGCATCAAATCTATTAAAGGTATTTTGTTATACCATTTATGTAGGCAATTTGTTTGCTGACCAGGTATGTTCTTTATTTGCAGCTTCTTTTGTGCTGGCAGTTCTCACCTTTCTGTATCAGTTAGGTAATTTGCATCAACACAGGCTTGGCTTTTGGATTCAAAGACATCAGCAGAGCTCAGAGACTCTGGGTATGTCTACATCTACAATTTTGCAGCGCTGGTTGTTACAGCTGTATTAATACAGCTGTATAGGGCCAGCGCTGCAGAGTGGCCACACTTACAGCAACCAGCGCTGCAAGTGATGTTAGATGTGGCCACACTGCAGCGGTGTTGGGCGGCTTCAAGGGGGGTTCGGGGAACGCGAGAGCAAACCGGGGAAGGAGACCAGCTTCACCGCGGTTTGCTCTCGCGTTCCCCAAACCCCCCTGCAAACCGCAGGGAAGGAGACCTGCTTGCTCGGGGATTCGGGGAACGCGAGAGCAAACCGGGGAAGGAGACCTGCTTGCTCGGGGGTTCGGGGAACGCGAGAGCAAACCGGGGAAGGAGACCAGCTTCGCCGCGGTTTGCTCTCGCGTTCCCCGAACCCCTTTGCAAACCGCAGGGAAGGAGACCTGCTTGCTCGGGGATTTGGGGAACGCGAGAGCAAATCGCAGGGAAGGAGACCTGCTTGCTCGGGGATTCGGGGAACGCGAGAGCAAACCGGGGAAGGAGGCCAGCTTCGCCGCGGTTTGCTCTCGCGTTCCCCGAACCCCCCTGCAAACCGCAGGGAAGGAGACCTGCTTGCTCGGGGATTCGGGGAACGCGAGAGCAAACCGCAGGGAAAGAGACCTGCTTGCTCGGGGGTTCGGGGAACGCGAGAGCAAACCGGAGAAGGAGACCAGCTTCGCCGCAGTTTGCTCTCGCGTTCCCCGAACCCCTCTGCAAACCGCAGGGAAGGAGACCTGCTTGCTCGGGGATTCGGGGAACGCGAGAGCAAACCGCAGGGAAGGAGACCTGCTTGCTCGGGGATTCGGGGAACGCGAGAGCAAACTGCAGGGAAGGAGACCTGCTTGCTCGGGGATTCGGGGAACGCGAGAGCAAACCGCAGGGAAGGAGACCTGCTTGCTCGGGGATTCGGGGAACGCAAGAGCAAACCGGGGAAGGAGACCAGCTTCGCCGTGGTTTGCTCTCGTGTTCCCCGAACCCCCCTGCAAACTGCAGGGAAGGAGACCTGCTTGCACGGGGGTTCGGGGAATGCGAGAGCAAACCGGGGAAGGAGACCAGCTTCGCCGCGGTTTGATCTCGCATTCCCCGAACCCCCCTGCAAACCGCAGGGAAGGAGACCTGCTTGCTCGGGAGTGCGGGGAACGCGAGAGCAAACCGGGGAAGGAGACCTGCTTGATTACCAGAGGCTTCCTCAGGTATGCTGGGATACCTGCTTATTCCACGGAGGTCAAGAAAAGCGCTGGTAAGTGTCTACACTTGATTACCAGCGCTGGATCCTCTACACCCGAGACAAAACGGGAGTACGGCCAGCGCTGCAAACAGGGAGTTGCAGTGCTAGTGATGCCCTGCAGATGTGTACACCTCCTAAGTTGTAGCGCTGTAACCCCCTCACCAGCGCTGCAACTTTGTGATGTAGACAAGCCCTCTGTCTTAACACACAGGTATCTGAAAAAGAAAAAAAACAGCCTTTTGCGGCTCTTTTTGGAGCCCTAATAGGATTTTAATTCAGCAGCATGTTTCATTTGTATTTCTTTTACCCCTTTTTACAATATACACCGCACATGTCCGAGGGAAAATGCACATTCCTTGTATACTATAACTTTTTTAAAACATTAGCCATATCAATTTTTACATAAGGTGTAATTGTTTCTTTTGTTCTTACAGAGTTTTCATGTATCCTTATCAAAGTGACAGTCTGATTCCACGGAGCCATTTTAAGGCTCAGTGTTTTTAACATTGCTTCTTTTGGTTTTGTGCACCTCACCTCTGCTGTTGCTTCAGAGGGTCACTGTTAATTTCTTATTCTTTCACTTCAGCTCTTATTTGCTATTGTTACAAAAAAACAAACCAACCAACCAAACAGACTCCAGAATCTCTACCTATTCTCCTGATTTTGACTGCTCTATTGCAACCATGTCTTGGTCTTTATTTAAAAACATTTTAATTTTTGTAAAGAATGAAGTTACCCCTTAAGGGGTTAAATGCTAAATCCCAAAGCCAAACAACACTAATTACCTGTGTCTTGCAAAAAGGTCTGTCAGTTTTGCAACTTTGAATTAAAGAGTCAAATGAATTTTTAGTGGTATTAAAAACAAAAACAAAATCAATTTATCTTACACCTACAAAACAGGAGTTTTACAAACCAGATGTGTTGGTTTAGATTCTAAGAATGTTACATATTTTCACAGACAAATAGATACATACACATTTTCTTTTCCTTAACATTTCTTTACACTGCTTTGTTTTTGCATAGCTGTATATATATATGGATTATTTACAGGCACTCTTCAGGAAAAGGGCCCATTTTCCCTTCAGAATGGCTGCAAAAGAAACCAAGAATTCTCTCTCTTTAACATGGTCCTTTTTAACATTTTCCACAAAGTTTAACTGCTTAATTCTCTTCAACCTCTGTAGAGTTAACTTTTCATTCTCTTTTCTTAAATCACTTGTTTATATCCCAAAATGACACCTTTATCACCTCAGATTTCACCATTTTAAGTATTGTTCCAGGGGTTCATGCCTGCACTTACTACTTTTCTTACTCCTGACACTATTCCCTTAGGGCTTTCATCCTGTTTCTTTATCTGTTGCTTGTCTGGGCCCGATCCTGCTTTTTCCAATGAACCGTTTGTTAGTGATATTGTGGTCATTTCACAATTTTGAAAGAAATGTTCAAGGAAAGGGACTAGGAAGGGTGGGGGCTAGTTGAGGAGCCCACTCCCCCCCTTGCTGAATTGGTAGTGGAACACTAAAGATCAGTTTTTGAGGCAGACAACAAACGGGAACAGAACAAGGGGCTTTTTGTCCTTTTTACAATGAGATGGGAGTATGAAGGGGGTTGGATCGATATGGGGGTTGGAGAACGGGGTAAAGGGGAGCGCTCGGTCTGGTGGTGGGAGAGGAGGCTTTTAATAAAGCTTTTAACTTATTATTTTAATAAAGCTTTTAACTTATTATTTGAATAATTGAGAGAGGCCAGTTTTGATTTTGTCCACCTACGATTTGCTTCTTCCCACCACTGCATGAAACAATTAACCTCTCCTTTAGCCAATTTAGTTTTAGGTTGGCCGAGTTTGTCCTTTAAGACGTCCACTCAGTCTTTGTTCCAAGATTTTAACAGTGGCCACTGAGTTTTGGGATCCCCCTGAGTTAGCCTAGACCATTTTCCAAGAAATTTACAGGAGTCTGGACCCTTTTTACAGGAGTCTGGACCCATCCTAAATACATAAAATGAGCCAGCGTTCATTTAGGGAACTGTCCCGACTTAGACGTCTGGTTACCCATACAGGAGGACTTCACACACCAATCACACAAGAAGGAAATTCGGGTTCGTCAGAGCGATGCCCAGTGCAACACATAAAAGGAGCCCACAGACTACTGCCTCAATCACCTTTGCTTTCACACCAGGGGTTTTACCCAAAGTGCAGTGCGGCTGCGATTGTGCAGATTCCACTCACTCAGACCGCGGGGACAGGAACCCCTTGGTCGGCCGATCCCCAGACAGAGACTGCACCCAGACTCAAACACTCCACAAGAGGACGGATAGACACAGAGACAGGACAGTCCTCAGTCCGGACAAAACACAGAAATAATTACCTGACCAGATTCCTGATGTCAGATCCCGGGATCCCTACCAGAACAGAGTGGGAACCAACAGGTTCGATGGCGTAGACCTCACTGTGGCTGTGCGCCTTTCTGCTCTAGTGGGGGACCACTTGGGCCAAATGCCTAGGTGCCGGCTGCCACGGTCATCCTACAAAAACAGTCAGGAATCACACAGCCCCAGTGAAGACGGTTGCCATCTCGGTGGAACCTCCAAATTGTCAAAGTTAGAATCAGGACTCACAATTTGTCAGACTACTCTGTTTATTAGCGCAGCGCTCCGCCAATAACATTCAGAATATGTGAGTGGCCATGCAAGGCCCAACCAGTCTTATTTATACAGATAAAAGAGCGGGAATTTAGACAAAGGGACAAAGAAATCAAAACAGTAAAATTCACCTGGGGCACAGCATGCATATCCTATTTCCTTACTAACTGTTATCCATCTAAGGCTAATGCTTCACCAATTGCCCTTAAACGGTGCAATTGTTCTATGTTAATGTCTGTATTCCTGACACCTGGTTGCAACTTTCCAACAACTTTGCTTAAATGTACAGACAACATTTCTTTAATCCTTTCTATTCTTACTATATAATTCATTCTACTTTCACAGTAGGACAATCAGGGACTTATAAAATAGAGGTGACAGTGAGTGTCTTCAAAGTCATCGGCTTTTTATTAGCCAACTTTGCTAGTCATGTTGGGGGGCAGGGTATATTTGTTTGCTATAAAGCAAACTTCAACAGCAGAAGGATCAGGTTTTAAGTCAATAGGACTTTTGCCATTAAGCTTAGTGGGAGTAGGGTAAGACTTTCAATACAATACACTGATAAGGTTGCACATGTGTCCCATTTCTCTCCTCATTTGTCATTCTGTACTCACAATAGGTAGTGAATAAACATAGGCAGAAAGAGGCAATATGAGTTGGCATATGGTTTATGCATTGACGTAGAGCACAATTTTCTAAGTTGGGTGGCCAAACATTTGTTTAAAAAGCAGGTGCCTCAAATGGATATCTGGACATCAACTTACATATATGAAGAGTGCTCTAAAGTAAATGTCATATTTGAAAACTGGGGCCAAACAGACAATATGCCAAAAGACTTCTTTAAAACTTTGCAATCTTTTCCTGTACTATACTTCCTCTCCTTGTCCTTTTCACATTCCTGTAGATGTTCTTGTCCAAAAGAGGCTCCACATTCCCTGCTGCCCCACCGCCAGGTTAAATCCTCGGAGCTGAGGAATGCTGGTCAATCACCACTGCTTCCCATCAGCTGGCCAGAGACTCCCAGCAGGAGGGCCTACCTAATGTCCCTTAGTGAGTGTCTCCCTCCCTTGCTGCTAGGACGGTCCCCCTTCACTGGGAGTCCCATCAAGTTCCCTCACCTGTTGAGGCAGGTGGATGGCATTTCCTGAAGGACATGCAGTGATTATATTAGGGTCCTGTGATTTTTTTCTAACATCACTCCTTATTCTGAGATGTAGAAATTAGAACAAATATTACTTCATCTGCCCTCAGAAAGCAAAGGAAAGCACAACTGAGCATGAGAGCAGCTCAGTGGGAGAGTTAGGTCAATAACATCAGCTGTATTTTTGTAAGAAGAATGATTGATTTCCAGCAGATGTTTTTAAACAGAAATAGTCAAGTAAACTTAGTATTTACATAGATTCAGATTAATACATAGGGTGATCTGGTTCAAATTTAATCCACATTTTTAGCAATCATAGTTATAAATATCTCATGTGGGTCTGCAGTGGCCTACAGTATGCGAGATGAGTTTAGTGCAGTGGTCCCCAACCTTTTTGTCTGGCGGGCGCCAGATGAAGGACCGTGGTGGCGGTGGAGCATCTACCGAAATGCTGCCAAAATGCCGCAGAAATTCAGTGGCATTTTGGCGGATGCTCCACCGCCAGCCAGGACGCGGGTGCATTTAGATGCCCCCGTAGGCAGGCACTGCATTGGGGACCCCTGGTTTAGTGCTTCTTTCTAGTTCCCACTGGACCAATGTCCACAACCGTAGAGAAACAAACAAGTGCCTCCACCAGAATTGTCACTACTGTTGTTACTAACATGAGCATGGAAGTCAGGGACTGAACAAGCATAGAGACTGAACTCCTGTCTGGCTCCAAGTCAGAATTGAGCCATGTTGGCTGAGCAGTGTGGGAAATGTGCACTACCACTGCCAGCAGTGTAGCAGTTCTATTTATAGAAGCCTTCAGTTACCAGGGCTATCAGTCAGACAGTTTTCATCAGCATGTACACTCACAGATATGAAGGACATTAGGAATGGTACAGATGTTTTTCTCTAACACTTGGTATTTGGGGACACTAGCTGAGATCTTCAAAGAGGCCTAAGGGAGTTAGACATTCTACTCCCACTGAATAAAAATAAATAAAATGGGAGCTAGACACCTTGTAAATAAACTGCCTTTGTTGGACTTAGTGCCATGCTCACTCCTGGTGGCTTCAGTGCACTTGCACTCACACCAGTGGTGAATTTGGCTCAGTGTGGCTATGTTTCTAAATGTGACTGTTAAAATGATATTGTGGGGTTCCATATTTATTTCTCAATTATTCTGAGAACCACGTTAGCTTAGTTTACAAGTAAAAGCACAGTCCTCTCCCCCACTCACATATTAATAGCTCTGCAATCCCATGCTATGGTCTGTTTAGACTGGTATCCTGTCACAGACCGTAACCAGTATCAGATACTTAAGAGAAAGTTCAGGAAACCCTATCACAGGCAATTATGGGATCATTTGTCCCCGGAGAACGTTTGTTTCTGAACTTCGTGGTTGGATGTTAGCTTACGGCCTTCAAAAAGTTTTGCTTATTTGTAAGTATTTGCTATGGTATTTCTAATTATTCTTGTTGTTTTGTTCCCTTTCTGGCTTGAACATCATCGCTGGTAACCCTGGCCCAATCGAACTGTACTGCCACATATGTGCAGTTAAGTAACAGTTGTGAACATCTTGAGATGTTCTGCGCTTGAAGCTTAAAGCACATTCTGAATCTCTCACTAATGTACATAAGAAGTTCTACTGAAGTAAGGCTGGTCAAAAGAAGTAATTTTTGTCCATGGGAAATTTAGAAAATCTCTTTTTATTTCTGGGGGAAATGTTTCAGTTTTTCAATTAAAAGTAAAAATGGAAAATTGGACAGAAAAATTTCAGTTTGGGTTTTTCATTCCCCCTCCCCCCCCCAGGCAGAAAAATAAAGAGAGATTGGGGGAATTGGAAAAAGGAAGGGAGCCAGGAAACTGAAAAAAATCAGTTTTTATTGAGAAAATTAGAAATTCTGAATGATAGCAAAACCTCACTTTAGTCTGAAATTTATCACATTTCACTCAATACATTCAGAAAGTATAGCTGTTGAGAATATGCCATGTTACTCTTTTCTGCTCATGATATCACTTCGATTTGTTTCATAACCATAGTTCATAATATGATTTTGATCATCAATGAGGTCTGATTTTTGTTTACCATGATTTCTCCCATTTATTTCATCCCTTATTCTCTCGCAGAATTTTTGACAATCACTGATAGTGATGGACAGCCTACGGCAATGTCCTAACCACTGGCTGGTGTTTTCTTGGTGAGCTTGTTTCCCGATAGCATTTTCTTGCCTCTTGAGACAGTTGATCTGATCAGCCATTCACTTCAGTTGATCTGATCAGCCATTCACTTCCCCAACTTTTGCTAATGCTGATACACTTGATTGGTGGTGCCAGGATTGGACCAAAGTGACTTTTTGGAGCAAAGTTTTACATTCTTGTGAACTGTGGCCTGGAAGCATGTCAAGTGTTTGCTGAAAACCCGTCAAACACAATTACATGCTTTTGCTCATGTGCTCTTCTTCTAGATACATTTTAGTAGAAGCAGCTAGGGACTCAGTTTTTGCTCTGGTTATATAAATTAATGGGAGGACTGATAATGTACTACTACTTAGTATGCCTACTATTCCTCTGACTTCTGTTCTCAAATTTGGTGTTTGTATGTATGCATACACAAACGTGTGCAATGTGTGTATATATATATATAATCCTTTAGTCAAAAATTGTTGTGGAAGTACACTTCAACACTTGGAGTACCCCACAAAACACAGAGGTATTGACCTACTTGAAATTTAACAGGCAAACTTTTATGGTATACGGGATGCAGGAAAGGGCTTTTCTCATGCTGTTTCTCTGTTTGCCAGCTCTGAACGTCATCGCATCTGATGTTATGTACTGAAGTCGTACGTGTACAAAATGATGTTAAGCCAGCAAACATGAAAACATGGAAATAGCACGAGAAAGCCCTTTGTCCTGTCTCTGATTGCCGAAGAATTTTATCGTCTGCTCTCCAGAGGGGTTTGGAAGTGGCGCTGAACTGTTCAAGCTGCCCTACTGAAAGGTATCCAGGGCAAGATTTTTTTTTTTAAAGAAAGATAGACAAAGAGACTTTAGTTTGTTGTGCTTTAGTGATCTATAATGTTGTTTTGCAAAGAAAAATAAACGTAATATGACCCATCAGTCTGTGTGAATGATGGTTATGATAAGATAAATCTATTGTTTTTCTTATGTTGCTTGTAAACACATTCTTGTTCCAGGACCTTTGTCCTTATTTATTTGTGTTGAAAAAATTAGTTGTGTTTTTAATGTCTATATATATTGAAAAAGGGAGCAATAAATTTTATGCATACTTAAAAAAGAAAGAGAATGTAAAGTTCTTTATACTCCCTGCATTTTTTCAAATCAAGTACATGTTATCGCTTTACTTGTATCACCATAAGCCATGTTGTGAATTAATTATTATTTATAGTTATTTCCACAAGATTTTTAATACTGATATTGCTGCTATGGATCATAACTACAAATGATCAAATCATTGCTGTTTATTTTTATAGGCTCAATAGGAATAGTGGGAAAATAATTACTTCCTGCTTACTTATTCACAAAACTACTATAGTAAGCATTCACCTTTTAAATTACTGGCAAGTGTTCACGTAACTTTTTAACTAAACATTATTTTACCTTATGCTTGCTGAAATCTTGATAACTTCTGTATACCGGGTGCCATATTCTTAATCTTTTCAAATACTTTTAAAAATAAAATAAAAAGGTTTGCTCTTAGAGTGATAAAGTAGAAAATACCTTAAATTTGATTACACCTAAAAATTATTGCATCTTTAGCCAGCACAAGGAAAAAAGTGCAGGCTTTTGTTGTTGTCCTCATTTGGGGTTATTTTACTATTTTTGGTTAACATTTATTTTTGTAAAGTTAAATTGCTTTACATTAGCATTTGTTGTTTAGCACATCTGATTTAGCAGATAAAATTTGCTTAATGCGTTCAGTTGCAACTTGGTTATTGGTTCCTGTATATCTATTGAACCATATTTTAGGTAACAATGCTTAAAAGGGTGTGTGCATCATTTAACAATATTAGTGTTTTATATAAAATACAAAATTTCTTAGGAAGCAGAAGGAGTATAAAGAACCCTGTTTTCTGCACTTATATGACGACTCATATGACATTAGTTTATTAGAATAAAATGGGGTATAGTCTTTGATTTTTAACTCAGCTGTATACAATGTGTAATTTTCTTTAAATGGAAAAATTTATTAATGATTCATCAGTTAGACTACCAAATGGAATTCTCACATGCTACTGTATGTTTGATGTAAAAGTATTTAAAACAGGCTTGTACATAAATGTTTCCATTGCTCAGTTCTCGGATTGCAGAGTGTCTACAATGACGTTCCCTTCACATTTGCTATCTGGCTCTTTTTTAAAAAAATGGTTAGTTGGCTATCTGGTCTGTAAAATATAATAAATTTTATTAATAATGAATTATGTATTGTAATTTAGCATATTGTATTGCATAAGCATAGAGATGACTGTTGTAGAAGAATATTTCATTTGTTATAGTGAAATCTTTTTCCTGGGAAGAAAATGATTTATTTACAAGACAGTTTCACCATTCATATTCATACTCCCTTTGCTGTACTAATTCTGCAAATTAATTGAGCAACAAGTTTCAACAGTAATGGTATTTATTGAGTTTTCCTTCAGCACCACAATTTAGCCAGTTCTTTTGGCTTGTTGCCTGCATTTTACAATGTTGAGATGGAGGGAAGTCTTTATATTTAATGTACTATTATGGATGACATTGAGTCTCAGTGAGAGAATTTGGTCTAACAAATGTGATCAGCACCTTCTCCTATAACTACTTTTTGCTTAAATACCACATAATGTGGGTCGTTAATAAAAGGAAACACCCAAAGTCTTCTATGGTTTGAAGAACTGACTTCCGTACCCACTAGTGCAGTTCAGCAGGAACTCAGCTAGGTTTCAGAATACTTTTTTGGATGACTTCTGTGGGTACTGAGGCTGTAGACGATCCATAGGTAAAACTCAAAGGTGAAATGTTCAGGTTTGATTAGGATAAGCACCCAAAAGTTAACTTTGAGTCTTGGAAATAATGAGTTGGAAATATTGTGAGAACAAGCTCTCTCATTCAATTCCTGGCACTTCCACTTTTGCTCTCGGTTGGAAAATTTTCAAGAGCTACTTTTTTCTGGTTACGATGCCAGTTATAAAGTGTAAATGGGAGGGAAAAACATGATTTTATAACTTTAAAAAGGCTAGATTTAGAGATTTGGAGAAGGTTCAGTAGGCTGTTTGTTTTTTTTAAAGCCAGTAACTCATCTGTGGGTGGAAAAGTTAGGTTAGGAGTAAAGCCCAGATCCTCAGTGAATGGTATTTAGGCTCTTAACTCCCACTAAGGTTTGTGCCTAAATCTCTCTTTATGCCTACTTCATTCCTCAGGTGATTCAGGACCAAATCCATCAAAACATGATGTAGCTAATGCACAAGGAAAACAGAACTTTTAAAGAATTTTTTTCAAGTCCCATACCTGATCACTATTTTTTTTAATGGGACAGTCCCTTCTATTCTTCGTAGTTGTGCATTTTAATTTTTGTTTTCTTATGTCTATGAATTAGTTAAAAAACAAAAACAAAAAAAAACCCTCCTTGGCAGACTGGCAGAAGACTTGTTCTGAGAGCTCTTTCCCCATAAGTGGTCTCATGGTACATTCTCACTAAGGTCTCATCTTCATCGAAGGCCACTTTCTAAATATGTACAGGTCAGTTTAGTTCTATACTGATCTTAGAGAGGCGATGGATAATTGGAGTGCAAATCCAGAGAAAAATATTCTGTGGATAAGTACTTTTTGAACTTTTAATGAGGATTTGTGTCCTGATACAGAGCTAAGTTTATGTGATTGCTGAGCCAAAATCAGTGTGATTCCTGTATTACATTCACCAATAGAAGTGCTGCTTCCTGCTGAATACAACCCACAGTCAATGAAGACAAAAGTTTTGAACAAGTGAAAATATAGTAAATCATACAAATGCTGCTTTTTTAATGGAAGACTAAACATATTTTCTTTTGCAATAGCCATCACATATTTATCTTAGTTTGAAACTTGGCTATACTGAAACTTCAGAATTTAGATTTTATTATTAATCACCATAATCTCAACAAACCTCGTGAAGATGTGTATCTATATTCAGTATATATGCCACTCCTGTTGCCATTGCTGGGAGTTGTGTTTGTGTATAGAAGGGATACTAGAAATATTCTTTCAGCTGGTTCAGGAAAACAATAACAGATTAGGTAAGCTTTACAGATTTTAGCCCTACAACACAAATAGCCAAAGATGGCCCTCAGATATTGTTCTTCTGCTTCCTCTGGCATGTTATCGATGCCTGGATTATATGTGAATACTTGTCTACCAAAGTTTAGTACCATTCATAATCTCAAACAGATTTCTTATTGTTTACCCTGATTTCAAGGGAATAACAATAAGGAACGGGAGGGAGAGGTAATGTCTTTTATTGGACCAACTTCTGTCGGTCCAAAAAAAGCTTTCATGCTTATACAGCTCTTTTTCGGGTCTTCACCTTTTTCAGGTTGTCATCATCTTCTGAAGAGCTCTGTATAAGCACAAAAGCTTGACTTTTTCACCAACAGAAGTTAGTCCAATAAAATACATTATCTCACCCAACTTGTTTTCTAATATCCTGGGACCAATACAGCTACAGCATCAGTGCAAACAAGGGAAAGCTAATATTAGAGATCACACATGGCATGTAAAATGCATCTTGTGTGAAAGCTCCATGTAAATTCTCTGTCATAACAAAGAAGTTATTAGTCTTGGAGGGAATTTGTTGTAGACCTGAATTTCATTATGCAGAGGACTGCTAATGTATAATAGGTTATTGTCAAAAACTAAGCTGGTATGTGATATAAATTTTTTTTAACATATACTGTAATGCAGGTCTCATTTTCTTATGCATTTCAATGTTTTCTGTTATCATGCTGCATATATTTATGGTACATCCTGGTTTTAAGTATTATTTGTAAAATATTTTTTAACAAAGATTTTTTTAAATATATTTTTTTGCTTTCAAACTGAATTACAAGCACTGTTCCTTTTATGTCTTATTTATCTACTTCTAAAATAAATTCTGTTTGAAGACTACTTGAATACCCTTTGGAGAAGAACTATTTTTAAATTCTGCTATCGGTCTATAAATCTCTACTATAAAATATATGGACGCGCGCGCGCACACACACACACATTGTTTTGACAGAGATTAGGAAGAGAAATTATTAAATCCACTTTACCACAAGTGAAATATTGTAAATGTTTTAGTGATCTCTAAGAAAGAACACCTCTCCCAAGACCGTATACTCTAGAGCAGCAGTTCTCAACCTGTGGCCCGTGGGCCGCTTGTGGCCCAATCAGTACACGGCTGTGGCCCATGTGACATCCTCAGGGCCATAGAGGTAGTATTGGATGTGGCCCACAATGGTAAATAGGTTAAGAACCACTTCTCTTGAGTAGCTCAGCTGTTTTCTGTCTTTCGTACTAAAGGATTAATTACTTACCCAGGGAACATTCAAGAACGTTCAAGAATCATCTTCTAGTGGGCTGGAAAAGTTACTGTTAGATGTAGTATGTGTGTATGCACATGCAACACAATACGTAGTATGTATAATATATTATCTAGCATGTAAGTTTACATGTGTCTGTATCTATCTCTTTCATATCAGAACAAAAATGAGCACCTACAAAATGAGAGAGAGAGACAAACTCTCTGTAGTGCAGTGATTATGGTACTGGCACAGACTGAAGTCTTTACCCTCCCTGAGGCAGCTCTTCATGGCACAGTTTTGCATCCCAGAGCATTCCGCATGTGGCAAAGCAGGGACTTGGACCTGTGTCTCCCACATCTCAGAACAATGGCTTAACCACCAGGTTACAGAGAGTGTCTCTGTCTCTATCTCTGTGAAAACTTCCTGATGACAATTTTGTTGACACTGATACGGTTCCAGTTTTGCTAAAACAATTTCAACCAGCTCTACTTACTGTATAAATATATACATGTATGTACAAAATTTACATTTAGATAGTGAAATCACACACGTGGATTTTTCATATTTAGTAAGTTTGCTGTCACCTTTGGAGCTTTTTTGTAAAGTGAGGAATTTTGCAGTGGTAGATAGAATATTTCTACTACCTTTGAACCAGGGTTTTGAACCATTTCAGCTTTATGATAGGTGTGGATAAATGCTGCAGCCTATTCAGCAAGTAACACTTTATTTTGTGAATGAGAGTTGTATGATGCTGTCAAAGAAATGAGGTTTGACTTTTCTCATGAAGCTGAATGTGCATACACACATACCACTGAAATAGGCAGTTGAATTTTAGCCTGTATCCTCATCAGATATTTCATCATTCTTAGGTCAAAGGAGGGCACCCTTTACTGGGCTGGATAACTTTACTTTAGTTCTATGTTTGTTTCTAGAATATGATGTTAGATTTTGTTCTTGAGCTGATTGCTCCAGTCTAGCCCCAGATATGCATCAGGGACTTCACCTCAAGGGGATTACCTGTTGTTTTGATTGTCCAGTCAGCACAAAAATTTCAGTCTGATCTGAAGCAGCTAATTGCAGATAAGCTGCAGGCAGATAGTCATGTTGACATAATTATGGGATTGAGTGACTCCCACAATGGGTTTACTTTCCTGAAGGAAAATATTCTTCCCTTCCACTTATTGGGATCCATGGACTGATAAAGAGAAAGAGAGACTCTCTACCCCCCCCCCATCCCCATTACATCACCAAACCGCTTCCGTGTTTTAAAAAAAAACCTCACTTATGACAAGTTCAGGTCTCAGTCAGGCACTGAGACACCTCTGACTCAGGTAAGCCAAATAACCACTGACAGAAATATCTGAGGCAGGTAATGGGCATTCAATGTCTTATTTCCTTTGACCTCCCCTCCCTGCCCATATTTCATGATACGAGAAGTTACCATGTGATACCTGTTTACTCAAATGTGAAAGTATATGCCTACTTGCAAGTATGCAGCTTTTATGAGGAAAAATGCATTGTTTCCAATTACTACAAACCATCTGGTTGGGAATTGATTTAAGCAAAATAACAAAAAACACTGGTTATTTGCCAAGGTGAATGTTACCAAGTACTAATAATTGAAGCACATAATCAATGTTGCAAGCTACTTAAATACCAACAAAGCAATTGTTAAATATCTGGGGTAAATGTCATTCAGTCTGTCAAACAACCTCTTCACTAGTAGAAATGGAACCATGACGCTGTATGGTGAAATGCTTTCTAGAGATGTACATAGTTATCACTGAGTGCTACCTTGTAATCACTCTGTGTTGGGGAGTTTGCCAACATTCAAGACCTAACTGGAATACTTCTCTTTGTGTTAATGGGACTTTCTTGTATACATTTATGTAAGTGGATAGTTTTCATTTTCTTGGACTTAAGAACACACTCATGTTTGTAGAGGTGAAGGTTCTTACACTCCTATATGTGAAGAAGCAGGACTCGAGTCTCGAGTTAATTCATCCATAAGAAACATTTCAAGGGAAATAGGTAGAATCTAAAAGTTTTATGTAGTCTTGTCCTACTTGTTTAATTGAAAGTAACTGTCTCACAGCAGTGCAGAGCTAAAGGACCTGGGTCCTGATCCTGCAACTGAAGTCAATGGGGCTCCATGCAAGCAAAGGGGACTGTCTGCTCGGAGTTGGTTGCAAGGTCAGAACCTTGTTTGGGAAGAAGAGTTGGGATGGCAGAAATATCTTGTTATTGTGTGCTGTCCAGTAGTGTTTGTTATTTTGAAATGCATGCTCAAACTTTTTGCAGATAAAACACTATGAGGCAGATGCTCATACCTTTACTCGCTCACAACTTTCTCTGCAACCAGTCCTATTATCTCTCTCCACAATGAGTATCTTAGAAATCAGTGGGATGTTTTGTGGAATAAGGACTATTCAGCATGAGTTAGGTTGGCAAAATCTGGCTCTATATGTTCAAGTTGTTCTAAATCCAAATGTTTTACTGAAGAAGATGCTAGAAAGGTGATTCTAGAATAAGACATCTTAAATGTATCACTTGGTTGATTTGAATTGGATTCGTAGAAAGCTATGCATATTGGACAAAAAGGAAAAGCAAAGGAAAAAGTATGTGAGATGCTCCTGTTTGTTACATCCACTGAAGGAGGTAGTTTCACTTGCTAAGGACAGCACTGTCAGGGACTTAGCTGAATCATTTAAAAGTAGGGTTGCCAATTTTCTAATTGTACAAAACTAAACATCTTTGCCCCACCCTTTGCCCCGCTCCTTCCACAAGCCCTGCCCTTCTCTGAGGCCACACCCCTGCTCCTTCCATCCCCCCTCCCTCTATCACTTGCTGTCTCCCACCCTCACTTCCTTGCTCATTTTCACCAGGCTAGGACAGAGGTGCAGGGTGAGGGCTCTGGGATGGGCCTGGAATGAGGGGTTTGGGGTGCAGGAGGTAGCTCTGGGTTGGAGGGGTGGAGCTGAGGGGTTTGGTGGGTGGGAGGTGGCTTTGGGCTCTGGCAGGAGATTGCGGTGTGGGTGCAAGCTCTGGGAGGGAGTTGGGTGCGGGATGGGACTCAGGGCTGGGGCAGGGAGTTGGGGTGCACGAGGGGGTGCAGGCTCCGGGAGGTAGTTTGGGTACAGGAAAGGGCTTAGAGTTGGGGCAGGGACTTGGAGTGTGGGAGAAGGTGTGGACTCTGGAAGGGAGCTTTGGATTGAAGCAGCAAGAAGAATTTGCACAGAGAGCATCGCTGTAATTGTATCTTCCTGTCATAAAGGCCTGGATACAGATGTGCATTAGCCACAGAAAACTGCCTTTCCAAAACTATATTCTTCACAGGTTGCAAGTTACCTTTGAGGCAGAAGCAGAGGAGAAGAACTCGAGACCTAACTCTTTTCAGGTTTAGTTGTCTAAGGAGTTGTCCCATCAAAGTGCAAACCAAAAAATTCACCTGTCTACCCAAGTGCCTTGTATAAATTAACAGCAACACAGCCTTAATTGGATGAAGGCAATGCCTGCTGCTGGCCACTCAAGACTGAATTTGGTCAGCTTACTAAACAACAAGAAAGCTGTCATGCTAGTTCCTGGCATAAAAGTCAAGTACATATGGTGTGTCAGAAAAATGCTGTGACTTTTGATGGGTGTCAGGATGTACAATCTTAAAACGTGTAAAGTCAGAGCTGAAGGGGTAAATGTTCAGTGTGGAGATCGCCTTTCAGAATCCATAAGTGTTTTATAAATTAATATATATAAACACATCACCTTCCACAAAAATGCAGCCATCTCTGGGGTGATAGAGCATTGCAGCAATTTACTAATTCATAACTATCTGAGCTGTGATTTTCAAAGAAATCTAAAGGTGCCTAACTCCTAGTGGTTTGAGCACTGGCCTGCTAAACCCAGGGTTGTGAGTTCAATCCTTGAATGGCCACTTAGGGATCTGGGGCAAAATCAGTACTTTGTCCTGCTAGTGAAGGCAGGGTTCTGGACTCAGTGACCTTTCAGGGTCCCTTCCAGTTCTAGGAGATAAGATTGAGTTTCAATGGGATTTGGACACTTAAGTGTCACAGGCTACTTTGAAAACATCAGCCATAAGAGCTCAACGTAAAAGGTGGAAAAAAAGTTTAAATGTATTGAAAGAGCTTGGCAAATTTTAGGTTGTGCCTCAGACTAACCATAGGAATATGCCTTCAATGTACTGGGTTAGTGATTGCAGCCTTTGCTATGTCTCTAGGGAAAATCTGGCATTAAAGGGTACTATAAATCAGCCTCAGAAAAGAGACGTTGAACACCCTCCTCCTGAAAGTGGTTCACAACATCATCAATCTCACTGAAATTGAAAGGGACCAAACAAAGATTGTACCCCAAAAGATCTATGCTCAAACTTATTTGAGTAGAGTGCTCAGCCGGCCAGTCTTGATAAGAAAAAAATCCCTAAAACAGCCCTAGTGAGGCCTTCATGTGCTCAGGAATCAGGCCACTATGGTAGAGAGTGAGCTCTCTCAGGAAACCCCCCAAAGCTTTTACTTTATGGTTTCTAATGAAAAAAAAATGCAGCAGACTAGAAGAGAAAATAACACACTGGCCAGGGCTAGCACAGACGCACCGAAAGCAAGGAAGGGTTACTTATTCCCTGACAGCTCACCCCAGCAAGTAGGCTGAGATCTCACCACAGGAGACAATCTTGTCTCTACCTTAAAGTCTCTGTACAGTGTCAACCTGTCTACATCTCTGCCCTTTTTCCTTCTATAGTGCTGGTCTTATACTATGCTCTGCTGTGTCATCCCATCTCACCAAAGCCTTCATCCCCTTCTCCAAATTGCATGCCTCTTGTCATGCTTCTTCCTAAATATTCTATTAAGCATTTCAAACACATGTGTAATGCAACATTATCATCCTCTCTCTTGTCCATCATTGCGCAGCTGCACTAATAGTGCATCCAAGAATAATTACAATAAATAAATCCAGCATGAATTGATACTGCACCGGTATATTTGGGACAGTTATGTGACTAGCTTGCTGTATCACTAGTTTAAACAAAGTATTTTTCCCTGTGTACCTCATTCTGTTCTGTGATGCCTTCTCATCCAGGGAGATAAACAGTTAAACATTGTAGAATTTAAATAGTTCTTTGTCTCTTTAGAAGGAGATTTATCTGACCCTGAATCTCCAGCTAGCATAAGAGCATCCAAAAGGGACATGGCATCTCATCTTTTTAAAAGGATAACAGAAAAAAAAATCTTACTGCTTTCCTGGAGAGGATTATTTAGCTCATATTCCCATTTACGGAGCTTACATTTTTCTAACATTTTATGTCCAAGGAGGGATTTGTCCACCCCTCCTTCTGTACTTCTCTACTAATGCTACAGTATGTTGTTCTGAAAAAAAAAATACCATACCCTAGAGTGCCCTAAAATCAGAGTACACATACATCATTATTACAAATGTTAAAATACAGAGCTATTTACTAATGGTGGGATTTTCAAAATCACTCAGTACCTAATGCCCATTGATTTCAATCGGACTTAGGCACCCAAGTACCTTTTAAAAATCTGGTCCTAAGTGTCTTATCCTACAGTCTTTTACTCACATGTGCAATATTTATCCATGTGAATAATTTAATTTACTCCAGTAGGTCTAAGTACGTGAGATAGGACTACTCAAGTGAGTAAGGGTTTCAGGATCAATCCCCAAATCATGTTGTTCCTTGATGCTAGCTGAACATTCAAATTAGTCTTTATTGTATAACCATTTGGGATTTTTTTCTAATCATTTTATTTATAGGTGTTTTCATTTTGATTCTCTTTAATTCTGCCAGCCTAAGTGTTGATTAAGGAGACATCATCACAATTGCCCTATTCACAGATTAAGAAATGAATCAAACCTTTTCAAAAGCTCAGCATGAAGGCTGGATATTGAAAGCAGATAGAAATGGATCATGCAGTCAATAACAATACTTACGAGGGCTTAGTTGGGGGAAAAACATTCTTTTGAAATGTTCTATATACAAGATATAAAGCAGCACAATTATCTGTTTGCTTTCAGCAACCGAGAACGATTTATTAGTTACAGTAGTTTGGCTTTGAAACACTAAACACGGATAAGAGAGCACGTGCTCAGTTGTTTAAGGATTCCAACATCTGTACTGACAATCCTCTTACAAAAAGTCATTTTGGAATTAGCAAATGACAACATGAGTTCTGAAATGGATATGAAATCAAACAGATTAAAAGAAGGATTTCATTATTTCAGTGCCCCCTTTTAACACATTAGCTACTTGAACTGTTTGTTTTTATGAGCCCAGATGGTACCAAGATGTATGTAAAATAAATAAACACAGGAGAACAAATCAGATGCTTGGCTGCTGTTCAGTAATAGCTAAGTCTAAGCTTTATTAAATTCCCATAAAGATGTGATAACTATAGAATCTCACACAATATACTGCAGTAGGCTTACTGGCAAGGCACACCGTTCTGCTTGAGATAGGAGGGTACATTTAAAACTTTGTCATGAAAATGGATGCCATTGAAAGTTCTTTGTTAGGCAGTGTAATCCAAGTGTGTCAAATCCATAAATGTGCCTCACACAACAGAAGCCACGTTTACAATCAGTTTAGCAAATGAAGAAGTTGTAAGGATTTGGTAGAGCTTTGTCAAGGACATTTTTCAGTCAAAATTTCTCACTGATATATTTTGGTTTTCTGACCATCTCTAATTACAAAGTGGCCTAAAATCATGCTTTGTTAAGGAAAACAAACCAGAAGCCCAGATTTGTCTAGATGGAGCAGTGCAGAGCTACTCTAATGCAGCTCAGGATCTGGCCCTAGATCAGTGGTGGGCAACCTGCGGCCTGTGGGCCACACATGGCCCGCCAGGGTAATCCATTGGCAGACCACTAGACAGTTTATTTCATTGACCATCCACAGGCATGGCCACCTGCAGCTCCCAGTGGCCCCAGTTTGCTGTTCCCGGCCAATGGGAACTGCAGCCCGTGCCACTTCCCGCAGCTCCCATTGTCTGGGAATGGCAAATCCTGGCCACTGGGAGCTGCGAGCGGCCGTGCCTGCAAATGGTCAATGTAAACAGACTGTCTAGCAGCCCACCAGTGGATTATCCTGATGGGCCACTTGTGGCCTGTGGGCTACATGTTGCCCACCACACTGCCCTAGATGTATAAATTACACTACTTTCAGTCTTTTATCAGTGAGATATTTACAATGCTGTTTCTGGTGTGTTGGTTTCGTTTGTACATTGACATTATGCTATCCATATATAGGAAGGACTTGGCAGCAACTGGAGGATAGAGCAGGGATATATAGAGAGAGCTGAATATGGTCAGATGCCAGGAAATTAATACCAGAGCCAATATTTAGTCTCTCCAGCAGAACAACGTTAGCTACCCAATATAGGGGGAGATCCTTAAAAACAAAAACACACAAACAAAAAACCCTGAGAACACTTCTCCAACTTATGATAGAAAATGTGCTCTCATTCTGATTGGGATATTACATATGATACTTCATAGTAAATGAAATGACCAATCTGTTTGCAAAGTTTACACATAAATGCCAGCACTAGTTTCCGTAGTATTATAAACTAAGGGTGTCTCTACACAGGAATCCTAGGAAGAGGCATGAGGCATCACTTCCAGAAAACATCCAAATGATGGTACCACATAAGTCTTGCAAAAACTGGAATCTTTGCATTACTGACAGGCCGTGTGGAGTAATCTGTTCCTGTTTCAGTAGAGTGACCCAGCTGGATCAAGGGGAAATATGTCTCCTTTAAAAAAAAAAGAAAAAGAAAAAAAGAGAAAAGAAAAAAAAATTCACTTCCTTCATCTGAAGCTTTACAAATGGCATTGCAGAGAGATACTTGTATAATGACACTATCCATGTGGAGGGGGATGCAGTTTCCTGTTCATAAATACATCTCAATACAAATTTCTGTTTGATGGCTCAAAATGATCTTTCAGGATTCAGACTTGTGGCCTGTGGGCTACATGTTGCCCACCACACTGCCCTAGATGTATAAATTACACTACTTTCAGTCTTTTATCAGTGAGATATTTACAATGCTGTTTCTGGTGTGTTGGTAAACCTGTATGAAAAGATGAGTTATTTGAAATGTCAATACTATTTTCTCTCACTTCCCATGCATTGGTATTTCATTTAATTTATAGTTGGGAGTTTCTCCCTGGTTTCACTATATATTATACGGTACCCTCCAATGTTTTCTCCCTTACCAGAGACTGAGCATATTCCTTTGTATTGCTGCTAGGCCATGCTATGGCAAGTATGAAGCAATAAACTGGATTCTCAAATTAAACATAATAATATTACTGAGTGATCCATCTGCATGGTATTGGACCAGGCCAATTATATCTACATATTTTTGGATAGAAATATTTTGGCTTGCCTAATTATGTCCTAAAGTTTGTCAGCTGAATAGTGTAAAGAACACAGTGATGCTGCTATCTGTTGCTGTTACCTGTACTGTGGAGAAATGGAAGACTTAATTCTCCAAAGCTCACAATCCAGCACTAAAAATAATAAGAGAGAAAATCTGTATTAAAAGAGAACAGTGACTGTCATGGTATAATTCTCTACTCTGAACCTTAGCGTCCAAAAGATGGGGTACCAGCATGAATCCCCCTAAGCTTAATTACCATCTTAGATCTTGTAGTGCTGCCACCAACCAGGACTTGCAGTACCTGGTACACTCTGGTCCCCCCAAAACCTTCCCAGGAGACCCCAAGACCCAGACCCCCTGGATCTTACACAAGGAAAGTAAACCCTTTCCCCCACCGTTTCCCTCCCTGGGTTACCCTGGAAGATCACTGTGATTCAAACTCCTTGAATCTTAAAACAGAGAGAGATGCACCTTTCCCCCTTCTCTTTTCCCCTTCCCAAGAGGTAATACAGATTTAAGCTCCATGAATTTAAAACAGAGGAATTCTACCTTCCCCCCACTCTTTCTCTTTCCCTGTCTCCCACCAATTCCCTGGTGAGTACAGACTCAATTCCCTTGAGCCTTAACAAGGGGAAAAAATCAAGCAGGTTTTAAAAAAGAAAAGCTTTTAATAAAAGAAAGAAAAAAGTAAAAGTTGTCTCTGTTATTTAGATGGTAAATGTTACAGAGTCTTTTACCTTATAGACACTAGAGAGAAGCCTTCCCCCCAGCACAAATACAAATTAAAATCCTTCCAGCAAAATACACATTTGCAAATAAAGAAAACAATCAAAAAGACTAAACCGCCTTTCTACTTGTACTCACTATTTGAACAGAAAATTAGAGAGCCTGTAGGTACGTCTGGTTACTCTCAGAACCCAGAGAGAACAGACAAACAACACAAAACAAAGACTTCCCTCCCCGAGATTTGAAAGTATCTTGTCTTCTGATTGGTCCTCTGGTCAGGTGGTCCAGGTTCACTGCTTGTAACCCTTTACAGGTAAAAGAGACATTAACCCTTAACTATCTGTTTATAAGAGTGACAAAGAGGATTTAATTATGTAAGCTAAAATATAAAATAATAATGAGGCAGTGAGTTCCCAGTAACTGGGGGAATTGTGAAAGTAATGCAGAGGCCTCTGCCAGGAGTACGCACACACACTTCTAATGCAACAAGAGAACTTTGATCTCAGTGAAATATCTAAAGATTGGGCTATAATTATTGAGATTCAAAATATTAAATAATAATGAGACAATTTCTAATAACTGAAAGAATTACAGAGTAAGATAATATACTAATCTACTGCCTTCCTGAAAGAAGCAGTCACACAGTGGTGAGTCAGTGGTGTTGATTTTCCCTCTGACTCAATCCAGATTGACCTAAGAGCACAGCTGAAAAGTAGCCAAACCAAATGGTTTCTAACTCACCTGACCTTTCTGATGTAATACAATAGGTTCAGTCAATGAGAATACAAAAAGGAAAATTCCAGGAGGTGACTTATCTCAACAAACTGTACTCAAAATGTGTAATGAACACCAGTCTGACTCAGATATTCACAAAATGTGTACACACATGCACACGTAACCTAAAGCTGCTACCCAGTGGCTGTACATCTGAACAAAACTGAAGCAAACCTATGCTGGTTTATGGAGGCAGTTCAAACACAGACCAAGAATTATTTTGAGTACTTGTGTGGTCTAGAGAGTCACAGTGCACCCAACTATAGCAGTTCAACCAATTCTTTCATTCCTCCTAACGCCTTAGGAATTTTAGTCCTTTTCTCTACAATAAATCCAAATTCTCCTATTCCTCCCACCTCTGTCTGGTGTATTAAGCCCATTCATGCATCATTAGAGTCAGTTCTGAAAACTTCCTGGTTCATTCAACACTGGCCAGGTAGAGTGTTAAAACAGGATTTGTACCGTAAAGCAATAATAATAATAATTGTTAGAGTACATTTTTATATTAAGACACTTTTCTCTCAGGAACATTGATGTGTAAAACAGAAATACATTTTAAACTCTTTGATCACACTCCTTTTTTGTTTTTTCCTTCCCCAAAAGAACTCTATTCTTTAACAGCTGTTGAAATTTCAGTGTTTAAAAAGCCATCTGAGTGCAACAAAATTGAGGTAGAGCTTGTGAATGAAGAGCAAACTTCCTTTAGAGTTTATTTATTTTATTTATTGTGAGGAGCTAGGTGGTTGGTTTTATTAATTTTTTTTACATTTATATGACAAGAGCATCCAGGCCTCAACAGACTGCTCAAATGAGTAAGAGAGATTTTGGAAATGCCTAGGAAAGGAGAGATGCCATACCATTCTGGGGTTCTGTTTAGTTTGAGTGTCTTGGGTTCTTTTCCAATTCCTGGCTGAGTGAAGAAGTAACATCCTTAGGAATGACTAGTTTTTAATTTAAATTTCTAGAATATACAAGATTAAGAAAGTTTCTAGGTGGGGTCTTGAGCCAAACGTTTGCTTAGTTTGAGATGATTCTAAGCACTATCCTCTCCTTTTTCACAGGAGTTCCATGGCAACATTTGCTAGCATACACCCTAGTCACATGTCCATGCTTTCCTGAGCTGTGCTGATTTTCAGTTCTGTGTATGAATTGCCTAATGATATATATTAGAAGGAATAAATACGAGCTTGAATGTTATATTACATGCAGGAAATAGAAGGCAGGAGCAAACGGAAGGAGAATAAAATATAGCTGGCTTTAATAACAAAGATATACTGAAGGTGGCGGGAAAAAACAGTGTATAAAACTAATTGGAACAAATTAGCTAGGGAGGTTGTGGAATCAGGTTAGGCTTTTAAGATCAGGTTAGACAATACCTGTCAGGGATAGTCTAGATAATACTTATTCCTGCCTCAATTCTGGGGACTGGACAAAATGACCTGTGATAGTCCCTTCCAGTTCTACATTTCTATGATTCTAGGATTTAGAGTTTCATTTGATGTCCTATGGTTAAGGTTGATGGTAGCTTTCCATATGAAGCCGAAAACATAAACCTCACCTTAACTTCCTTGAAAATAACCCATTGCCCATGAAATATTACATGCCACATTTTTCTGAGAAGTTGTTTAAAATTGCAGGAAAAAGGTGTTTCAAATTATGGTATTTAAAAAGTTTCCAAGATGAGGAAAGTCTTGAGTAGTGCAAAAGAAATTTTCTGGATAGAGGGACATAGGCCTTAGTGTGATAGGATGTAATGCTCTCTTTCTTTTTCTCCCTTGGTGTTTTGTCCTCTTTCTCATACACTCCTGGGGCCTAATCCAAAACTCACTGAAAACAGTGGGAGATGTTTACTTCAATACCCATTGCATTTAGCTCAACAAAGCACTTTTGGTGTATATAGATAATTAATTTTAACCAGGGCATCAAAAGTGGCAGCCTTAGGACCATCTGACTACTTTATTTAGCCCAATTTAAACCTTTGTATTTTCTGTATGTAGTTATCACAGGAGCCACTGGGCCCGTGGGGCATGCTGCCTTAACTTCACAGCAATAAACTGGTATTTAACTCAAGATGTCCACCTCGGCATCAAATTGCATAAAATAGAACAGTCCTTAACTGGTCCAAGCTAAAAGATGTAGTCAGAATTAGGGCCCTGAGAAGCTGGGTTTCCTGGAGATCCTCCCTGAACTGTTGCCTGTAAGAAACAGCCCAGCCCTTTTTTATCTTGTCTTCTGGGCCCTGATTGGCTTCTGCATGCTCCCAGCAATTCTAGCTGCTGGAGTACCAATTATTATTGATCCTAGGTGGCCTCTCTAGGGAGCTCTTGGAGGCCTGAACTCACTGTTCTTTTTCTCCAAAAAGGACAATGTCTGTGGGCTGTACCACAGTGGAAGGGCCTCTGGCCAGGGGCAGCAGACGCTTGGTGTACCCTGTCACAGTGGTTTAAAATAAAGGAAAATCCTTTTGCCCCTATTTAAAATGAATGCCCAAATACTAACCTTTCCCAGATATCAGTATGTGGATCTCTATTTCATATTTTCTTGTAGATGAAAGTGCAATCATTGTACTTGCTTTACCATCACACAGAGGTCATTTAATAAAGGACTCTGTGGCCATGTTTTTACTTGTGCATGTCTGCATGTCATCCCAACCTCTGCATATAAATTCTAAAATATTGCATATTTTGGGTTTACTCTTGAGAGTCATCTCCACAGCCCATGACATAGTTTGCAAAAATTTCATAGCATAATGGAAATGTGTTTTGTAGTGAATGCAGCTCATTAAAGTTTGTCATTTTCTATAACAGGACAACTTCTTGCCTTTTGTACAGGGGAAACTTTTTTAGAAACTAATACATGGTTATCTTCCAAAGGTTAGCTATAATTAGAATGGACATCTGCAGGAAATAAAAGTGAAAACATTAAAACTAAGATAAGTGGTTTATTTTTGTAGTGCTTTGATGAAATCCCCTGTGGTTAGATTGGCTGTAATGTCAAATGTATGATAATTTTGTTTACAAGAGTTTACTGACTTGTTCCCTGTTGCTCCCTGTGAAGCTGATGTGCAGTCTTGAAAGGCAGAACTGACTGCTTGATACTCTGAAAATATCAATCAAAGCCATATTAAGCACAGGATGCATTTTAAGGCTATCCATACTGCAGTTAAGATTCATAAAAATGGAGACCCAATACTTTACATAAAAAATTTCCAGAGATATTCCAGCATGTGCCAGACTAGACAGATAACCTTTTCTCCTTGTGAAATCAAGCCCAAAATAAAGTCTGTCAGATAAGATCAGAACCCCCTTTCCACTGCCCTGTGACAATCAAGCCCTTCATATTGATAATCCGAAGAAAATAAGGATGAGAACACACCGCCTATTTTTGCCTTATTAAGATGAAGAGATTCTGTCAGAGTTTGATAACATTTTAGATGCAGAGGCTGTTATAAGAACAAAATGCATATCAAATATGTAGCAAAAGGACCTCTTTATCAAGATAAAATCCTGATGAAAAATGCCACATTCTTTTTTTTCCTAGCAGGCAGAGTCTAAAAGAGCCCAAGTCAAGAATGTAAATCTATATTTAATGGAGGCATTTAGTTTAAAGGATCACGTATTAACCTTGGAGCCATTTACTTATCTTCCTAATGTGGGAAAAAGTAGATTCAGTTCTGCTGTGTTGAAAAGGTAGAACATTTGCTATTAATAATTTAACATTTACCAACAGATGTCTCTATCTTAAGGCCAGATTCTTATAAGCTTATATTCAAGGTGGACAGTACCTTACTCAAGTATTCTAATTAGTTTCATTGTGTGAGTTACTAGTGAACATGAAAAAGGTATCAAAATCTGGCACTAGTGAACTGTATTGTTGACCATGATACTGTAGTAAAGTTGTGTATGTGGAAATTCAAAATATTGTACATATGCAAAAAGTAAACATAATTGTTGTCAAGTTTGAACATTTTACATATTTAAATGATCTTTCTCTGCCACATCCAAATCGCTTACCTGCCTTTCTTTAAATGGGTGGGGGATTTTAAGTCCCTTTCCTAGATGGTGAAGCTAAAATAAACATCTGTCCTCTGCTCCAAAGCACTTTACTTGAGAAAGCAGGTATATCATGTCAAACCGTTTGTTCAGCATTGCTAATGTCTACATAAGAATGACCGTACTGGGTCAAACCAAAGGTCCATCAAGCCCAGTATCCTGTCCTCTGACAGTGGCCAATGGCAGGTGCTCCAAAGGGAATGAACAGACAGGTTATCATCAAGTGATCCATGCCCTGTCACTCAATCCCAGCTTCTGGCAAACAGAGGCTAGGGCCACCATTCCTGTCCATCCTGGCTAATAGCCATTGATGGACCTATCTTCCATTAATTTATCTAGCTTGCTTTTGAACTCTGTTATAGTATTGGCCGTAACAACACCCCCTGATGTTGTGTGAAAAAATACTTTCTTGTGTTTGTTTTAAACCTACTACCTATTAATTTCATTTGATGGCCCCTTGTTCTTGTATTATGAGAAGGAGTAAATAACACTTCCTTATTTACTTTCTCTATACCTCTCATGATTTTATAGACCTCTATCATATCCCCCCTTAGCTGCCTCTTTTCAAACTGAAAAGTCCTAGTCTTACTAATCTCTCCTCATACAGAAGCCGTTCTATACCCCTAATCATTTTTGTTGCCCTTTTCTGAACCTTATCCAATTCCAATATATCTTTTTTGAGATGGGGCGACCACATCTGCATGTCGTATTCAAGGTGCGGGTGTACCATGGATTTATATAGAGGTAATATAATATTTTCTGTCTTATCTATCCCTTTCTTGATGATTCCCAACATTGTTTGCTTTTTTGACTGCCACTGCACATTGAGTGGATGATTTCAGAGAACTATCCACAATGACTCCAAGATCTCTTTATTGAGTGTGACAGCTAATTTAGACCCCATCATTGTATACGTATAGGTAGGATTATGTTTTCTAATGTGCATTACTTTGCATTTATCAACGTGAAATTTCATCTGCCATTTTGTTGCCCAGTCACCCAGTTTTGAGAGATCCTTTTGTAGCTCTTCACAGTCTGCATGGTGCTTAACTATCTTGAGTAGCTTTGTATCATCTGCAAATTTTTCTACCTCACTGTTTATCCCTTTTTCCGGATCGTTTATGAATATGTTAAATGGGACAGGGCGCAGTGCAGATCCCTGGGCGACACCTCTATTTACTTCTCTCCATTCTGAGAACTGACCATTTATTCCTACCCTTTGTTTCCTAGCTTTTAACCAGTTACCAATCCATGAGAGAACCTTCCCTCTTATCCCATGACTGCTTACTTTGCTTAAGAACCTTTGGTGAGGGACCTTGTAAAAGATTTTCTGATCGCCTTTGTCGGCACGCTTGTTGACCCCCTGAAAGAATTCTAGTAGATTGGTGAGGCATGATTTCCCTTTACAAAAACCATGTTGACTATTTCCCAGGAAATTATGTTCATCTGTGTCTGACAGTTTTGTTCTTTACGATAGCTTCAACCAATTTGCCTGAAGTGAGACTCACTGGCCTGTAGTTGCCACGGTCACCTCTGGAGCCCTTTTTAAAAATTGGTGTCACATTAGCTATCCTCCAGTCATTTGGTACAGAAGCTGATTTAAATGATAGGTTATAGATGACCGTTAGTAGTCCTTCAATTTCACATTTGAGTTCTTTCAGAACTCTTGCGTGAATACCATCAGGTCCTGGAGACTTAATACTGTTTGGTTTATCAATTTGTTCCTACAGCTCCTCTAATGACACTGAATTTGGAACAATTTTGAGGCAAAACTAAATGTTGTACCATCCTATGGTTGAGCTGAAATCCAAAAATGTATTTTAGGCTAATTTATTTTAGACTGACACGGTGTTTAAGAAAATAAAAGTATTCAGGATAGTTTTCTGCGTTGCTTCTACATAATTTTGCACATTTGCACTTCATATTTTCAGAGAAAACAGGCACTAACTAGTCACCATCATTTTTAAAAGTACAAATCCAGTAGAGAAAGAAATCAGCTTGACCAGA
This sequence comes from Gopherus evgoodei, assembly GCF_007399415.2. Taxonomy (NCBI): domain Eukaryota; kingdom Metazoa; phylum Chordata; order Testudines; family Testudinidae; genus Gopherus; species Gopherus evgoodei. Next base: position 75,292,915 of record NC_044330.1, on the reverse strand, counting down.
GAGGTCTAAGAGTTTAGGTTTCACATAATGATTCAACATTCTTACCATTTTAGTTGGTAGGGATGAAACAATGCTACTATAACGTTAAACATTTTATTAGTGTTTGGTTATAATCTGATTTCATTCTGGTGCTACAAAGCATAGAGTGTCTTGAGTTTGTTAATACTCAGAGCTAGAAACAGGGAAGGAAGGAAGAAGAATGGAAATCTCTACTGCAAGGACTAAAAATAAGAGAAAGCAATATCTAAAACTCTGCTGTATTCTGGTTTATTTCTTTGGCAGAAGCACACCCCTTTTTTGTTTCCATATAGAATTTTTTGAGCAGTAGGGCATCTGTGTTGGCTGCATGACATTTTAGCTGAAGAACATCCCAAATGTGATCACATACTGGTATTTTTTGCATGGTTTGGCAAATGCTGTAATTCAATGGGAATTTAAAATATAAGCAAAAAGAATCCCTTTATTTGACCATACAGTAGAGGAAAATCTTGAGTCTTGGTGCACAGCGCATATTTTCCATGTTATTTCAATACATACAGAACCCTTCTCCTTGAGGAACTAAGGAACTGCCAGCATTCTCTGGACATGAGTGGTAAATATTCCTAGAAAGATGTTGTCTCCCTTGAATAGTAGTAAGATAAGGAGTATACTTTTTTAATTCATATACCAGGAGGGAGGCTAAGTGATAAATTACAACTGCAAACAAATGATCACAATGGAGGAAGAAGAATCAACATGACTTTTCAATATTGTCCTAGAATTTTGAGGGGAATCTCTCCACACATATACACAAATGTGAATGAGGAAGTCATTTTGTGACTGAATCACTGCCCAATGCATGTGCTGCTGTTACAGACTTAAGGAATACTCAGTCACTAACAGGAGAATGGAATTTTCTTTGTATGGGTCAGAGTACATTGTGAAAATGGTGAAAAGGGAAGAGCTGTATGCTTGATATTTGTACTGAGTACAGTGGGCAAAGTGTCCAATTACAGGAGTCCTGGGCCCTTTAACTTGTAAGCACAAATATTCTAAGGTGTATACACGTTTTAGAAGGAGAAGGAGGAAAGATTTATTCTCTTGGGCTAAGTTTTCCTCTTTCTATTTTCTTCACCCCCTTTTGACCACTGCCTTCTTTTTCCTCACATCACAGTTAGTGTGATGGTAAAGTAATATATCAAAATTTCCTCTTAATGAGTCCCTTGACTTAGTTTGAATTAAAGTTGTATGGTATACATTTTATACGTAAACAATTTGAAAATTGGAGGGTAGGCTTTTACATATGCAGAATGGAGCCCTACATCACAATCAGTTAAAGTTTTGGGGAGAAATGGAGGGACTAGAAGAAATTCCAAAATACTGAATCTTAAGACAAATAAAGCTAAAAGAAATTATAGAGCCATGACAGTCAATTATTGTGGCAATTTCTCTACTCTTTCAACCAATAATGTACCACATGTACTTTAAAAACACTATATTCTTCTTAGAATTTATCATAGGTTATAATTCTAAATAAGCAGTGAAGAGATTAATTTTCAATAGGTGTGAAAGGGTGCAAGACTCACTGCCGCGACACCTCCTGCTGGTTGTCCAGGGAATTAGATTTCCAGCCTTTGGAGTGCCCTCTGTCAGCCAGTGTCTCACCTTTCGCTGGCCCCCATGTCCCTGCCAGACCCCAGTGCCCCTTTCTCTTGGGGGCTGCCCCTGGGGACCCTCTACTCATTATCCCCCCCTCACTTCAGTATAAGGCTACTGCCAGTCACCATCTAGCCCTTGTTCACTGGGGAAGATGGCAGTGTACAAGCTAGTCATCACAGGCAAGGGGGATTTGGACCTGCTGCCTCTGCCTACCCTTGGGCTGCCCCCTGCAACCCAAGTATGTATTTGGCCTTGCACAAGGCCGGCAGCCTGATGAGTTGCCAGGCAGGAGTTCCCCAGCTCCTCTTACCTTTCCCTAGCCCTGCTCCACCTCAGGTACCCTGGTATGCTCCCCAGCAGCCAGGCCCATCTCCTTCCACAGCTAGAGGAGAGACTGAGCCTCTGGTTCACAGCCCTTTTATAAGGGCTAGCTGAGGTAAGTTTGTGGCATGACCCCAAGCTGTGCCTGCTTCCCCAATCAGCCTGGGAGCTGCTTTCCCCAGCCATAGACCTCTCCTGTGCTGTTTTAAACCCCTCAGGGCAGGAATGGGTGACCACCTTACTACACACACACACCCCCAAAAAATCCCCACCCTTGGGGATAGGGGGCGTCTCAGCCTGGGCTCCCTAAAGTTTGCCCTTCAGGGCCGCATGCTTCCTTTCCAAGGCCTCCCACCCTCAGGCCATCTCCCGGGTCTGGGCCTTTGCCTTCCGCCATCCCAGCTCTGCAGCTTTGAGCCATGCCCGTAGGTCAGGGTCCCCCAGACCCTCCTCTGTCAGGGTCTGGGTTCCCACTGCTACCTTCTCTACCACCATCTGGGTCCCGGCCTCTTGTTGGGCTCACTTGGTCTGGGTCTCCTTCCTGTTGACTGGCTCTGTGATGGTCTGGGTCCCAAACTCTTGCAGGGTCCCCTCCGTCCCAATCACCACATCCGCCACCTGGTCTAGTGTTGCCCATCTCGGGCTTCCAGGCACTTTCTTTGGCTGCCCCCCAGTCCCATTTCCTGGAGGGGGCAGTGCTTCCTTATGTGGCCTCATTCCCAGCAGCAAAAGCAAGCTCAGCACCCCTTTTCTGCCTTGGGCCCATCTTGGTCCCATCCTTCCATCAGGGCAGACCTGGATCCTCTTCCCCAGGCCTAGGCACATCCACTGCCTGTGGCCTCGTTGCCCACAGGCCCAGCAAATCGACAACCGCCTGGGTTCCCTCACCCAGCAGACTATCTTTGGGACATGTCCCTGTCCCTCCTTTGGTTGAGGCACCCTGCACCCATCCCAGCAGGGACAGTCCCATCTTAGATGTCCTTTCTGCCTGCAGGCATAACAAGCTTTGCGGTCCACTACCGACCTCCTGGTCCTGGTGCTCATCCGTCAGTCTCTCTCTGAAACTCCCTCCCCAGGAGTTTCACCAGGGCCTGCTGCTCCTCTGCTAGCCAGCCCAACTATTCATGAAGGGCCGACTGCACCTCCCATAGTGCCTTTGGGTCCTCAGCCACCTTTCACTGGGGCACTGAGCTCTGTCCTCAACTAGGGGTAACCCCTGAGGCCTCTACAAAGTAAGCCCCAGTGTACCCAGGATCCATCATCCTGTTTCAAATGTGCAGGCAATAGTCCCACCATCCTTACCATGTCCCTTGTATCAGGGGCAAATCACATGGAGACCACATTCTCCACCACTCTGTAAACGTGCAAGACTCACCACTGCAGTGCCTCCTGCTGGTCATCCAAGGAATTAGCTTTCCAGCCTCCAGAGCACCCTCTGTCAGCCAGTTTCTCACCTTTTGCTGGCCCCCATGTCCCTCCTGAACCCCAGTTCCCCTTTCTCTTGGGGGCTGCCCCCAGCAGTACCCCCACAATTTGTGTCTCCACACCCAGGGGAACTCCCACCCACTATCCCACCTCACATCAGTATAAGGCTACTACCAGTCATTATCTAGCCCTGTTCACTGGGGCAGACTGCAGTATACAAGCCACTCATCGCAGGCAGAGGGGATTTGGACCTGCTGCCTCTGCCTGCCCTTGGGCTGCTCCCTGCAAGCCCAGTATATATTTGGGCTTGCACAGGGCCAGCAGCCTGGTAAGTTGCCAGGCAGGAGCTCCCCAGCTCCTCTTGCCTTTCCCCAGCCCTGCTCTACCTCAGGTACCCTGGTACACTCCCCAGCAACCAAGCCCATCTCCCTTCACAGCCCTTTTATGAGGGCTAGCTGAGGTCAGTTTGGGGCATGGCCCCCAGCTGTGCCTGCTTCCCCAGTCAGCCTGGGAGCTGCTTGCCCCAGCCACAGCGCCCTCCTGGGCTGTTTTAAACCCCTCAGGGCAGGAGTGGGTGACCACCCCGCTACAAGGTGGAAGAGTTTTGTGCCCAGATCTTTTCACTCCAGTTTATTGGCAATTTTAGGGTATTCATTCCTATTTCTGTATATTATTATTGCACATATGGTAGGTTGTTATAAATTGTTTTAAAATAGTAATAAGACTTGTTGTTTAAACATAGTATGGTACTTACATATACTCTGATATTTCCCCTCATATTTGTTGTATGAACATATTGTATGCAGTACAGTTATTTAAGAAATATGACTGTAATTTTTTTATGCATTCTAGTATAACTATTTCTGTCAACCTGATTCCTCTTCTTTGCTCTTTGCCACAACCTGGGTAAAATAAGGATCCCAGTGAATTCATCCCTTGTTCATGCAAGCATTTAATTCATCATCAGAACCTACAAAGAAAAAAAACGAAAAGGGATTGAGGAGAATAAGTATCTGGTGTACCAAAAAGTGCAGCTTCAGTGTTGGCAAACAGAAGGCAGGGCGTCAGTATCTTTATGGCAATGCAGCAACACATACATGCGTCCAATGCAATCACCATCTTGTTTGCAAAGTTCATCCATGCCAAATGTACATTTTTGTTTCTCTGATAGCATCTAACCTTTACAGGAAATGTCAGTCACCCTGCTTTCTGACAGTAATAAGTATTGAGCTCAATCAATGAGGCATTGGTCAATGTAGTCAATTTTTTCTGGCACCGCATCATTACAAGATAAAGTTCATGGCATGTTGTAAGAGAGGTCAGTATTAGTGGCTGTTGAGTCTTATCCATATATTGCTAATTTGCAGTTTACAGCAGAAACATTTTGGTGAAAACAAAATAGATGCAATAGAGAATCCCCATTCAGGAAGCTGTGTGGCAAATTTACATTTTAATTATTAACCATCAAAGTCTAAATGAGTATTAGCAGCAAAGAATCCTGTGGCACTTTATAGATTAACAGACGTTTTGGAGCATGAGCTTTCGTGGGTGAATACCCACTTCATCTGACAAAGTGGGTATTCACCCACGAAAGCTCATGCTCCAAAACGTCTGTTAGTCTATAAGGTGCCACAGGATTCTTTGCTGCTTTTACAGATCCAGACTAACATGGCTACCCCTCTGATACTTAAATGAGTATTGTTCCCTTTAGGTATTTCAAATTGCTCTCATGCCATGTCTTCATGACAGCTTTTTGCATTCACCAAGGCCAGACAGTGATAACTCAGCAACAGCATTTCTCCCCTTTAGTTGAAGGGAGGTTAGCAAACAAAAGCCGGTGAAAATCTGATGTGGGGCATAGATGGAGAACAGCAATTCCACTGCATGCTTTTCCTTCCACTAACCTTTGGAAAACCCTCGACATGTGAGCACAGAGTTGAAACTGCATAGGTTAGGGAAGACCACTAAGGAGTAGGTTGCTTTAAAGTTAAAGAGCAGCCATTGTAAAAGAGATGCTCACTTCCTAATTATTATTCTAATTATTTAGCGTGTGGCAGCTCACAAAATGCACAAGGGGCTTTCCAAATGCAGAGAAAGAAAGTCAAAGTTCTTAAGAAGTACAATATATATTAATACAGTCAAGTCATTTTCAGTATGGGAAACCCTCCCAGGAGCTATTGCTGCTTCAACAACAAGCTTTCACCTCCTGCGCTTTCTCTGCCCTTTGAGGGATAGTGTGTAGGATGAATGCAAGAGCCAATGCCCATATGTTTCTGAAGGATATGTGATGCTAAGGAAAATGAGAATAGGGCATACTGTGATATGCTCCTCCAGTATGTGAACATGAAGTTTAATTTTGAGCTCAGGTCAATGGTGACTGAAAATTGTTACTGTCCAATAGCTGTATGGTGGCCTGTGTGTTACAAAGTCTGGTGGCCTCTTCCAGTTTGCAATGGAGTGATGTCTACCCCTTATTTCATAAATTACCACCCCAAATGGTACTAATGATACCTCCTTAGTTGTCTCCCTAGATATTCCAAAGATAGAGTTAGCATGGTAATTGAGCAATACTCTCACCAACAGAACTGGTCTCCATCATGTAAGGGCTGAGGCACATTGTTGGGACTGCTGTGGTAAAGCTTGCATTGATAACGTGAATAAATATAGGACTTCAGGCTTGAGGGCAGCCAATCCTATGCCTCTCGCGAACAACAAACTCACATGAAAATTCAAAAGGAAGAAAGAAAGGAAAATACAGTGGACTTATTTTTTTCTATCATACAATGAAAGAAGAGATGTTCTTAATTGCAATTTTTTTAAAGCTGGACATAAAGCTTCAGTTATTCTTAAGGTTTTTCTTTGGCTAATGCTAGATACCCTTATAGAAAAGCATGTACTGTACCATTAAACCCAGACCTTGGTCTGTTGCTTTGGTTTTTTAATTGAAAACAAAAGTCAGACATATTAATTTGTGGAACTCTTCTACTGTTTGTTAGTATTACATGCTTTTATTGTAAGAAGAAAAACAAACAAACAAACAAAACCTCTATAACAGTTAGAATGAAATTAGAAAAACTACAAAAGTAAGTAAGTACAATATAAACTCATATTCACCGTATCATACAATATGTTACATTTATTCAATGCTCTATGTTGTAAGAAAACTAAAAGAGAGGGAAAGATGCCTCAAGGGAAACAAGCCATAAGAAAAGAGAGAAAGATGATACTCAGAACATAGCCTCATGTGTCAGAAACAAGAAGTACCACATGAAAGTATATAATTGTCATTAGACAGTGGTGATTTTAGTCCATAATTGACTGCCACTTTTTCACTAGGCCATTTGGTAGATCACTCGACGTATAGCACCATGCCATAGTTATTACTGAGCCAGTGTATTCTGAAAAATAAAGACTAAGACATGGATTTGTAAAAGATTTAGGCTCCTGATTTAAATGGAAGATAAGTGCCTAAATACCTTTAAAATTTGACCCTGACTGGCATCCAGTGTGTGGAGTTCTTCCTTTCTTTTGTATGCATATTTCTTCAAGAATTGCTATGTCACTGAGGCTCAGAGTTTTAAAGGTATCTTTAAAAGAAGTTTAAGTATTTAGGAGCCTAGGTCCTATCAACCGTCAATGAGATTTTGGCTCCATAGTATCTAAATTATTTTTCAAAATGAGATGTGGGTGCCTAAATCAGTTAGGCACTGCAATGCTGAGCACAGCAACACCTAGATACTTATAAACATCTGGCCCTTAATCCACTGTACTGATTACCTTTCCTTGGAGGTGTAGATGATTTCCAATATGCTGTGGTACCTGTTATTTTGCCACCAATAAGGCTCTCAGCAGCCAATATTTCTCTGCATCAGTAAGTGAGAGACTGGGGTCTGGTCTACACTGGGGTGGAGGGATCGATCTAAGTACACAACTTCAGCTACATGAATAACGTAGCTGAAGTTGACATACTTAGATCCACTTACCGCAATGTCTTCACTACTATGAGTCGACTGCTGCCACTCCTCCGTCGACTCTGCCTGCGCCTCTCTTGGTGGTGGAGTACAGGAGATGACGGAAGAGCGCTCGGGTCAATTTATCGTGTCTAGACTAGACTCAATAAATCGATCCCTGCTGGATCGATAACAGCCCGCCGATCGGGCGAGTAGTGTAGACATACCCTGGGATTGATAACTGGAATAAAAGAGAAGTACCTAATATTAATTTAAACCTAAAGTGAACATTTCAGTTAAAACTTATTATTTTTGGTCTGCTGCATGTATGTAGGAGGGAAGCATTGAATCCTCCATATCTCCAGCACTTCTCTCTATCTTTATCCTGAGATTTTCTGTAAAACTAATAGAAAATCTTACATTAATGCCCACTTTGGGTGTATCAGTTGCAGTCAAGTAAATGTAAAAGAGGAATCTCATCATGAATTAGATGGAGACAGAGCCATTGAGGCTTTTTAAAAAAAAAGTCCAGTTTTGTTCCACTTGTACCTCTACATCCCAAGTTTGTTTATTAGGAAGTACCACCATCTATGTTACCTTATAGACTAACAGACGTTTTGGAGCATGAGCTTTCGTGAGTGAATACCCACTTCATCAGATGCATCACCCACGATGTATTCACCCACGAAAGCTCATGCTCCAAAACGTCTGTTAGTCTATAAGATGCCACAGGATTCTTTGCTGCTTTTACGGATACAGACTAACAAGGCTACCCCCTGAAACTTGACATCTATGTTAGTATGCCCTTCCTTGGAGGTCATTTTTCTGCTGTAACTCCTCATGTGTCTTGGAAGTATTATGCTGATTTAAATGTGATATGGCTGGGCTGACGTAAATTATCCATTTCTTCCACATCACCTTACTTTGTTAGTTCTTACCACAAAACTTCAGGGATTTATTAATCTGCCATCCTTCAGTCCACTTTGATTTTATTTATGTAATCAATGGCTAAAGCTTGCTAATTGCTTTACAGAACAAGTAGTTGTTTATAATCCAATTTAACATGCAACAAAGCATACTAGCATGAAACAGGAAAGCAAAAAATGAATATGGAAGGTACAATAATGAAGCAATTTCATTTTTATTTTGTGTTGTGCAGAAAATGTAGCCACATCTTAACAACAAAGAAATGAAACACAGGTGATAGAAAGGGATTTCTATCTAGATCCTCCCTTAAAGTTGACTGCATTGCAGTATTCCTATTGTGATAATTGGACCTACATATTTATAGTAACCAGTAATAATAAATGTTGATGGAAAGTAGGCCAACTTTCTTTCAATAATGAATGTCATAAACAGGTGCAAGAGAACCAGAGGGAGACTAAATTAGTCCAAACAAACAAAAAAAAAGCCACGTTGGTATGATTCAAGGACTGTGCTGCAATCATGGTTGGTAAAAACAGAAGATATGGTGGACACAAAATTGGTGTGGTGGATATTAGCCCTAATTGGTTGGAAAAATAATGAAGGAATGGGCTATTCCCATCACTCCCTTTTTGGGTCCTTAAAGAAAAAGGCTTTGGGAAGAAAAGAGGGAAGAAAAAAATGGAGGTTACTGAAGGAAGCGTCACCATCATGACTGCCATCACCTGGGATCCAAAGCCTTCATTATTCTAATCCTCAGACCAGACCAGACTAGAGAAAGGAATCTAGATCATATCACCACCTCTACCAGCGCCAGCTGAATCCCAAACATCACCCGGGATGAAATGGGATCAGACTTTAGCCATAACAACAACTCCAGCCCGTATCAATTAACTTTTTTTCTTTCCCCCCCCAAAACCCACTTTTGGACATTAACAACAACAACAGCAACAACAAGAGATCCAGCCTATCTCAATTAATGTCTTCTCTTTTACTCAAAAGGATAGTTATCTTTGATACCATCTATGAGACTGTTAAGGGTTTTTCCCTTCTAAAACTTTCTCCAGCTAAAGAGGAAGGGAATAAGAAATGTTATTAAAGTGAAAACCTTATTTAATACTTTACATTTCAAATGTTTTAACTGTTTTTCTGTCTTTAACTGTAATGAGAGGTTGAAAGGGTGTTAATGGTGTGTTTGCCAGAGTCCCAAACAGTCTGTGATCTCTATATACTGAACCCTGGATCTTGTTTCATGGTTGACGGTGACTGGGTTATGTTAATGACTTTGGGCCCCATATTCCATCTAAATTAATACATCTGAACCTGCTTCCAACAGAATAAAAATTGTTCTGCTGACACTGTTAATTCTGAACAAAAAGTCAAATAACATTAAGGTTCATAATTTAAACAACTAAAGTAGAGAAGTTCAGGTCAAGGGCCATTATATGCTCTCTAGCTCACCCAGTTGAGTACTGCTGCTCTCTCAAGGTACTGATTATCAAAGGTGCTGAGCACTCACATCTCTAATGGAAATCAGTGGTAGCAGCATTTCAATCTATGGGCTTCAACCTGCAAGGTGCCAAGCAATTTCCATTTTCCAGGAGTTGCTGCCACTGTATGTGCTTAGGATTTTCAAAGGTATTCATTCTAACTCTGTTCCCTTTATGGGAGTCTTATTGAAATGGGAGTAGAGTTAGGCCAATTCCTAATGCTCTGGGAAACCCCATCCTTAATGTTTGCTGCTGTCTTTAAGAAAGTATCAGAGTGGTAGCTGTGTTAATCTGTATCAGCAAAAACAATGAGGAGTCCTTGTGGCACCTTAGACTAGAGACTAACAAATGTATTTGGGCATAAGCTTTTGTGGGCTGAAACCCACTTCATCAGATGCCTGGAGTGAAACAATACAGTAAGCAGTTTTCATGTGCTGTAATATATATATACTGCTTACTGTATTTTTCACTCCAGGCATCTGATGAAGTGGTGTTTAGCCCACAAAAGCTTATGCCCAAATACATTTGTTAGTCTCTAAGGTGCCACAAAGACTCCTCGTTGTTTTTGCTGATACAAACTAACATGGTTACCACTCTGATACTTTCGGCAGTGGCTGCTTATCTGGTCTGTGAGGAAAAAAACAAACAGCTGCTGTTTGCGTTCAGTGAGTGAGAGAGGAGTGGAGGAGGGAGGGGAGTCGGAACTTGCAAGGCAGCTGCTGACACAGTGTCCGCACTCCAAAAATCCACTGTCTCTCCCCCCACGCTCCCTGTCACGCTCCACCTCCCACAGTTTGAAAAGCATGTTGCAGCCACTTGAATGCTGGGATAGCTGCCCATAATGCACCGCTACCAATGCCGCTGCAAATGCTGCAAATGTGTCCATGACAGTGCTCTGTCAGCTATCAGTGTGGACAGACTGCAGTGCTTTCCCTACTCAGCTGTACAAAGACAGGTTTAACTCCCAGCGCTGTACAGCTGCAAGTGTAGCCATACCCATACACTAGATAGGAGCTGGCCTAATGTGACATTATTTCAGAGCAGACAACTATATGTATGTCTTGACAAAGCAGCCTTAAACTAAAAAAATTGTAGTTAAATATTGAAAGATGAAACAGGCTTTGCTTTCAATTTTTTTATTCATCAAACAAATTATATATTTTTTATCCTGTCAGAGTCTTTATTGTAAGCATTTTAAATAATTTTGAGATCTTAAAAATAAAAAGAAAACCACAAAGTATAAACTTTGATGCATTAAAGTCAAGGTTAATACTGGTTAATTCAGTGCTAATTACATAAATTTATATTAAGGCATTTCTCTTGCTGACAGGCTTAAATGCCGTTATAATTAGGTGTAAGACAGGACCGGCTGTTAGAAATTAAGGTTAAATAGGACCTTCCTGACTGGATAGGACTGGGTCAATTACTAGGTTAAAGAGAGCCCATCATGTCACTTTGGAGAGGGAGGGAGGGGATTATCAACATAGAAATTATATTTTGATTGCTATTTCTATAACCTTTAGAAGCATTACTGGAAGTCCTGCGTGCAAAATGAAGGGAGAGCATATTCCAGTGTTCCACTTTGCCATTGACAGATGCCTTTTATTTAAAGTACTGCAGACAATGATTATTCATATGGTGCTAAATTCTGCTGCCACTGTAAAGAAAGAAAGCAGACTCTATTATATGTTTAAACTGATACATAGTGGTGAGGTTTTGGCTTAGATTTCAGTAAAGGAATATAAAATCTAAACTGAAAGTGTGGTACAAAGAAAGAAAGAAACTGTTCAAGAGGGGCTTTATCTTGTCCCCTAATATATATATGGGAAAGTATAACGATAAGTTCTAGATACTCTGGTGATGGGAGGTTTAGAAAAATAGGGATAGAATGTTTGATCCATTGCAGCATTTCTGTACTGCGCAGGCAGCATAAAGGGGCTGTATAGATAGTAAAACCAGCAACCCTGCAAAAAAAAACAAACAAAAACAAAAACCTGAGTTTGCACAAATCTATCAGAATGGCTCTACAGTCAGATGCTTGTCTGGCTGGTTGTTGTTCACATGCCTCAGGGGACAGAAAGAAATTTTCCCCCAAGTCAGAGTGACAGTAACCTTGGGGAGTTCTCTCTCCTCTGCAGCATGAGGTGAGGGTCATTTGCCACGATTGTCTGGGTATATCTTGCTTAAGCAATTCTCTGCCATTGTAGAGGCCTTGGGCACTGGTGCACTTCGGGCCCTGCTATTTGCTTCCTGTGGCACATAATAATCTAATCTTCTGTGGGCTGTAATACTGTGGTCTGATTTCAGTTGTTGGGTTTAGGGTGTGGGTGATATTGGTGGCCTGTGATAGGAGGTCAGACTAGGTGACCTGGTGGTCCCTTCTGGCCTTAAACTTTGTGACATTTTGACAGTGTTTGGTACCTTTCCTCACTTAGCAGTCCCCAGTGCAGTGGATGTGCTGGGGACATATTGGGGGCATACAGGCGGTTACATATACATGTTACTTATAGGTACATAGGGAAGCTTACACTGTCACTACTCATGTTGTACAGCACCAGTCCTGTGAATAAGATGATAGATCAAGTTCAGTCTCAAAGGCTATCAGTTCAGTATCTTTCAGCACAAAATTCGCTCAATAAAAAGTGTCTTTGTGTTAGGACTGATATTCTGAACACAACTGGAGCTTATGAATATACTCAGGTGAAATAGTAACACAAAAAAAAGTGCTAGTTTTTCACAGCTTAATATAGAGCTTTTAAAGTCTTTTTCTACCATCAGCTAGAAGAAGTCATCAGAGAGCAATGTAAGATTACTCATTGCTTATGGGCGCAGCATATTGCAGTGATGGTATCATTAGCCCTTGAGGGACTCAGAACGTAGGCTCTGGTTCTGAATCTAGACTCCTGCATTCCAGCAGTTTGCTCTGCACATGTTGATGGAAGGAAGAGTACTTTTAAGGTCAGGAACAGGTTCCACATTCAAAATTATTATTCATTTGGCCAATGTAATGGAGATTTAACATGGGGAAGAGTAAAATAATTCTGAGACGAATATATATTGTTATATTGCACTTTATTTTGTAGAATTAAGACTTTGCCAAAGGTTGTGATCAGGTGATTAGGGACAGGATTCTTGTAAATTGGTAATTATCAATAATAGCTCATTCAGATACCTTGATGTCTTATATTCCAAGGTTGCTAAGAAAATGTGGATGACCTCTTACTTTCATCACTATTGGTTCCAGTGCTATTTTAAATAAAAGTAGTAGGAAAAGATTTAGTTGGGGATTGGTCCTGCTTTGAGCAGGGGGTTGGACTAGATGACCTCCTGAGGTCCCTTCCAACCCTGATATTCTATGATTCTGCGATAGCCTTAACTTGAACTTGTCCTCAGTAGGGGGAGATTATATTTTAATTGTTACAGCTCAAGTGATTGGTTGTGCAGTATTGAAATGTATTTGAAAAGGGCCTGGCAGAAACTTCTTTAATGTTAAAAGAACTTGTGGTTACTGCTTAGCTCTATCGTATTCCTTCTTGGTTTACTATTCGTGAATTTGGCGTGATGTATTAGCTAGGTAACTTTTTTATGTCTCCAAATGAATTTCCTCCCTCACTAAGCCAATCTGGTGAGAGTTCATTAGGGCTGCTAGGAATTTACACCCTATTCTAGATATGTATAGTCAAGATGGGTTGCAAGCTTGTCACCTGAACATGATTATATAATATTTGTCTTAATTTGACTACATTTGGGGCAGAAGCCATGGATGAATAAATATCAATCTTTGTTTTCTTTATTCCCATTTCAGAGACATTGAAAGATGGCTTATACATTCAGAATAGTTATTACTGTTTAGAGTTAACAAGACCTCACTTTCTTATTAAAGCCGCTATTATGCCTTATTTTAAATTACCTCACTAAAGAAACCACCTCCATCTTTAACTACTATTGGGCTGTCAGCAAAACATATTTGATACATTGAAATCATCTTTTTATAAGTCTCTACCATCCCATGCTGGAAGAATGGTTTCCATATTGTCAAAGTGAACCTAACAAACCAACACTAGCAAATTCACAATTTGCGTTGTCCAGGCATCTTGCCAAAAATTTATTTTCTTGGCAACAGCCCCCCAAAATGAAATAGACATATTGGTTCCAAGATTCACATCGTACTTTTACAAGATGGGAGAGTGATGGAACCCCATAAAAACATGCTAAGTGATTTCTTTAGTATCACAGTGGAGGTGGAACTCATTAATTACACTCATATATAAGGAGATTGAGAACAGGGAGCTGAGACAGAGAGGTCTTTGTCCAGGAACTCTAGGAATAAACAAGTTTAGGAAGAGCACATAATCTAAGGTTTCCAAGTTTGTTGGTGTTATTTGTGTTACCAGTGAAGCCAAACCCCAGAAGAGAGAGTGAGTTTGGATTAAACAGAGTACTTACAGCTTCAGAACAGAGTGGGAACTCCGATCTGCCACACAACACTGTATAGGATGCTTTCTCAATCATAATGCAAAACTTAATTTATCACCCTTGAAAGACAAAGTTGTCAGTTTTGATAATAAACTTAATTTTATTAACAGTTACTACAGTTATCTTAATAATTATCTGAATACAAGATTGCCCCATCTGGAGAAAAAATGGCATGAAAAACTTTGCCTAACTTTCTCCTGTGAGCAGGGCTAGGATTTGGCATGTCTTACTAACAACCTTATCAGGCTGCCTCCCTCTTAAATAGATACTGCAATACTCTGTGAAATAAATAGACTCTGCAAAATGTTAGCGGCATCAGTACAGTCTGACAGCCCTATCACATTCACTCTGGCCTTGTGACCAAATTATTCTCTCTTTTGCTCACAAGTCTGTAATCCTTCTTCCCAGGCTTTGAACTGTTATATGGCACTTTTGACCAAACTGTGAATATAAGGCATAGCTAAAGACAACCCTATTGCTGTTTGCCTTAGAATATTACTCCTAATAGTGAATAACCTATTTAAAAAAAAAAATCTCTGACCTGGTTTGGATCAGGAAAGACCAATTTAAAGGTCTGCAAATCTCATCCTGCAGTTTGTCAAGGGCTCTAATAGACAGTGAGCAACTTTAAGCTCCAGAGTATGAGGCCAACTATGAAGAATACTGGCCACTCAATACATTGTAATCCTAGAGGCTAAAACAAAAGCCCTGTCTTCTCTGTTAAGCAAAGGTATGTTTTTGCCTCAGGGTAACTAACTTGCTTGAACTAAAAAGGTAAAAACAGTGGAGACAAAGCACTTTAGATATAAATGAGGTCAGTCACTGGTGGGAGTATAGTCTTGTTTAACCTTACTGTCAGTGGGAGTTAGGCACTTAAATACGTTTGAAGATCTGGGCCCAAGGGCTTTGTCTAGCTGCATAAATCAGTATGAGATTCCAACACCGAAACATGAGTTACCTTAACTTTTTAAGCTTATCCATAATAATTTAGTAATAAAACATTAACTCAATGCACTAGAGGTTAATTCCAAGTCTTTGGTTCAGCCATCTAACTGGATCAAATGTACAATGATCTTCCTGACACGAAGATTCCCATGTTCTTGGTGAGAACATTGCATGCCCTTTTTTTTTATCTTATGTCAAATTAAAACAGAGAACTGCAAGTAGTAATCTAACTTCTTTTTGAATAGGCTTTAGATTATTTAGGTAGTTGAGAAATTTGTTGTTAATCATAATGCAAATAGGGCTTCCTAAAAAGTTTCTGATTAATATATCTGCCACATAGTTCTAAAATATCCATAACCTTAACCCTAACTCAAATTTATGTGCTTATATCCTACACTCTCTCACCTCAACTTCTTTAAAAACAGTAATTAAAACTAAAATTAAGTGCTATCTTAACAATTCTGAAAAGTGAAGAGTAAAACCTACCTGTGCTACCATTGTGTGTGATACAAAAGCAATGAGTTTTTTTTAAATATGGACACTGATTTAAGATCTAGCTATTGTAATGCTCCAGACTGATTTCTTTCTTCTCCCTCACTGGGATTTTGAAACAAATCAAGGAGATCTCATTCCAGGATTTATGAAAAACCAGTGTTGGCTTTAATCATGTATCGCATATACAGTCACCAGTTCATCCAGGGATTCTTTTCACACCCACCCAAACCAAAAAGCTATAATGCTCTCAAAAGCCCAGTCTTTACTGTTTTGTCATCTGGTTTTCTTCTCATCTATCTCCCAGTTAGAAGTGTACTTCTCTGTTTTGATATTATACTGCTGGGTACATTAAAACTAACTTGGCAAACAGATGTCTGCACAACCTTCAAGTGGATATTGGAGTGGAGGGCAACTAGGACTATGAACAGGTGAAAGGGGTTTACTCTAGAATGCTCTGTTGAAGCCAGGCAGGAAGTGGCTGGCTGCTCGTTGGGTACAAAAGCTTGAGGGGAATAGGATCTGCCCAGAGACTGAGAAGGTGCAGTGTGTGTTTTAACTTGACATGAGACCTTGGAAAACCAAGGCAGGCCCTGCACAAAACAGTTTCATTTTAGTTTAGAACTTGACGTGTCCTAATCCTAAATGTTAAATACATCTGACCAAATAAATTAGTTATTTGCATTAATATTGAGTATCAGAATATTCATTCCAACATAACCGCAATCTGGAGCAAAATAACTGCCAGATCAAAGCAAAATCTGGGCTAAACAATCAGACTAACATGGCTATCACTCTGAATCTTCTGGGAGCAATTCCTTTTCTCCTTGCTCAGACAGTCTGTGTAACTGAGGTCAGCAGAGCTTGGCCTTTTGACTCAAAAATACAAAATAACTCTCAAGTGTTCGTTCATAAATGGCCATTGCTCCCACTCCATACATTCTTTGCTAGCATGTCACCTTTTCAAAATTAAGATGAATCTGAAGAGTTCAAATTAATTGAGAGAGATTCTCTCAATTCTGGTTTTATCTATTGGCTTATAAAATACAGATGATGGATAGATACTAAACATGCATTTATAATAGGTATACTGTGGCAGCTGGATAGATGTGTCTTTGCCTTTATTTTTCTTTGTGAAGCACACCCATTGCTCTGATGCTTTCATATATAATGACAGTATAAAATTCAGTTTGCAGCTTCCTAACCAAGGAGGACCTCAGCCATGCATAAAATTAGCAGTCTGCATTTAAAAAAATCAAAATAAAAAAATCAAACCCACTGAAGCTCATTCTGCACACACACGCATGGAAGCTAGAAATTGCACAGAAAATCAATATATTGTCCCACCACTGTGACATCAGATATAATAACTGAATTTATTGAGTACACTCCCTGAATTTTAAGCATAGTAAATGAGTATTGTTTATTGTTTTAAAACCAGGGTAAATCTCCAGCAACTCCTCCTAGCCCTCCCTCCTCCAAAACAAAACGATAAAGATGTAGCTGTGTCTAGGTCTCTGTTTCTGCTTTCAGTATTTGCATTGATTATTGACAAACTTTTTGAAGCGTCCACTTCTTTTGGAGGCCTCAATTTTTATGTGCTCACCTAGGCCTTGATTCTCAGGTGTACACAGCTTCCTCCTTTCCAAATAAAGACAATGGGAGTGGCACACGCTCAGTACTTCTGAAAATCAACCCCCCCATAGCTGCTGGAACTAGGTGTACAGGGGGTGCTGCCACAGCCCCTGGCTTGAAGTGATTACCATATCCAGGGTTTACAGTTTGGTTCAAAGGCTCTCAGCAGCCCCACTATGCAAATTGTTCCAGCACCCCTGGAACCCTCTGTAAATTATAGTAGAACTTTTGGGTTCTAAACCTGGGTCAGATACTAGATTCTTTTGTAGCCTTTGGGAAGTTACTTCTTCTCCACCTCTGTTTCTCCCTCTGTAAAATGGAGAAAGTGGGTGTAATTGTTGGTTAAATTTGAGGAGCACACAACAGAACACAGGCGTGTTGCCGGCACAAAGTGCCCGAGGCCAAGCAACAGGGGGACGGGGTCCGTCGCCCTGTGTGCCGCGCCAATAAACACAGCAGGGTGGAAAAGCAAACCAAGTTTATTTGAGATCTCAAAGCGATGCATGGAGACTGATGCCTCAAATCAAGCACACCTAAAACAAGCAGTCTGTTCCTTTATATCCCATGAGAACTGGCTGTTACAATCAGAAAACTAACTGCTGACAGTACATTTTACAGCTCGTAATATATTAGGTTACACTAGGTTACACAAAGTGTTGAACATGGAGGAACAATGGTTCACTGAGGCCTACAACAGGAGGGCTTCATTAACACTTGTGGTCTACTACCCTCCCGAGTTACCTAGGGTTATACCTGGTGACACCAACAGGCGGTATGGGTGGAATGAAGTAAGTCTCTGTGCTGATTTGATCCTTCAGCGTAAATTAATGCAGCCTAAGGAATGCTTTAATTGACATGGGCTAGCAGTGCTCCACAGAGCAATTACAGCAATAGGGATCACCAAAGAAGAGGGGCCACACTACCTTTCCCCCAGCTTCACCACCTGTGCCAGCTGCAGGGAATGTGAATGCCTTAGGAGTTGTGATGAGCAATTCTTCTCCAGCAAAGAATCCACCTAAATTGGAGTCCTCCTTTTTTAGCTGATTATATCAGCTTTTCAGAGAGGCTTTGCAGGGCCAATGTAATGCAGAGTGGCCAGAGTGGAGTCCAGGATTGTGCCAGTAATCCTCACCTAATTGCTTGTGGTGTGAAGCTCAGTTAATTTTCACATGGCACTTTAAAGATGAAAAGCATTATCTGAGTGCTAAGGTTATGATTTTATTTCTTAATAAGAAAGATATTTGTGATTGTATATTTATTTTCATAGAAGTCATATGTAGCACTTAAGGTCAAAATGCTGGCATGCGTAATCACATATATAAAAAGTGGGATGATGTTTAGAAAAATAATCACCTAATGTCATCTCAGTAACACTGATTAGCTAAAGTAATAGATTTCACACTGAAGTCTTTATCCCAGGAAATGTGTCTGGTTAGTGGATAAAACTAATTAAATAAAACAGAACAAATATCTTAGCACCATTCTACACCAGCTTTAAAAATAACCACGGGGGTTCTAATAATCTTATGAAAGAGAGAGAACAACTGCTAGCTTGATTTTGGTACCCATCAATTTGGTCCATTTAACTAAGATTTGATTGGAACATTCTTTCAGGCAGAAGACCTGACCACAAGAGTCATCCCTGAATTGAAGTTGCCTTTTCAATATCTTCTTAGTTTGGTGCTAGCTTCAATATTAGTTTTACTTTAGATTTTCTGTAGACTAATTGTTTGAACTCTGTGAAATGCATTTTCCCTTCATGAGTATTTAGTCATATTTCTATGTAAGCACACCGTCTTAAAAAAAAGGGGGTGGGTGGAAGAGCACAGAGGGAAGCCTTCTGTAACCATAAATCAGTGATTCTCAAACTTTTGAACTGGTGACCCCTTTTACATAGAAAGTCTTTTAGTGTGACCCCCCCCTTATAAATTAAAAACCATTTTTAATATACTTAACACCATTATAAATGCTGGAGGAAAAGCAGGGTTGGGGTGGAGGCTGACAGCTTGCAATAACCTCGTGACACCCTGAGGGATCCCTACCCCCAATTTGAGAACCCCTACCATAAATCAATATGCACAAAAGAATCTGACACTGTTTGCAAATTTGTAACTCTCTGTCTGATTTTCAGTGCTGAAGCTATTTCCACTGCCTAGTCCAGGAATCCTGCTCAATTATGATAAAAAAAAACACAGCAAAAAAACCCACCTGTCTGGCACAGTGTGTCCCAACAAGCCAAGAATGAGAATTCCCCTTGTAGATCATCTTCATTACAGAAAAATGTGGATGGATTACAGTTTGGTTCCAAGTTAGAGTTGTGGCAAATGCACATTGCAGTATTTTAATTTAAATTAGAACATAAAAAAGAGATGCAAACTACCATACTTGGCCATCTAGAATAATTCTACAGAAAAGATGAAATACATAATGAAGATTTTGTCTATGTAAATAGAAAGCATTTTTCAATCAAGTCTGTAGTATACTATGCTACTTTCTAAAGAATTCATGTTTTCACTATTATTCGCATCTGTTTGCTCTGACTGTAACGTAACCTTGTTGCGGCATGGTTTAAAACAAAGTGCTGGACAAGCAATGGGTGTAAATTGGAATAACTCCTTTGACCTCAATGCAAATACTCTGTTGTACATCAACGGGTGGGGGGTGGGGGTGGGAGAGGTAATCTGGCCCATACTTTTAAAATTAAGGATATAATTTTATATATTTTTCTAGAAGTGTCACAAGAAGTTTCTTAAACATATAAATGTCTCCATACACCATCTTTTAAAAACCTGTTTTAAATATGAAGAAGTGAAATACTAGATCTTCTTAACATTTGCCCAGTCGCTATTTGTAATCATTGTGGCTTACTCTCAGCACTTGTTCCTCAGGCAAAAGTCTCACTGAATAACTTCAGCCAGTTCTGAATAAGGAGTGCTGAACAGGGCCCATTATGATTAGACAAGTACTCTGAAAAAGATTTACGAATGATAAATTGAACAGTTGCAGTATTTACCTTGTACTTTATCTTGTATGTCAAGAATGCCAATGAGTTTCTGGGTCTCCTGAAGAGTATTCATAATGTGAAGTATATCTTCTTCTTAGGACTTTTCTTGAAGGCAGTTTCTTTTCTAATTCTAACTGTCATTCTCTAAAAGTAAAAAACTAATTCTTAAAAATGAAATGAAAAAGTTCTTTAAAGCAAAGCTTTTCTGTCAGTGCAATGGAAGAGGAGGAAGTCTTCTGAGAATTCACAGGAAATACAGTGGATAAAAGATTAAAAAGCTAGCAACCTTACAAACAAGTAAAAGGTCAAAAATGCACAGACACTGAATAATTTAGGGTGCCCTCTTTCCTCCTTTGATTGGTTTTGTGGTATGTGTCATCTGTGGAGCCCAGCTAGTGGAAAAAAGGATAGAATCATGACCTCCTGAGCCATAGTATAAAATCAGAATACAAACAACCAAATGTAGACAGTGTTTCTCCAATACCAAATTCTACAGGCCACTTCCCTCAGATCCCACTGAGAAATACACTAAGAAACTACAGCATCTACTCAGGACACTCCCTACACTAACACCAGAAGAAATCAACATACCCCTAGAGCCCCGACCAGGGTTATTCTATCTACTACCCAAGATCCACAAAACCGGAAATCCTGGACGCCCCATCATCTTGGGCATTGGCACTCTCACTGAAGGACTGTCTGGATATATGGACTCTCTACTCAGACCCTATGCCACCAGCACTCCCAGCTATTTCCGTGACACCACTGATTTCCTGAGGAAACTACAATGCATTGGTGACCTCCCAGAAAACACCATCCTAGCCACCATGGATGTAGAAGCTCTCTACACAAACATCCCACACACAGATGGAATACAAGCTGTCAGGAACACTATCCATGATGATGCCACAGCACAACTGGCTGCTGAGCTCTGTGCCTTTATACTTACACACAACTATTTCAAATCTGATGACAATATATATCTCCAGATCAGTGGCACTGCTATGGGCACCCGCATGGCCCCACAATATGCCAATATCTTCATGGCCGACCTGGAACAACGCTTCCTCAGCTCTCGTCCTCTCACACCCCTTCTCTATCTACGCTACATTGATGACATCTTCATCATCTGGACCCATGGGAAGGAGACTCTGGAAAAATTCCACCACGATTTCAACAGCTTCCACCCCACCATCAACCTCAGCCTGGACCAATCTACACGGGAGGTCCACTTTCTTGACACCACGGTGCAAATAAGTGATGGTCACATTAACACCACCCTATATCGAAAACCCACCGACCGCTATGCCTACCTTCATGCCTCCAGCTTCCATCCCGGGCACATCACACGATCCATTGTCTACAGCCAAGCACTGAGGTACAACCGCATCTGCTCTAACCCCTCAGACAGAGACCAACACCTACAAAATCTCCACCAAGCATTCTCAAAACTACAATACCCGCATGAGGAAATAAGGAAACAGATCAACAGAGCCAGACGTGTACCCAGAAGCCTCCTACTGCAAGACAAACCCAAGAGAGAAACCAACAGGACTCCACTGGCCATCACATACAGCCCCCAGCTAAAACCCCTCCAACGCATCATCAAGGATCTACAACTCATCCTGGACAATGATCCCACACTTTCACAGGCCTTGGGTGGCAGGCCAATCCTTGCCCACAGACAACCTGCCAACCTGAAACATATTCTCACCAGTAACTGCACACCACACCATAATAACTCTAGCTCAGGAACCAATCCATGCAACAAACCTCGATGCCAACTCTGCCCACATATCTACACCAGCGACACCATCACAGGACCTAACCAGATCAGCCACACCATCACTGGTTCATTCACCTGCACATCCACCAATGTAATATACGCCATCATATGCCAGCAATGCCCCTCTGCTATGTACATCGGCCAAACTGGACAGTCTCTACGGAAAAGGATAAATGGACACAAATCAGACATTAGGAATGGCAATATACAAAAACCTGTAGGAGAGCACTTCAACCTCCCTGGCCACACTATAGCAGACCTTAAGGTGGCCATCCTGCAGCAAAAAAACTTCAGGACCAGACTTCAAAGAGAAACTGCTGAGCTTCAGTTCATCTGCAAATTTGACACCATCAGCTCAGGATTGAACAAAGACTGTGAATGGCTTGCCAATTACAGAACCAGTTTCTCCTCTCTTGGTTTTCACACCTCAACTGCTAGAACAGGGCCTCATCCTCCCTGATTGAACTGACCTCGTTATCTCTAGCTTGCTTGCTAGCACACATATATATACCTGCCCCTGGATATTTCCATTACATGCATCTGAGGAAGTGGGTATTCGCCCACGAAAGCTCATGCTCCAAAACGTCTGTTAGTCTATAAGGTGCCACAGGATTCTTTGCTGCTTTTTCATCTATTTCAGTGGCAGCAAATGAGAGTGCTCAGTGCTCCTACCCATCACAAAATATTCTAACCACACTTTTCAAGGCGTTAGGCAGGAAGAAGGAAAAAGAAATGTGACTCAGCGGGCTAGCTGGTTGTCATTTTAAACCTGTATTCTTATGCTGGAATGCATAGTTGGGTTCCTAATCTTAAATCAGACACTTCTAATACTTTGATTTTACTAAATTTGCATGATAATTGGTTTCCTCTATGGAGCATGAAGTGGAGGACATTGCATATCAGTTGGGAGCATACCTTAGCCCTAGGCAGCCACTGGATAAGTGGTTAGCAGTGACAATGATTCACCCTAGGAAATCCTGTACAGGGTGTCACCTAATGGCTGCAGCACAAAGGAGCCACACAAGGAGACTGATAGGAAATAAGAGGCATACAATTAGGGAATACAAAGGAAAAAAATTACTTTGAAACCTGGTAGGGGTCCACCACTGGTGACTGCTCAGAGGCAGATGAAAAATACCTAGGTCAGAATCAAGTCATCTCAGTACCACATGTTCTATAGATAATGAGACCGTTCTCAGTAAATCAGTCAGTGCAAAACTGACTGTTTCAAATGTCAGAACTGTCAAGGACAGTTGGTACTCAGCTGCTGACAACGTTGGCTTTGTGTTACTTAGACGTAATCTATCAATTACATTTGAAGTCTCCAAAAAAAAAGATTATCTTGGTTTTAAGAGACAGTATTTGAATCAATACAGTTTTGGATCTTTTAGTAAAAGAGTGACATAGGTTGATTCAAGTTTACAAGCTGTAGACAATTGTCCATTAAAGCAATTACATTAACACATCAGGCTGGTTAGAAATCGATATCTGTGCACGTGCACAATATTTGCATATTTTTCCACAAGCCTTAAAAAAAATCCCTTCACCAAAGCTTTCAGTTCTTCTTCGAGTGATTGCTCATATCCATTCCAGTTAGTTAGGTGTGCGTGCCGTGCGTGCACGCTCGTCAGAAGATTTTTACCCTAGCACCCCCGGTGGGTCAGCAGGGTCACCCCCTGGCATGGTGTCGCTATGGCCCTGGATATATACCCCTGCTGACCCGACTGCTCCTCAGTTCCTTCTTACCGCCCATGTTGGTCGTTGGAACAGTGGAGCGCGGCTTAGCTGTCCTCCACTTCCCTAGCTTCTCCTTGTTCACTTGATCTCTTGTTGTATATAATTAGCCTAGTCTATAGTGTAATTAGTTTTATACTTCTTAGTTAGTTAGCGTACATAGTTTAGCGGGGTTCGGGCATTAGCCCTTCCCCGCACCCGATGCCAGGGCCCATGCCCGGTTCACCAGGATTTAAACCGTGCTTGGCCTGTAAGAAGCTGATGCCCACGAGCGATCCCCATGACTCTTGCCTAAAGTGCCTGGGGGAATCACACATCTCCGATAAGTGCCACATTTGTAAGGCCTTTAAGCCGCGGACAAAAAAGGAGAGGGACTTTCGCTTAAAGACTCTCCTTATGGAGGCAGCCCTGAACCCTCCGTCCTCAGCACCGAGCGCTGACAGCGCTCCTCCAGCACCGGACCGCGCCGGCTTCGCCAAGACACCTCGGCACTGGCCTTCTCCGGCACAGGGACCTGATCGAAGACACTCAGCTCCCACCACGCCTGTGACGCAGACTCATTCGGATCGCCCGGCACCTTCTCCTGCTGCGGCGCCGACGACTGTGGTACCGTCGACTCCGATCCCAAGAGGGCCGTTGAGTCCGGTCCTTGAGAGCTTCCCGCTGAGGCCTGTGGTTGAGCTTATGGTCCCTTCCACACCAGAGACATTTGCCTCAGCCAGGGACCTTACTGCGATGACTGAGTCTGCCCTGCCTCAACCCCCGGCACCTCCGGTGCAGGTACTGCATTCCAGAGGCAAGCCAGCCGCTGTAAGACCTCCTTCGCTAGACTCGGCAAGCCGGCACCGATCTCGATCCAGGTCCCGGCACCACTCGAGGTCCCACAGATGGTCCCGGTCGAGACGCCGCTCGCAGTCCCAGCACCGCTCACCTAGGCGGTACCGGTCGTACTCGCGGCACCGATCCACCTCTCGTCCTGCCCGGTACTCTCGGTACCACTCTGGCTCTAGGCACTGCTTCCGGCACCGAGACTCTCGAAGCCGGTCCCGCCACAGGCCGTCGAGATCCAGGTCTACCTCCCGGCACCATGCTGGGTGCAGGTCCCGGTCTCGTTCTCAGCACCGCTATGGCTCCCGGTATGGATCCCCGGCACTGAGGAGATCTCCAGCGACGAGAGCGAAGGACTTATACGAGCCTCGTTCTGCTCCCCCCGACTGTCCTGGCACCCGTCCGTGTCCTCTCAGGTGGACAGTGCATACACCGCGAACACCGATGTGCCTGCTGCATTGTTTCAGGAGCCCAACCTCAAGATCATGGGCCGCAGCAGTGGGGTTTCTGGATGCCTTGGGCGTACCATCAGGCCCAAGGATCTCACTCAGGTCCATTGCGTTCGGCCACCTCAGAACACCGGGTGCCGGAAACCACGATCACCCGCCCTCCTCCTCCCCCTATGGAGGAAGGGTTGACCCAACCTCAGGATTCCCAACTCCTCGGGGAGACGGAGACGATCCACCAGGTAGAATCCTCATGAGACCCGCTGGTTCCAGGTCTTTCCTCTTCATCCTCCCCTGACGAGGCTGTAGCTGGAACCTCTTCTATCGGTCCTCCACCGATTGACCTCAGGGCCTACCAAGACCTCCTCAGGTATGTTGCACAAAATATGAACTGGCAAGCCGAGGAGGTCCCGGAGGTACAGGACCCAGTGGTGGACATTTTGTCATCAGATGCCCCCATTAGAGTGGCTCTTCCCTTCATTAGGACCATACAGGCCAACGCCACTACGATCTGGCAGTCTTCGGCCTCTGTCCCACTGGCGGCGCGAGGAGTAGAGCGTAAATATATGGTGCCCTCCAAGGGCTATGAATATCTCTATGTCCATCCTCCGCCCAATCAGTCAACGAGAGGGAACACCATGGCCAGCAGGCGCCAGCCCCTAAATCAAAGGAGGCGAGACGCATGGACTTGCTAGGGCGCAAAGTCTATTCGGCAGGGGCTCTTCAACTCCACGTGTCCAACCAGCAAGCTCTCCTTAGCCGCTATAGTTATAACACCTGGGCGGCAGCGGATAAATTAAAGGAGTTGCTTCCGCAAGACACCTGGCAGGAGTTCTCGACCATCCTCAATGAAGGAAAGAAGGTGGCAAGAACTTCCCTCCAGGCTTCTCTGGACGCCGCAGACTCAGCTGCCAGGACCCTAGCCTCAAGAGTGACTATGCGGTGTATCTTATGGCTGCAGGTCTCCGACCTCCCGCCAGAGCTCCAACATACAATTCAGGACCTTCCTTTTGAGGGGCAAGGGCTGTTCTCTGATAAAACTGACCCTAGGCTGCAAAGCCTAAAAGATAACAGGGTCATTACGTGCTCGTTGGGCATGCACACACCAGTGACACAGCGCAGGCCCTTCCGACCCCAGCCGCACCACCCTTACCGTCAGCCCCGGCAGAGGCAAGACTTCGTCAGGAGGCGAGGCAGAACCGGTCGCCGCAGACAATCGGGCAACCAAGCGAGCCGGCTCCTCTATGCCCTCCTCCGGGCCAAAACCTTCCTTTGGAAGGTGCACCCGAGGGCGTTGTACCACTTTCTTTAAAGGATCCATCCCCTCCTTTCTCCAACCATCTCTCCTTCTTCCTCCCTGCGTGGTCCCAGCTAACGTCAGATCGCTGGGTCCTACGCACGCTGGAATTAGGATACCACCTCCAATTTATTTCAAACCCCCCCTCCCACCCCCTTCCTTGTCCCTCTTCAGGGACCCCTCTCACGAGCAACTCCTCCTCCAGGAGGTGCAAACGCTCCTCACCAAAGGAGCCATAGAGGAGGTTCCGGAGCATAAGCAGGGCAAGAGGTTTTACTCCTGATACTTCCTAATCCCCAAGGCAAAGGGGTTCTCAGACCTATCCTCGATCTGTGGGAACTCAACAGATACATGGTAGTAAAGTTGAAGTTCCGTATGGTATCCCTGGAGACTATTATCCCATCCCTGGATCCTGGAGACTGGTACGCCGCCCTCGACATGAAAGATACATACTTCCACATAGCCATCTTCCCACCTCACAGGAGGTTCCTCCGGTTCGTAGCCAACCGCCAACATTTTCAGTTCGCAGTCCTCCCATTCGGCCTCTCTACAGCCCCAAGAGTATTCACCAAATGCATGGCTGTAGTCGCCGCCCACCTCCGTCGCAGTCGGATACACGTATTTCCGTATCTGGACAACTGGCTCATCCGAGGGACCTCCGAAGCATGAGTCCTCCATCATGTCTGCATTGTCAAGGACCTTTTCCTACATCTAGGCCTACTGATCAATGTGGACAAATCGACTCTGATCCCCACTCAGAGGATAGAATTTATTGGCGCCACCCTGGACTCCAGTCTTGCCAGAGCCTGTCTCCCGTTGCCACGGTTCCAGACTATGGTGGCTATCATCGAGAGGCTGCAAGAGGCGCCATTGACTTTGGTGCACACTTGCCTTACTCTCTGGGACACATGGCGGCCTGTACCTTCGTAACAAAATACGCCAGACTGCGCCTCCGGCCTCTCCAATCCTGGCTCAACTCTCGATACCGACCAGCCAGGGATTCTATGGACATGGTCGTCACCATTCCCCCGACCGTCCTAGACTCCTTAAAGTGGTGGCTGGATCCCTCCATGGTGTGTGCAGGCCTCCCATTTCATCCACCCTAGCCCTCGGCGTCCCTAACAACGGACACGTCATCCCTGGGTTGGGGAGCTCACCTCGGGCACCTGCGTACCCAGGGCCTTTGGTCACCTCAAGAGCTGAGCCTCCATATCAACGTCCAGGAGCTGAGAGCGGTCTGCCTCGCTTGCCAGATGTTCCAGCAGCACCTACAGGGCCGCTGTGTGTCAGTATTCACCGACAACACAATGGCCATGCACTATATAAACAAGCAGGGCAGCACGAGATCCTCACCTCTGTGTCTAGAGGCCTTATGACTGTGGGACTTTTGCATAGCCCACTCTATATACCTCATCGCATCCTTTCTCCCAGTAGTTCGGAACACACTGGCGGATCGCCTCAGCAGATCCTTCCTTTCCCACGAATGGTCACTTCGCCCGGACGTTGCCTTTTCGCTCTTCTGGAGGTGGGGGTTTCCCCAGATAGACTTCTTCGCGTCACATGGGAACAGGAAATGCCAGATGTTCTGCTCCTTTCAAGGCCTCTCACCGGGTTCAGTGGCGGATGCCTTCTTTATACTGTGGACGACACACTTGCTCTATGCCTTTCCACTGTTTCCACTTGTCCACAGGGTCCTACTGAAAGTATGCAGGGACAAAGCCCGCTTAATCATGATAGCTCCAGCGTGGCCTCGGCAACACTGGTACATCATGTTGCTAGACCTGTCCATAGTCGAACTGGTCCCCCTGCCTCTTCACCTGGACCTTGACACTCAGGACCATGGCAAACTGCGTCACCTGGACGTTCAGCCCCTCCACCTCACGGCATGGCTCCTGAGTGGCTGATCCAGGCTGAGCTGCGTTGCTCCGCCCCAGTGCGACAGGTGCTCCTGGATAGCCAGAAGCCTTCCACTAGAGTGACATATTTGGCCAAGTGGAAGCGTTTCACGTGCTGGTGTGGGGAGCAGAGCTTCCTTCCCACCGATGTCTCCATCCCCACCATCTTGGATTACTTGTGGTCTCTCAAACAACAGGGCCTAGCGGTATCATCTTTGAGGGTCCATTTGGCGGCCATCTCTACCTTCCACCCAGGGGAACATGGCCACTCGGTCTTCTCACACCCGATGGTGTCTAGATTCCTTAAGGGCGTAGAGTGCCTCTACCCCCAGGTACGCCGCCCTACCCCAACATGGGACCTTAACCTGGTTCTTACCAGACTCATGTCCGCCCCATTCGAGCCGTTAGCAACTTGCTCCCTTCTCTATCTCTCATGGAAAACCGCTTTCCTGGTCGCCATCACTTCAGCGAGGCGAGTCTCTGAGCTTCGGGCCCTCACGGTGGACCCCCCATATACTGTATTCCACAGGGACAAGGTGCAGTTGCGACCGCATCCGGCCTTCCTCCCCAAGGTGGTATCAGCCTTCACGTTAACCAGGAGATCTTCCTACCTGTCTTCTTCCCAAAGCCACATTTGTCTCGCAGGGAGCAGCAGCTGCACTCCCTAGACGTCCGTAGAGCGCTCACTTTTTATATCGCGCGAACAAAACCATTCTGCAGGACCCCCCAACTCTTTGTTGCGGTGGCCGAGTGTATCAAGGGCCTACCAGTTTCCTTGCAGAGGATTTCCTCTTGGGTGACATTGTGCATCCGCACCTGTTACGACTTGGCTCAGGTTCCATTGGGCCACATCACTGCGCACTCTACCAGGGCTCAGGCCTCAATGGCTGCTTTCCTCTCATGTACCCATTCATGAGATTTGTCGTGCAGCTACCTGGTCCTCGGTCCATACCTTCGCCTCCCACTATGCCCTGGTTCAGCAGTCTAGAGATGACGCAGCCTTCGGCTCCACAGCCTTACATTCTGCGACATCTCACTCCAACCCCACCGCCTAGGTAAGGCTTGGGAATCACCTAACTGGAATGGATATGAGCAATCACTCGAAGAAGAAAAGACGGTTACTCACCTTTGTAACTGTTGTTCTTCAAGATGTGTTGCTCATATCCATTCCAAACCCGCCCTCCTTCCCCACTGTCGGAGTAGCCGGCAAGAAGGAACTGAGGAGCGGTCGGGTCAGCAGGGGTATATATCCAGCGCCATAGCGGTGCCACGCCAGGGGGCGACCCTGCTGACCCACTGGGTTTGCTAGGGTAAAAATCTTCCGACGAGCGTGCGTGCGCGGTGTGCATACCTAACTAACTGGAATGGATATGAGCAACACATCTCGAAGAACAACAGTTACAAAGGTGAGTAACGTCTTTTATTACTGTTTACAATGCACTGTAAATTCCATGCCTAAGATTCTTGGAGATAGATACCTTACAAAAAAATACTACAAGGAAAGAAAATTAAAAATAAGTTACAGGACGAAAAGAATGCCAGACCCTTATTAAAATAACTCTCATGTACACACCCAGGGAAAGAACTTGTACATTCCATGAAAGCAACTTGATTAAGTATGACTAGTCCTTACTTAGCTTTCAGGTAGATTTCAAGCACATCATTAGGGTGATGTTAGCTTATTGCAGATTTACTTAGTTACATTCAACAATCGTGATGGACTATTTTGATTCCTTTAGTCCTTTGCAGAGTAAGTGTAAAGTAACACTAATTAAAAGCTTTTCTACTGAATAATCCATGTACATCACCCTCCAAAGTTTAGCTTCAGGGGCCCACGTTGACAAAAACACATTATATTCCTTTCGCTTAATTTCATTAGTGGGACTCCTCTTTGACTTTGTGGTAACATACAGATTTTCCTCCAGAGCATGTTAGAGCACAGAACGATTAGCAGAGCATTAGAAGTAACCACAGCCTGGGAATAATGTGAGTGAGCCCTATGGCAGTGTGTGAGTTCCAGGGCAATTTGTAGATGTTCTGTTCAATGGTGTATAAAATAGGGATGCACTGTATTGTACTTGAGGCACTTTCTCTGGAGCTCCAGCCAAGTCCCTGATATGCTAAATAATTCAAGCTTATGTTTTGCTGTTTAGTAAGTAATATATTCAATTGAAAACAAAAGGACATCAACTTAAAAGAGGGAAGTTTGCTCTTTTTTTGAGTGCAAGCTTGTTGATCAGAAAGAAAAAAAAAATAAAGAGAGAGAAGACCTGATTCTTTTCCCATTTATATCACTGAAAATCAGGAGTTGCTTCACTGAAGTTATGTAGGTGTAGAGCCAGTGTAAGCAAGAGGAGAATTAGGGCAGGAAGTTTACCAGTGTGAAATACTAAGAGGCAGGGGACTGCAGTGGGGAAAAAATTGGTATTCTATCGTGAAACCTAGCTTCCTGCAATAACGAGCACATAGCAGAGGTCAAGCAGAAAGCAATACAGTTGAGTTCAATACACCATTCACCCCTTCTCGTACAAGAGCACATATAAACAAAAGGGAATACGAGCAGTGTTTCCAAATATTTCTTTTTATCCTTTTAGCTCCCTCCTCCTGTTCCCATTTTGCTTTCTTTTCTGTCAATAATCAGGAATTGTCATTTGGAACCCATCTGCAGTCAAATTATGTAGATTCTTTTGTTGAGTTTCATACCATCATTAACACATCTTGTCAGGCAGTATACCCATTTAACATACTCCAGTCTCTCTCTCTTTCTACTTTGCTAAAACTTTTCAGCTCCCCTCCCTCCACCTTTTCCATAAAGCAGTCCAGCTGTATAACCACACAACACACTGTATCACATTATTGTATTTGTGTTGAATCATACTTGCTCATGTTCTTAGGCCTGATTCTGCACATGCACATGTAACTCTATGCATGCATGTAAACCCACTGAGTTCACTAGGACTACTCATGCAAGTAATATTACTCTCATGCATAAGTATTTGCAGGCCTAAGCACATGAATAGGTAGAAGACAGCACTAAACACTACAGGCCTTAGACAGTAAGCTTTTCAGGTCCGAGATCTGTTCTTTGCCTGGCACAATTTGTCAGATGCACATCACCCTGTTCAGCTATAAATGAGGTTTCTGTTTTGGGGATTTATTTAATTGGAAGGGAGTGGTTATTTTTAGCAATTGTTGAGTTTTATGTAGTCCAAAATTGGGGTTGGCCAGGGAGAGTGTTGGGTTGGCGCTTTTCTCTCTGTATATACTGTAATAAGTAATGCATGTGATACACATTATTCATTACAGTAGTATATGTAATGTTCCCTAGTGAGCTTTAATGTAGTACTGTTTCAAGCAACACTACACTAAACCGTACAAGGAAACCTGTAGTGCACACCAGCAGGGTCTTCATGGACCAATTAATGTGCAACATGTTAGTGTGCTTGATAAATCACATATCCTCATATCTCAGCACTGATCCATACAAACCTGGATGCAAAAGATACTGGAAACAACAATACTTCGCGATCCTTTTATGAAGGACGCTCTTTCTGCTTTATGCCATGTTTCCCATTCTTTGAGATGGGAGGAATGTCATTACTAATGGCACTCTGTAAGTCAGGAAGACATTTTACAGAGTCTCAGCTTCAGACACTGACAAACAGGAGATTGGAAATGACTTGTATTTGGAAGTCCAGGCACAGTGCCAGCCTTCCATATGCTTCTCTTTGGTATTCAACCAAAACTTTCTACATTTGTCATTGGACCACATATCTCTCCTGATTTTTATTCTTCGTTTTTAAATCCAGGCCATGTATCACAGCACATGCTTCAAGCATTTGATCTGTTCTATCCATCACTCCCATATGTAGTACTGTAATCTGCTACACATGTATTGCCAGTTTGTTTTGTCTGTGGCTTGAACTCACATGGGAACTCTCATTTGTGTTCTCATTGTGGTTGTGAGGAAATACACAGCCTTTTTATCAATTTATTTTACTGCCAGCAGTTCCTTCCAGTGCACAGCACCAAGTCTCCCCAGGCACCCGCTTTTTTGCAATCAGTTCTTCTGAGTAGCCTTTTTAAAAAAAATGGTTGTTCTTATGGAATCACATGCTGCTATATCAAAATAACAATGTCCTAAATAAAAGGATGCCTACATAGAAACTCTCCAAATTCAAGT
Source organism: Gopherus evgoodei (assembly GCF_007399415.2). Taxonomy (NCBI): domain Eukaryota; kingdom Metazoa; phylum Chordata; order Testudines; family Testudinidae; genus Gopherus; species Gopherus evgoodei. The sequence goes on along the minus strand of NC_044330.1, from coordinate 75,260,446 downwards.
GGCATCCACAACAGTAGGAAAGATGTAGAAAATACTGAAACTTTGCAAAGGAAAATCATGGTCCCACACTAATATTTCTTTTTAAAATGATATTTGAGTTCAGCTAGGGAATCTACCAGCTTTTTAAGTGTATCATGTTTATCCAAAAAAAATCTGTGCAGCTTTTTGAGTTGCCATACTAATGAGAGTATAATCCTATCCACAAAAGTCATATGGAGAGGTATTTACATAAGCACAAATTTATTATAGATAGGAATAGCAAGTGGCACAGTGTGAAGTGATTCCCTGAGTATGCTAACAGAAACCTGAGAACTGCCAGCGTAATAGATGCTTTCAGTAGAGATGCAGAGATGTCTGTACTCTCTATATAGAGGTATTGGAGCAGGCAGATAGCCAGATGAATACAAAGAAATAGAGGTGTAGAGAGTGTGTGTGTGTGTGTGTGTGTGTGTGTGTGTGTGTGTGTGTGTGTGTGTGTGATCCAAGGACCCCTTGATGCCAACTGGTAGAGGGCACAGGGAAACATAAGGGTTACAGGAATCCCCTTGGTATGATATCTGTATACTGGTCCGCCAAAGAATATCATGTAAGATCTCTAATGAAAGCCTGTGTCACAATGGCCATCATACTTATTGGAAGATGTTTGTGCAGATAATATGTGAAGTTATGTATATATACTAAACATTATGTTCTCTATGTCTGGGAGTTAAAAAAGGTCACCAAAAAGTGATTCGCATAGTCCTATCAGGCATGAGGAAGAGGCTTATCTCACTCTGGCTGGTCATGTGCAAATTGTATGCTTTACAATGGACTCCCATTTACAGTCTGAACAAAATGCTAATCAATAGACAGCAGGGGCTGCAGGAAAAAAAAAACCAAAAAAACACAGGGTTATCCAGTTTAGGAGTAAGACAATGAACTTTTAAAACTCTGCCTGGAGTGCAGATGAACCCCCAGGTATTCCTTCAATCTATGAGGACAAGCCATCAGCAGACTTCATCTTATGACAAGGGATCTCAGCCAAACTAGTTGAAAACACTGGGAAAGGGACTTGGCGGTGGGTAGCGTTAGCATAGGCAGGGGAAGGCTGTGCCTCCCCAAACAGCATGGCATGGCATGGCCCCACCCACACCCCATCCCCACGCCAGCTCTTGCCTACTTCCAGTTCCCTTGCCTTCTTGCTCTTTTGTGACCGAAAGGTTGGGGCAGGCAGGCTGGGGATAGTGCGCACAAGGCCAGGGGCTGATGCTGCGCCACCCACTCGTACGTCCACCCGGTGCTCTGGGGGTGGGGGCGCTCTGGCCACGCTGCCTGCCCAGCGCTCCAGGGCTGGGGCTGGGGGCACTTCAGTGATGCCACCCACTCAGTGCTCGGGGGCTGGGAGTGGGGGTGCTCAGTTGCACCATCTGGGGCTAGGGGTGCACAGGGGGGCTGGCAGCCATGGGGGGGGTGCTCCAGGCTCCAACGGAGGGAAGAGGAGCAGAAGGGGAGGGGAGAGATGGGACCTTGGGCAGAGGGGGAGGGGCCTAGGGCTAGCCTCCCACAAGGCACGTTCACGCCCCGCCCATGGACTTGGGGTAAGCTATCTTGTAGGAGATAGGGGAATGTCCTGTGAGTTAAGTTTAGGCTCTAGAAAATTTTGTGATTTTGGTTTATATGTAGCCATTTGTTCCCAATATTCTTACTTTCTATCACTCCAATCTCTGTTCTTCGATAATCTTATTCTTGTTTTCACTACATATAAGTGCTGTGTGTTAAGCAGAGTGGTGATCGTGAGTTGAATCCTACAAGCTGCAGTGTAGCATTCCTTTGGGAGTAGAAATCTGTGAGCTCTGTTAGTGTTCAGTGAAACAGGAGCTGGACCTTCCAGAGGGATGCTTTGCTCAGAGGACTCATTTTGTGCCTATCACTCACCTGTGCAGAAAGAATGAGGCCTGTGGAGGCCTGGAAGGCAGTGCCTGTGTTGCCAGAGGCTCCTGGTTTCAGGAAGCTGATCCACCATAGGCACAGCCAAGACTCCCCCATGCTAAGGGCAGATGGCAGTGAGCTGCCTCACAATCCTGGGTACCCATGGGAAGCATCACAAAATTGTTGTTTTTTCCTGCCACTTTTTCCATTCAAACAGTGGGATACTAACATTTAGAAAATATACAGTACAATACAGTTGTATTTTATTCTTATGGAGTGTAGTAAGGTTGAAGCTAGTTTCCTTTTGTGAGCCAACCGTTGTAATTCTGCATTTTGGATGTGCTTAGTCATTATAGTGATGGGTGCTAAGTAAGAAACCGGATAAATAACAAACTCTCCAAACTTGCCCCCCAAATAAACCTAAATTCCTGAACTTCCCCCCAAATAAACCTAATTTCACATGCTGCATCTCACGCTGAAGTAGAAGGACTTGGGGGAGAAGTTTGGTAAAAATTAGACAAATAATTATGGCTGTATGGAAATGTACCTGTAATTTACCAATTAAAATTATTCTGACGATGCTCTTTTGGCTCATCATATCCCCCAAACTATTGATCTACAAAGGGTCCCTGCACCAGCCCTGGGATGGGAAAGGAGAGAAGGGACCAGGTGCAAAGGAATTACTGGAGTGCACAATTGTGGAGTGGATTTCATCCTAAAGTATCTAGCATCCAGCTCGTACAGGACTTTTAAGATCAGTATTCTCACCTTTAATTGCACCAGGAAGCAAGTGCAGGTAATGGAGTATAATATTCTCCCTCTGCACAGCCCACTAAACAGTCAGGCTGCCACCACAACAGCTGAAGCACCAGAGTAGCTTCCAGGGGAAGTCTCCTGTGGTGCATATTGCAACAATCGAATCTGGAGGTGCCACAGTTGTTGATAATGGAGTCATAGTCGATAGCCAAGAGACATTTGCAATTGTTGCACCAAATGGAGGTAAGAAGAGGCACTGAAGTCACCCAAGATTGCAGGAAGGCTGGGAAAACCTACTCAACAATGAAGACAAGCATAATCCTCATGACCCTATGATTCTCTCTTCATACCCTTCACTAAAACCATCTCTATCTAATGAAAGCTCCTAACTCAGTTGGGCAATGGGAAAGCAAAAGCAGTGAAGCACTGCACCTCTTATCTGTGTGTAAAAAAGGAGACAGAACTGTATTAGAATCTGTATTGACCACAGCACAAGCCATATTGTTTCATTCGTTAACTTCCTGACTCTTGTTCAGCTGTACTCGAGCAACCAAATTAGATTCTCTGCCATCGAGGCCAAAGTTTCATACACACCACTCTGTTCTAAATCACTAACTGCACCTATGGGAGGCTCTTTGCCTATACATAGGTTGACCTCCGTTTTGGAAGTCTTTTCTCCAAACACACACACAGAGTCTCTCAGTTCTTGGTGAAGAAAATGAACTGGAAGCAGATGCCATGGAATTCATATGAAAAAAAGAGAGAGAAAGAATGAAAGAAAATCAAAAACAAAAGGGAGAAAGGGGGGGAGAGATTACAAATGCTGGTGCATAGTGTGCACAGCCTACCCATGCTTCAGTTAGACAGTGGTAAACTGAAAATAGGAAAGAAAAGGGGGGGAAAAATCTTTACTCCTTGGTGGTTCTCTGAGACAAGAGGCATTTCATGCTCCTTTCACACAGTGAGAATTGTGTGTTAGACTCATTATACTGATAGTGTCTAAACAGTGTTAACAAAAAGTTGTACAAAATCTGTGCATAGCATCACAAATACTTTATCAGTCACCCACTCTGCTCATTTATATAACTGTGCTAAGCATTTCTTCAGAAAATTGTACTGATTTTTTTTAAGGAGCACATTAGTACCCAGGAGAATTTAAATCATACATATTTATTGTCTGGGAATGTTCATAACAGCAATACAGACCACTGCTATCTTCTCCATGTACTTTGCAAGTGAGAGAAAAGAGAAAGCAAGAAAGGGAAGGGAGATATCCGACCAAAAAAACCTATAGTGGAGGAAAGATACAAAGCACATTATATGTCCTTGGAGGTTGCTATGAAGTTTGACAAACACTTCCAGATTTGAGTAAAAGAAATTATAGTTCTCTTTCCTCCATCTCTTTTTTTTTCATAGTTGGTCCCTGGGTTTACCAGATTTTATTATATACAGTGTTGTTGTAGCAATGTCAGTCTCACAATATCACCCACCTTGTCTCTCAGATTTTGTTAGCCCGTTCAGTAATGCCCCAGTACTACAAGTGGATTCAAACGGACAAACAAATGAGTTTCAGACTCTTCCTATGCGGGGTCGGGACCTAAATAGTTAGCTTGATATGCCTTCCTAATTTCTCAGGATTCTTATTCTGGGAAATATTAATAAATATGGCACCTCTTTTGTAACATGTGTGGCTGTAATTATGTAAGACTTTGGCTTTCAGAATTTCTGTGGAGGAAGATAATTGAGTGTTGAGGTCCAGGGTCTTAGCAATAACACCCCCTCCCCCAAAAATGGCATTATCTTAAATAATATGCATGAAACTTAAGTACATTTACAGAAAACTAAACTTTGGAGGATAGTTTGGGTGGCATGAACAGTATTAATGTAAAAGGCCAGTCTGACACATCTTAAAGTGGTCTGATTTTCAGAAGCAGGGTTCTCAGCACTTTTTTTAAGTTATTTCAAGTTTGGCACCCCAAAATTGAGGACCCTAAAATAATTAGGTACTTGAAAATCTTGGCCCTTGCAAATAAAAATAACCATAAACAAGGGTGTTATAAATACTGTAGACAAACTGCTGTGGTTAAACAAATGTTTTACTTTCCTTCATTAGCATTAGTTTGTCATCAACTAGTGGGTCCACTTAACTCAGCCCTCATAAGTAATAATCAGCATGCATGAAAATATATCATTTCAGTAATAATAGAGCTTGCAATTATTACATAGCTCTTTTCCCCAGACTGTCTCAATTACTTTACAAGAAATAAGCCTCATAATACCACTTTATTATTATGCCCATCCTATAGTTGGGGAAACTAAGGCACAAAGATGGTATTTTGTTTAAGTGGTTCATTGATTTTGAAAGTATACATTTCTGAGTGCCCAACTAAGAGACCTGGAGCCTGATTTTCAGAGGTGCTGAACAATAACAACTCTAGCAGAAAGCCAGTGGATTCTGTGGATACTGAACAACTGAAAAATTGGAACCAACCGCTCTCAAGTTAGGCACCCAAAAACAGAGGCACTTAAAATCAGTGACCACTTCTGAAAATATTAAGCACTTTGCCCAGCGTGACACAGCAAGTCAGAGGCATAGGCAGCAATAGAAGCCAGGAGTCCTTGATCTTACTAGTATGCCCTAACCCAGGGATTAGCAACCTTTGGCACGCGGCCCACCAGGGCAAGCACCTGGCGGGCCGGGCCGGTTTGTTTACCTGCCACGTCTGCAGGTTTAGCTGATTGTGGCTTCCACTGGCGATGGTTCGCCGTCCCAGGCCAATGGGCTCCCATTGGCCTGGAGCAGTGAACAGCAGCCAGTGGGAGCCACGTTTGGCCGAACCTGCAGACGCGGAAGGTAAATAAACCAACCTGGCCACCCTGGTGGGCTGCGCGCCAAAGATTGCCAATATCTGCCCTAACCTAAAGGAAACGAGCCAAAGCGTTCCGAATTTATATATAAGAACATAAGAATGGCCATACTGAGTCAGACAAATGGTCAGTCTAGCCCAGCGACAGTGGCCAATGCAAGTGCTTCAGAGGGAATGAACAGAACAGGCAATCATCAAGTGGTCCATCCCTGCTAATCCACTGCCAGCTTCTGGCAGTCAGAGGCTTAAGGACACCAAAAGCATGGGGTTGCATCCCTGACTATCATGGATAATACTCGTTGATGGACCTATCCTGCGTGAACTTATCTAATTCCTTTTTGAACTGCTGTGTTATGTGAAAGAGTAAATAACACTTCTTAATTCACTTTCTCCACATCATTCATGATTTTATAGGTCTCTTATCAGATCCCCCCCTTAGTCATCTCTTTTCCATGCTGAAAAATCCCAGTCTTATTAATCTCTCTTTATACAACAATTGAGCTATATAAATGTTGAACTAAAAAAACCTGTCTCCACTCCCCAATAACATGATCTTCCTAGTAGCATGGATAGTGAATAGTAAACTTGCCTTTAAAGTTCTGTGCTATCCAAAGACTTTGTACTAATTACGGACAGTACCTGGCTGATGCTTTGAGTACTGCTTCTCCCGCTATGCATGTAAAAGGCGATTGAGTGATTATCTTGGGATTTTGTTAAATGTACGACCCACTTGACCTTGGTTCTTGTGGTTTATGTTATCTTAAAAAACCTTCAGTCAAAATACAGCTCTGTATCATACAGTCGGATATAAATCATTCATCATATGTAGCACCTAACAAAGGTAGGCTGCTTACTACGGGGGAGAAGAGTACAGGGCTGGGATAAATTCACCAGCCAAAGGAACAAACAAATTATAGAACAGGTAAGTCATCAAACAAATCTGCCCTCTAAACATAGTATAAATGCAAATTTCAATCATGAAGTAAGGAGCTATATAAGGAGTTTACATTTTTTGAAATGTATTTTTTTCAGGTCAGAATGTCCAAATTTGGACACCTTCATTTGGCAGTGTAACATTGAATAGGACAACATTGGGAAGTACTGCCATCTCTATGGCTAAGCTGGATTTGGATGAATCAGAGTAGCCAATCCAGCTACCTCCGGGGTACGGAATGGAGTGTACAGCAAGCCAGCTGCAGTGAGGAAATGCTACAGTTGGAGTGTGGTGTATTTTATAAAAGAGCTCATAGAAACTTCTGTTTCGAAATCCACAACTACATACAACTAGCATGGTTCAGGGTTTCATTACAAACTTGAATCTCAGCTCAGGTTCATCAGAAGGGTCATTGAGTTTTGTGAATAAACCTGATACCAGATTTGAGTGAACCCAGGGGTAATGTTGAGGGTTTATCTCTGGTTCCACAACCCATAGTTTTTCTGGGTTTCTCTATAAAATACGGCATTTTTTGCTGTGTTTTATTTTAAGAGTTTATAGTTTTTAGTTTGGTCTAAGATCAAGTGAACTGAAACAAAAGCCATGTGAACTGAAACTGTTGAGTTTAGTCTGTATAGGGCTAGATTTTCAGAAATACAGAGAACTCACAAGCTCCTACTGGAATACATGGAAGCTACAGTTGCTTATAGGGTGACCAGACAGCGAGTGTGAAAAATTGGGATGGGGGGTAATAGGAGCCTATATAAGAAAAAGACCCAAAAATCGGGACTGTCCCTATAAAATCGGGACACCATAGGTGTTCAGCACTTCTGAAAATGAAGCACATACATATTGATAAAATAGACCTTTTGCTATTGGATACGTAAGTCATCTGTTAGCTAAAAGTTACATCTGTTTAGATTACATTAGATATCATTCCCTTAGATGTTCCAAAGTGTTGGGTTTTGTTTTTGTAAATATAATTATGTCACAGGAGACTACACAAGAACCATGCAGAGTGTTCCTATCATACATGTGATCTGACACGCAGGTCTTGGTGCTAAGGGCCTGGTCCAAAGCTCCTTAAGGTCAGTCAGCTTCAGTGGACTTTGGATCTGGGGGCAGATCCTTGTAAACATCTAGATTCTGATACAGGATTGGTGCCCTAGTCAGTACTCTAACCAAGATTCTCCAGTTCAGGAAAGCACTTAAAGATGTGCTTAAATCCCATTGACTTCAATGGAATTTAAGCATGTGCTTGAAGTTATATGTTTAAGTGCTTTCCTGAATTAAGGTGCTTTCCTGAACTGAAGCCCTAATCTCATATCCTGCACTCATGAACTCTTGAAGATTTCTCCCTGACCAAAACCATAACAACATTTTTCCCATCATGGTTGCAAATATTTGACTAGATCTTCAGTCTAACCTATAGTGCAGTAGGACAGACCTTTCTATGCGTTTTGGAAAATCCTGTGCTGCATATGCATGCAAGAGCAGGGAAGTGATACTTCTGAGACAGAGCAGTGAGCACCAACCTGTCTCTTCATAGAGTAGAGCCCTTGATACTTTAAATCAATTTAGAGGGTGCAAATTTTATGTGATGTAGGGCTGCCAATTTTGATTGGACATATTCCTGGATGTTTTATCACATGACATACTCTTTAATTAAAGATTAATCTTTAATTCCTGGAGACTCCAGGACAGTCCTAGAGGGTGGGCAACCCTAATGAGAAAATATTAATAAGAATTTTCTCACTCAGAAAACCTTGTCTCACTGATTACTTTTACTTTGGGTTCCTGGTGGGTTCATCTTATTTCTCCTTTTCAGACAATCTCTTCTGGAATTACAGTCTGACTCTTTCAAAGGATATATTAATCCTGAACTGTCAACATAAACTGGCATTGAGGCAACCTTTGTGAATATTTTTAGCTTGTTCTAATTAAATATTATGTAATTAGGAGCAGAGAAGCTGTAAGCACATTCCATTATCAAGGAAAACATTTATATGAGAAGCATAGTTAATTGTGCTGTATATCAGAAACTTTGTATTTAAATTTAGTCAACTATGGACATCTTCATTAAATGAACTCTGATCTAACTGGTAGGAGGGGTATTATGGTATTATCTTACATATGGTATGTCTGAATTAGGTGTGTTTCTTTTTTGTGTGGCAAAATTCTTTTAAATGGAAATTACTTAATATTTTCTGGATTTTTTTTTGAGTTTCTAATTGTTTATTCTTGAGATTCAGAAGGAACCTTGAGTTCTCGTTCAGTACAGATAAACTGAAAAATAAAGAGCAACTTCTTATTTTTCTGTCTATTTGGTCTTGTAACAAGTCCCACCGAATATTTTGTCAGTACTTATGATTCCGCTGTGTAAAATATACCTTAAAAATTAAATTCTTTAGAAAACTGTTTGAAAATATTTCTTGCAAACCTAAACCATGTGGTAAACAATAGAATTTCTCTAGGAAAAATCCTCAAATAATTCTATGAATAATATAAATGAACCACATACAATATTTTATTTTAAAAATTGGTATGAAGCACTTGAATGTACCTAGTAGCTATCTTTAACCGTCAGTTCTAACACCTAGTGCCTGCCAACTCTCATAATGAAATTGTCAGTGCTTTAGATATTTAAACATTTGGGATTTATTTTTTATTTCTTACTGATTATATCAGAAATACATTATCCAGTATATCAACAGTTAAAATGGAATAATCCCCAAAGAGATGTTAATAACCACCTAAACCATCCTGGATTTCTGAAGAGTGATATGGGATTAGAAATGAGATTTGAGGAGCTAGCCCAGTTTGTTAATAAACTGATCAGAAATTATTAAAACTCTTGTAGTCTTAAGGCTGTAGGAAAGAGGCTGATCGCAGGGGAGGGGTAGACAGGCTCAAGGGTTCAGACACTAGTGTGATGAGTGCAGTATAAGAATCTGTGTTGGGGCCTGATCCAGATCCTCTTGAAATCAATGGCAGTTTTCCCAGTGAGTTCAATGGGCTTTGAATCAGAGCCTAAAAGATAACAGAAGTCATACCAAAGATTGAAGTATGCATGAAATCTGATTTTGGTATGCTGGTTATTTGAAAGGGCTAACTCATGCTACCATAGAATGACATTAGGAAAATATTGTGCTTTAGCCAATCTATTTCTATTTTCTTTCAAACTTTGGCTCTGTCTTCTTATCTTGTGCAAGACAGTCTCCTTTTATTGCCTTCCCTCTCCAAGATCGTGCAGAATTGCCCAGATGGGAGAATTTGGGTCCTAATTTATGCAAGTGAGATTATTTAAACTCCTTGCTCATATGAATTAAAGTAAAGATTATAGATCTGACCACAGCACTCAGTCCCTATCACTCAGAACACTTTTGCTGTATGCTATCTGCATCAGATTTCAGCTATTTTTGAAGCTTGTCCTTTGGAAATAGCAATTTACCATGTGGCCTACAAAAATGAGCACAATTACATATCTTATTTTGTTCAGTGAATGCATATCAGTTTGCAAACTACGATACAGAGTAACCAGCTGAAAAGCATGGCAATCATACTTGGATTGTAGGAACTTACTTCATGGGATCTGGAAAATGATCTAAATATGTATGCATAGGAAAAGTGCCAAGTTTCACAAAGGAAAATAAACTTCCCACAAAAACACATCAGGTTGCCTCTTCTCTCTAGTGTCTTCCTAGGACCATTCTGATCCAGAATGTTCAGGTCATGATACTGTACATCCAGCAAAATGCACCGGTATTGTGAAAAGTATGCATATGTATCAGAAATCCATCCACATTTTTTCAAATAACGGGCCTGCCTTGTTTAGACATTTATACTGTGCTGAACGGTTTCAAACCTAGTAGTATTGTATATACACTTCATGCTCACTTTGTGCAGGGACGAAAAAGGTGCAATGCAGTGGAGAATCAGGCCCAAGATGATAGCCTTTGAAAGCAGAAGCACTTTATTTGCAACAGTTCATTTGAAATGGGTAAATGTATTTAAAGTATTTGAAATCTATATTAATTAGTGGTTAATTTCTATTCTTACCCAATGTCAGATACCTTATTCTCAGTAGAGATATGCCAGTCTCCCCCAGTCACCTGACAGATTGGAGTCAGTACCTGTCATTCTAAATCTGTCATAGGAGCAATAAATTGTTACACATTAGGCACTTCAGGATTCAGCAGAAGGATTGTTGCATTTTTATTTCTTTGTTTACACTTGTGCTTCTGTTCCTTCAGGAAAGAAATTTTTAAAATAATACTTTTCCTTAGTATAGAACACTGATCTATTTAAAGGGAAAATTGACTATAAAATGTTAATGTATCCAGACTAGCCACAGATCTGTTGAAGGTGGCATAACATTTTTCTTACTTTGTGGTACATTTGTTGCTGATTAGGACTTTTTCGTCTCAGTTTCTTCACCTGGAAAAGGCCATCTAAAAAGGAGATTTTTCCAGCTCAAGTCTGTTTAACAACAATCATTTTTTCCTAAACACTTACCTGTTTAGAACTAAAAAAGCACTTTAGGCAACATTTTAATCACAGTAATCCTGTCTGAAATTCTTGATTGACTTGGGAGGGGGGGAGAAGAGGAGAAGAAGATTGCTAGAGATAAGATGTGCTGGCTATTTTAAAGGACAGCCTCAATGTGATTTTTCCCCCTCTGCGTTCACCCAACTCCATTTCCCCCTTTGATCCAAAACCAAAAACCAGATGGCACAAGATTGCTACACTGAAATTTTCTACTTATCTCTTGAAAATAAAAGATCAGTTGATTGTAATCAACATTGTTTATTTCACTGCTTGGCTTCTTAAATACCATCGGCTGGATTATGAGCTTGTCTGTGGATAATCAGGGAGGGCCAAGAATTGCCTATTTTGAAAATCCCCTCTAAACAGTTGGGGCAGGAATCTGTGCCTTGCAAAGCTGATGCTAGCTTTAGTTCCTGATTAGTGCCATTTGAAAAGGTTCAGAAATTAACTGGTCAGACAGTAATCAGAAAGCAGAGGCAGACAGAGAAAGGGGGGGCAGCGTGTTTAGTGACTGTGCTTTGCCATTATTAGCCTGATAGTGGAGAATTGGCTACATCCTTTAGGGATGACAAGGATTTTAACAGGAGAAAAGACTGAAATACTGTTGTCTAGTATACATAATGCTTAAAAAATATTTTGTGGTGCTTATATAGTGTGGTGAAGGATGTTCCTGGTATACAGGGCCAAATAGTGGGCAGCCATCACTTCACTGGGACTCCTCAGATGCTTAAAGTTAAGCGCATGCTTAAATGCTTTTCTGGATCAGAACCAGAATACTCAACACCATGCCAGATTGCGTCCTGTACATTAAATATGTCAGGCGCCCAAAGCCTGCCAAGCATGCAGGGAGAAGGGCAAGTTTTCAGCCTCATGCTCTCCTGAATCTAGGGATTGTTCTCTGTTTAATCCTGAAGGCATTTCCCATCCCAATGACACAATTGTTCTGGCTCTGTGCTTCTCCACACTAGCTATAAGAGCGCTCTGGCCATGCAGGGAAGTATATGCTACACACCAGGGCCATCCCTAGCTATTCTGGGGCCCTACGCAGCCACTCAATGGGGCTGGCTTGGGGGGCAGGGGGAACCGCCTCCCAGCACTCACTGGCAGCACAGCTGTGGCTGTGTCGCTGCACTTCCCACCACTGCTGAGTGCAGGCCCGGCCCTGCTGCAGTCATCAGGGGCAGGAAGAGGCAGGGTTGGGGCAGAGCAGGGGTGGAAAGAGGCAGGGCTGGGGTGGAGCAGGGGAGGGATCCTCAGGAAGAGGCAGGGCAGGGGCTGGAGCAGCATGCAGCTGCGCCTGCGCAGGGCACCAGGAAATTTGGTGCCCCAAATTTCGTGGTGCCCTACGCATCTGTGTACTTTAAGGTGCTGCATACTGGCTAAAGACGGCCCTGCTACACACGCGAATGTGCTTAGTGCATAATGGTCTCCCCCTGCATTTGTGCCTTCTGATGTTTTTGCTGTACTGGTGTAGCTCTTCAGTCCTCAGTTCCTGGAATCCTGTGGTAACATGAGAGTCTCAGCTTTCATTCTTTTTTTTAAGCAAGTTTCTTGCCTTGATGGTCATGGAGAAAATATGAACCCTAAGGGCACTGTGGCACTGTACCTCATATTTATTCTTCACTGTGATATTGTTACAATATGACTATGACATAATTATAATGTATTTTATGCAAGAAGGGTCATGTGAGATGTAATTGAAAAGGTTATGATTTGCTGAACATGATTATCCTATTTGTATGCATGTATCATTTTTGTATCTAAAGTTGTGAATATTGACAAATGTAGTTACACCTGGGGAATGCCCACTAGACAAGATGCTTTCATTCGAGATAGCTGGGTGGGGAAGGCCTATTCAGGGCAATGATGAGTTAGGAAAAAACAATAGGCCTTAGGAGTAGCTTATCTCCCACCTGATGAGCTTTCCTGTGAATGCTCCAAACAGCCTGTGAGTGATGGCTGCTGTGACTCTACAAGGACATGTGATGATAGATGATAGATTTCTTTGATAGGATAACGAGCCTTGTGGATAAGGGAGAAGCGGTGGATGTGATATACCTAGACTTTAGTAAGGCATTTGATACGGTCTCGCATGATATTCTTATAGATAAACTAGGAAAGTACAATTTAGATGGGGCTACTATAAGGTGGGTGCATAACTGGCTGGATAACCGTACTCAGAGAGTAGTTGTTAATGGCTCCCAATCCTGCTGGAAAGGTATAACAAGTGGGGTTCCGCAGGGGTCTGTTTTGGGACCAGTTCTGTTCAATATCTTCATCAACGATTTAGATGTTGGCGTAGAAAGTACGCTTATTAAGTTTGCGGACGATACCAAACTGAGAGGGATTGCAACTGCTTTGGAGGACAGGGTCAAAATTCAAAATGATCTGGACAAATTGGAGAAATGGTCTGAGGTAAACAGGATGAAGTTCAATAAAGATAAATGCAAAGTGCTCCACCTAGGAAGGAACAATCAGTTTCACACATACAGAATGGGAAGAGACTGTCTAGGAAGGAGTATGGCAGAAAGAGATCTAAGGGTCACAGTAGACCACAAGCTTAATATGAGTCAACAGTGTGATACTGTTGCAAAAAAAGCAAACATGATTCTGGGATGCATTAACAGGTGTGTTGTAAACAAGACACGAGAAGTCATTCTTCCGCTTTACTCTGCGCTGGTTAGGCCTCAACTGGAGTATTGTGTCCAGTTCTGGGCACCGCATTTCAAGAAAGATGTGGAGAAATTGGAGAGGGTCCAGAGAAGAGCAACAAAAATGATTAAAGATCTTGAGAACATGACCTATGAAGGAAGGCTGAAGGAATTGAGTTTGTTTAGTTTGGAAAAGAGAAGACTGAGAGGGGACATGATAGCAGTTTTCAGGTATCTAAAAGGGTGTCATCAGGAGGAGGGAGAAAACTTGTTCACCTTAGCCTCCAATGATAGAACAAGAAGCAATGGGCTTAAACTGCAGCAAGGGAGATTTAGGTTGGACATTAGGAAAAAGTTCCTAACTGTCAGGGTAGTTAAACACTGGAATAGATTGCCTAGGGAAGTTGTGGAATCTCCATCTCTGGAGATACTTAACAGTAGGTTAGATAAATGTCTATCAGGGATGGTCTAGACAGTATTTGGTCCTGCCATGAGGGCAGGGGACTGGACTCGATGACCTCTCGAGGTCCCTTCCAGTCCTAGAGTCTATGAGTCTATGAGTTCCCTGTTCAGCGCAAGACAGTATAATTTTTGGTTTATACTCCAGAGTGGGTGCATGCCTGAGGAGCTGGTAGTTGCGCTAGCTGTAGCCTTCGCATGCAAGGGCTGGTCAGAGATCCTGCATGTAACTATAGCTGGGTGTGTCCCTACCTGTATGTACACTGGTGAAAGTGCATGCTGGAGAGGACTTTGCAGCTTGTCACAGCAGTACAGTGTGAGAGGGAACCCCGGCTGGTGGGTCAGGGGGCTCAGTGGTACCCCAGTTCCAGGTGGCACCTGTCACAGGAAGCCTGTCACAGTGTCTCAGCTGTCATTCTTTTTTTTTTTTTCCAAAGCAGGTTTCTTGTCTTAATGGTCATGGAGAAAATATTAACCTAAAGAGCTCAAAACCCAGAAGGCAAATACATAGAACCACACATTTTTATTTATAAAGTCTCATGTTTTTTGGCAAAACTGCAAATTAGTAATATTACTCATATTCAGGTGTACCAGTTGACTTCAACATTACTCATATAAGTAAAGTTATGCAGATGTCTGAGAAAGTGTAGAGGATTAGAGCCTTGGTGTTTTAAACATATTGGACCAAATTAATTCTTGCAAAGTCAGTGACTTAATTTGCTCTGTCAGCTTTTCCTTCTTCAACAATATTGGCATCACTGGCATCTATTCATCTTCATGGCCAGTATAATTCGCTCAGTGACAGTCTTAAAGTTCGTTTTGGATAGGAAAAAAAATCAAAACATTTGGGTGCCAATTTAATGTCCACTGAAGCTGAGGTTAATAGTAGGGTGGAAGCTGTTGAAATCGTGGTGGAATTTTTCCAGAGACTCCTTCCCATGGGTCCAGATGATGAAGATGTCATCAATGTAGCGTAGGTAGAGAAGGGGCGTGAGTGGACAAGAGCTACATTGATGACATCTTCATCATCTGGACCCATGGGAAGGAGTTTCTGGAAAAATTCCACCACGATTTCAACAGCTTCCACCCCACTATTAACCTCAGCCTGGACCAATCTACACGGGACCAACCTACACAGGACCAATCTACACGGGAGGTCCACTTTCTTGACACCACGGTGCATTACCACCACCCTATACTGAAAACCTACCGACCGCTATGCCTACCTTCATGCCTCCAGCTTCCATCCTGGACACATCACATGATCCATTGTCTACAGCCAAGCAATGAGGTACAACCGCATCTGCTCTAACCCCTCAGAGAGAGACCAACACCTACAATATCTCCACCAAAGCATTCTCAAAACTACAATACCCGCACGAGGAAATAAGGAAACAGATCAACAGAGCCAGACATGTAGCCAGAAACCTCCTACTGCAAGACAAACCCAAGAAAGAAACAGACAGGACTCCACTGGCCATCACATACAGTCCCCAGCTAAAACCTCTCCAACGCGTCATCAGGGATCTACAACCCATCCTGGACAATGATCCCACACTTTCACAGGCCTTGGGTGGCAGGCCAGTCCTCGCCCACAGGCAACCTGCCAACCTGAAACATATTCTCACCAATAACTGCACACCGCATCATAGTAACTCTAGCTCAGGAACCAATCCATGCAACAAACCTCGATGACAACTCTGCCCACATATCTACACCAGCGACACCATCATAGGACCTAACCAGATCAGCCACACCATCACCGGTTCATTCACCTGCAGTCCACCAATGTAATATACACCATCATATGCCAGCAATGCCTCTCTGCTATGTACATCGGCCAAACTGGACAGTCGCTACGGAGAAAGATAAACGGACACAAATCAGATATTAGGAATGGCAATATACAAAAACCTGTAGGAGAACACTTCAACCTCCCTGGCCACACTATAGCAGACCTTAAGGTGGCCATCCTGCAGCAAAAAAACTTCAGGACCAGACTTCAAAGAGAAACTGCTGAGCTTCAGTTCATCTGCAAATTTGACACCATCAGCTCAGGATTAAACAAAGACTGTGAATGGCTTGCCAATTGCAAAACCAGTTTCTCCTCCCTTGGTTTTCACACCTCAACTGCTAGAACAGGGCCTCATCCTCCCTGATTGAACTACCTCATTATCTGTAGCTTGCCTGCATATATATACCTGCCCCTGGAAATTTCCACCACCTGCATCTGATGAAATGGGTATTCACCCACGAAAGCTCATGCTCCAAAACCTCTGTTAGTCTGTAAGGTGCCACAGGATTATTTGCTCCTTTAGCTTAAAATTCATGGCAAAATTCCCCATCAGTGTAACAAAGAAAGTAATAACTGCTTCGACTAATGCTATAATGTAATAACTGCAAGAACAAGTGAACTAGAAACATCGAACATACCAAAGGCATAAAATCCATGTTTCCATGTATAGCTCTTTTGTACATCATGCTGTAGAGCAAAAGCCTGCACTGTTATGATGTAGGATATATCTTTCTGTCAATAGGAAGATTTTCCTAGTCTGTTAATTAAGACCACAATAGAACTCATTTTCCAGACACACTATTCTTTTCTTAAAGGACAGTTAAATGTTACGCATTAGAATCAGCTATTTGAAGCTTTGTTTTCCATTTTAATTGTGTAGTCTCTGTCTTTCTTTCTTATATCATGCTTCACAGCTTTGTTAACTTTTCTTTAGCACAAGAATGCCAGGCTTTTTTAGGAAGAGAAGAAATTTTGACCTGATTCTTAAAATCATCAGCTATTAGCATTCAAATAGAACCCTCAGGATAACAGTGATGTGTGGGAAGTGAATTCTGTTCTGACACAATAAAAGCTCTTTCAATATATGATTTTATTACTTAACTGGATAAACATAAGGTAACATATCTGAGAATGCATGCTACTGTTTTCAGAAATAGCCTATACTTCATATTTGTAGGGCCGCCCAGAGGATTCAGGGGACCTGGAGCAAAGTTGCAATACTATAGAATACTATAATCTTGTGGGGGTCCCTACGGGGCCCAGTGCCTGGGGCAAATTACTCCACTTGTCTCCCCCCACCTCCCATGGGCAGCCCTGCATATTTGATAAGGTTCTACTTAAAATGTCTTAGTCTTATTACCACAGGTCACTCAATACATGCACATGATAAAGGGAATACCTCATGGGGTGGTATAAAGATTTTATCAGAGTGAATTTGGAATACACCGTGTTACTGACAAGTGGCAAAGTCATGAATAATTTATCAGTCACTGCAAATGACTGCCAGTTATGGTTTAATATCATACCACACCATCATACCTTCTATATATGTCACAGAAACTACATTAGGAATATTTTACACATCTTTTTAGGCCAGATATGCTTAGTACCATGACTCCAAATATACAGGTCTCAGAGGTAGAATCAAATTGTACCTCATACATGTTAGAAGTGTCTAAAACATCTCTAAATGGCATTTTCAATACCTAACGTCATAATGTTACATGTGCGTGCGTGCACACACACACACACACACACACACACTCACACTCCTAGCAGAATCTGTCAATGGTCCAGGAGTTAATGTTGCTAATCCTGTGGAATGCTGGGTTTTGAAAGACCCAGAAGAAGTAGATTAATGGTCAGGGAAGATTCTATCTCATGGTTCCTCAGTTTACTATATGGTTGTGCAACTCATATGTACTGGTGCATCTTGTCCGCACAGTGCCCAAGTATCCATCTAATTTCTTAGTCTAATTTTAATAAGGCTATATTTTAATCTTGCTTCCAAGTCTTAGGGACAAGAGTTTCATCATGTGACCTAGTGGCTGTATGTTTTGCACCATTTGTCTTCACCGTGATGCACACAGTAGTAACATACACCTCTTATACATTAATTGAACAAAATCTATTTGGGGTAAAACCTCTGGTATTTCCTCATTCTGTCTTCTCTTTTACTCCATCCCCACCTCCCAACCCCCGTCCCCATCCCCTGCATCTGCACGTTACTGGAAGGATTGTCCCTGTGAAGAGGAGGAGTGAATATATCTGAGGTCTATCAATGTGGCTTTTCACCCCTCTCCTCCAGAAAAGTTATATGTGATTGTTAGTGCTAAGTATAGTGTGAAGCAATCCTCCTCCACAGTGCCCTACTGCCAGTGTCTTTGAACCTGGACTTTCAGGGAGGGAGTTGGAAATTTAGTTTGTCAGTGAATCATTCAATCCTCTGTCTTAATGCTAAGACTTTATTACAGCTGTGCCCATCAGGACTATGAATCACTGATTTCAGCATAGGTAGGGGTTGCAGTGATGGTTTGTGTTTTGTGGACATGTCAATTAGAAAATAAACTGATAGCAGCTCATCATCCTCATTCCTATGGCTGTAGAATTTGGAGGAGACAGACTTGCAGCAATACTTAACCACTGAGTCTGAGGGCTTGTCTACTTATATTTTATAGCACTCTAACTTGCTGGTATATAAGGCTCCGAGCGCTGCACTCCCAGTGCTCGGAACTAATCCCCTCGTGGAGGTGGATTACCAGGAGTGCTGGGAGAGCTCTCTCCTAGCGCTCACGCCTGACCACACTGGTACTTCAAAGTGCTGCCGTGGGACTGTTCCCGTGGCAATGCTTTGAAGTTTCCAGTGTCGACATACCCTGAGCACACTTCCTGTCAAGTATTCCTGGATCTTGTTCTCTTGAGGTCAGTGGACACCCACTACATCAGTCCAGTTTGTCTCTTGCTACACTTCACTGTACCTGTTAAAGGGTTTTGTCTGTGTGTATGTGCATGTGTGTGTTGCGGGGTGGGATCAGGGGAGAGTTATACAGATATATTGCTTAGGAAAAAGGGACATCAGGGACTTGGTAAACAAATGTTCCAGTTAGGCTGGAACATTTAGGTTGTTACAATGAATAAAATTAACACAACTATAGTAATATGAGTTGCTGCTATAGTTGGCAATGTTTTTGAGGGAGAGAATTGCAATATTTGAAGCAGGTTTTATGAGATGCAGCTCAGTAAGCCACAAAGTAATGCAATGCAAGAGATACAATCCAGTGCAGGGGTTCTCAAACTGGGGGCCGGGACCTCTCAGGGGATTGCGAGGTTATTACATGGGGGGGGTCGCGAGCTGTCAGCCTCGACCCCAACCCCCCCTTTGCCTCCAGTGTTTATAATGGTGTTAAACATATTTTTTAAGTGTTTTTAATTTATAAGGAGGGGTCACATTCAGAGACTTGCTATGTGAAAGGGGTCACCAGTAAAAAAGTTTGAGAGCTACTGATCTAATGAACATACAGATTTAAAAGAGGGGAGAAAGGGTATTTTGCATTCCAAAGCATATCACAGGAAATTCAAATGTGAAAAAAATAGTTAAAAGAAAGTGCTTTAAAAAAGCATCCATCAGATCTTGTTCATCGTATCTGTGAAAGAGGTCAGCAAGATCTTGCCCATAGACAGAGGAACCTGCAGGATGGTGTAGGAAGGAGTGTGAGGGGGCACACCCTCACCCTAGTAGAGAGAACGCAAACGAGCTCTTCTGGGCTTAACTAGCACTAACCAGATATATCTGGATCTCAATAGGTAGCACTAATGAGACTTGCCTGCTAGGCTGGATGGAGGAAGCTTACAAGGGGAAAGCCTGCCACAGAAAAGGATGGCAACTAGGAGACTCCCGGACCTTGGAAACAGCTGGCTACAGGGACTGTTCAACAGAGAGGAAAACAGTTGAAGACCCCACTGCCCCTGAGACTGTAGGGACCAGGTACAGAGTGAGGTTATCAAAAGGAGCGGGCCTAGAGTTGGACTATAGCCTTGATCAAGGACACTAGAACCTACAGATTAAGCTGAGCCTCAGAGGGGTGACCGGGAGACTGAACACCTTTTTAAACTTTGATTCTCCTTGTCCCTGGGGAGAACTTTTTTCTTTGGAGAAACTCTTATATACCATAAGCAAAAAAAGGACTCTGTACGTGCCAGAGAAGAGAATCAATCTCAAATCATGGTCTAGTTCTGATACCCCCATTCCTACCACCAAAGGAAATTTTAGGGAGGAAATCATAGGATGTTCGGATTGTGGGCATGGATATCAACCGGAATAGAGAAGAAGTAGTGCTGTTTGACCACGAAGATGGCAGAGAAAACATATGTGTCATGATGGAAGAGTGTGTGGGCATGGGAATTGAAACAGGAAGTGGATATTGAGTGTGAGCTTGACTTAGAATCATAGATTATTATGGGTGGAAGGGACCTCAGGAGATCATCTAGTCCAACCCCCTGCTCAAAGCAGGGCCAATTCCCCACTAAATCCCCAACTGGGCTCCTCAAGGATTGACCTCACAACCCTGGGTTTAGCTAGGTAATGTTCAAACCACTGAGCTATCCCTTGAGGCATAATGGTGTGGATTTCGTAATGGAAGAGAGGAGCACAAGACTAAAGGGTTATGGAGAGAGTGGAGCGGAGTAGAGTGAACCAACAATTAGTTTATGGAGGAGCCTGCTGGGAGAGGAAGGCCTAGAGTCATGAAGAAGTCATAGATAGTGATGGATTGGAAGCACGTAGGGATTGGGTGGACGCTGAATACAAGAAGCAAGAGATGCTTAAGCAGATGAGGTGCTAACTGGAGAAAGTAAAATTAGATATATAAAAATGAATGAAAGAACAGTGTTCCCTGAAGACAAGTTTCAGCAAATGGCCATTTTCATGAATGCAAGTGTTGATCTAGGGTTGAAGGTCAAATGAGAAGGCGAAAACAAGGACCTGGAAATCATGCTAGTGGGAATCAGGTCAGTCTGAAATTTACCCCAAAAGAATGCAGCCCCAGATCATGAAACCATGCCACACAATTTGTCATGACTGCCTGGAAAGTATTATAATTCAGTACTGATGTTCCTAGGATGAACTATAAAACGAACCTTTTGCATAGAGTCTGCTTGCACAGCAGGTTTTGATAAAATTAGTGCCAATAAATTCAAGGTTTCATGAATCTAACAATTACTGAATTCCAAGAAATTAATTAAAATAAGAATCATATCTGGGAAGGAGAAAACTCATTTTTAATAAAATGGGGTCAATTTCTAAGGTCCTGATTGGAAAAAACCCAAATTACATGATCAGAGCACGTACTTACTACTTACTTTAAGTATTCTCTTACTAAGAAGTTGTTCATTTTTTTGTAACCTTAGTATGAGGAAGATTTTTGTTTTTCATTAAATGGTCCATATGCAGGATGAGAGATAAGAGGATCACTGAAATAATTCTAATATCTATCAAACTCTATAGGTATTACAGTTTTTTCTTCCCCTCTTTGAACAATAAGAAATATCTTTCTGTTTTAGGATTTTTCTCATTAACATGGGAGGATTTTCTTATTCCTATCTGGTAGATTAAATAACTGACAGAACTTTATGATCACTTGCAGCCTGATTTTCTTGGACAATTTTGGAAAGTGAGTGTTTCCAGACTAAAAGAGGTATTTATCCACTGTATCCTGGAGAAGGACTAATGTTAATATAGCCATAGAGGGATTTAAATGTACAGAGTGAATTCATTATGAACCAAATATGAAACCATTTAGTTTTGATTAATATAGTCCAGTTTGGGAGCCTGGCAAGTGGACTGCCTGTGGAATTAGTACTATTTGTCTTTACTAATCTTATTTTCATGTGCATTTCAAGGAATCTTAAAAAGAAAAGAAAAAGAGGTCAGAGGAGACCCTTTGGCTGAAAATACACTGTAAACAAGTATCTGTTCATTACTATATAACCAATAACCATCCTGGTTTCTAAAGAGAATGCTGGCAAACAAAACATTTGCCACAAAGGTGCTCTGTTGGAGTGACTTGATTTTAACAGATTTTGTTCATTTTGAATATCTTTAACATGAACATCTGTGGCAGTGGTTAGAAAGGAGTCACCTCCATTCATTGCACTACCCAAAGGTGTATGGTGCAGATATAGTCATTCATTTGTCCTGGCCTCATCATTTTTCTCACCTAACTCAATTTTCTCATGCAAATGTGACCTTTATCTCTCATTCTATGGAGTTGAATTGCATTACAGCCACTTGTCTGGCTTTGCAAATTCATTTGAGAGGGGGAAAAGCCACTGGAAAACAAGCAACTACTTGGACTCTTCCATCAGTTCTTGCCAGGATTTTGTGAAGAAAACTGAGAAGACTAGTTTCTCCCAGCCTTCATCTTTGGAAGGACGCAACAGTGCTGTTTGTGCCTTCCCCACACAAACTGTCAAGGACACTTTTAGCCATCTTAGTGATTTCAGCTAGAGGCATAAAAAATGTTGGCAATAAAAGCCAAAACAAGCCCAAAACTTGCGGCATTTTAGGTTTCTGTAAAATGTTGAAACTCATGTCAGGTTCTTTGAAAATATTTCTAAGATTCAAAAACCTTACAAGCAATCTGGACTCAGTTTTGAAATTTGAAGACAATGAATTACTCAATCTTAATAAGAGTGGCAGAATAACCATGCCACTTTGTCCCTTAAGCAACATCCCTTTCACCATACTGTACATCATAGAATCATAGGACTAGAAGGGACCTCGAGGGGTCCTCTACTCTAGTACTCTGCAATCAAGGCAGAATTTAGTATTATCTAGACCACTCCAACTGGTGTTTGTGTAACCTGCTCTTGAAAATCTCCAATGATGGAGATTCCACAACCTTCCTAGGCAATTTTTTCCAATACTTAACTACCTTGACAGTTAGGAAGTTTTTTCTGATGTCCAACTTGCTGCAATGTAAGTCCATTGCTTCTTGTCCTATCCTCAGAGGTTAAGGAGAGCAATTTTTCTCCCTCCTCCTTGTAACAACCTTGTATGTACTTGAAAACTGTTATCATGTCCCATCTCAGTCTTTTTCAGTCTTTCCTCATAGGTCATGTCATGCAGGTCGCATTGCATTAGCATCATATATCTGGTAGTACATTTTTGTGTACCATGGCAAAGTTCCATTGTTGGTGTATAGTACCACAGGTAAATATGACATTTTAAAGAAGAAATAAAGAAGGGTTCCCTGCCCAGAGGCGCTTACAATATAGGGTAACACAAGGATAGCCAAAGCAACAACACAGGAAGGGTACAGAACTTGAATACTGGTTTTGCTCTCTTCCTATTATATGTTCCCCCTCATTGCACATGTGTGTAGGCACAAGCAAGATTTTGACTTAAATAATTGTATTAATAACAGTTTTTGTGTTATAATATCTTATTATTGCAGAGAGTTGCATCCCAGCTGCACTGCATGGAGTTGTGCTATATTGCTTGCAGTTATATTTTTCTGCAAACTTGAAGTCACATGCTAATGCTGCACCTTCACAAGCACTAGGGTTTGCATGACTTTGTTTCATTTGGTGCCATCATTCTGGATTATACTATTATGACTATTTCTTTTAAAGCTTCTTATTTTAAAATAAGGATAAATGTGATGGGTAAAGCCAAAAGCAATTTGCTTCCAAAGCCAGATAAAACAGACAAGTTCAAGTAACCTAAGGCAAGTTGATGCAAGTGCTGCTCATGTGGCAGAAATGAGAAATGAGTGGTGAATCACTTTGAAACTTGTAAATGGAAAATAACCATGAGTATTTGAGGAAATGTATAAATATTGGCATTCTTGAGTGGAATGAAAAAGATTGGTGGGTTGGGTTTTGTTTTTTTTTGGCCTCTCTGTTCTTGTTGTTGTTAAACATTCATGTTAGGGCAGTGCCCAGAGGCTTCATTATGCTGGGTGCTGTACAAATATGTACAGACAGTCCTTGCCCTGGAGGGCTTACAGTCAAAGTCCTGTATCTTGCAAGTTGCTCTGTACCTATGTGAGGCTTCTCACAGCACAGGCGCCCATCCATGCAGAGCTCATTACAGGATAGAGGCCTAAAAGATATAAGAAGATGAAGATTGGTGGATGGGGATATAACATATAAACAAATGACTATGGTGATAAATTGGTGCAGCTGTCTCAGTTACATGGTTTCTTTTTATTGGAATGTGGGTTACGTTTATTAATTTATTATATAATGGGGCTGAATCCTACCTTATGTTGAGCATATTCAATTTCCATTGTAGCTAATGAGAACTGAGGGTGCTCAGCATGTTGCAGGAGTGCTCATTGGCTTTCATTACCAAGTCCAGGGTTTGGAAAAATGTCAAGGTTGGGGACATTAGGAAGAAGAAAGCAATTTCCGTGGCAGAAATATATTTATTCTTTGGCCATTTTAGTGAGTGGTTACACATTTTGCTATACTTACTGGAAATAAGTTATTTAAGAAACTTTATTAATGTGGTGTTGCATCATTTATCTTACTTAAATATTGATGCTATGCCAATCTGGTCTAGTAGCTGTGGACAGATAGTTATGGTTTTGGTTGCTAACTTTTTTCTGAAGTTTTATTCATTGGTTAATTTGTTATCCTTTTTAAAAAAAAATAAATCAAATGAGATTCATAATTGCATCCTTCAGTAAGTGGTGCAGGGGTTTGTGTGTCACACTGTAGGCATCCTAATTGCCTTAGCATGCCACACTGTAGACTTTTGTGTTCAGTACTAATCATTCTAGTGGCTCTTCAAGTTTCTTGCAGAGGCAACAGCATGCCACAGCTCTGCATTTCATAGTACAAAACTGGAACTCAGAAGCATCTCTTTTACTCAGGTGAAGCACTTGGGGACTCTCCCTAGCTGTAGTGATTAATTATTATTATTTTATTCTGCCAGCAATCATGTTCAAACACTTTATAAGATTTTCACTATCCAGTGGTTTGAAATAGACCTAAAAACAATTTAGCTTCCATCTTTGATTATAGCACATGTGAAGACAGAACCAGGAGAGCAGTATCTCTATAGAAAATATTTCCTTGGTGTAAAAGTAGGAGTGGCCATGGTTACCTGGCTACCCATAGCCAGCTTGATCATAAAGACATTAAATTATCTAATCTAAATAATGGATGAATTGCTTAAATACAAAAGAGATGTAACATAATTTGTCCTAACTAGAACTGCATAAAAATGACAAAAATAAATACCCCAAAATGTTATGAAAATATATTACCAGTAAGAGTTTCATCTGGTCTGTTTCATCAGCTTGATCATCTTGAGCCTGACCTTCTGCGTGTCGAAGTACATGTGCGTTTTTTCCATGGCTTGCAAAAGTATCAGGATCCAGACAAAATGTAGAATGGTAAATGTATGTTGTGAGTAGAATAGGTTTCAGTCAGAAGAAGTCAAACATCTCGCAACGTAGAAGAGGAATGTAAGGATTCTAACTGTCCTTTCCTCCCTTGTGAGATTCAGATTTATACGACTAACTATTTGTGCTGTTAGCCAAAATAGAAAGGCAGCAGTCAAGGAGTAAATCAGAGTCTGTTTCTGTCAGAGTCTGTTTTAGTGTATCACATGATTTGTGGGAAGGTTCTCCTGGGTGACCTTTCAGTTGCTCTCTTAGTGCATTACATTATGTCTGGGCACTGGTGAGTAGTTTGTGAATCTCCCATTTATTTTAATATATATCTAAAAGAAGTGCTTTTCCCAAGTTCTAGATGCCTTTGCTGTCAGTTAGAGATGCAATCGGATAAACTAAAGTCAGCAGCTTTTCTTCACCTCAAACCAGAAAATAACCGACCACTGATAAATCCAAACCTAAACAAGACCACCTCACACACAAATGGCTGTCTTTATAATACCCATTCCTCTCTCCCTCCTTCCCTCCAGCATGGAATAAGCACTGGAATAATTTGCCTAGGGAGGTTGTGGAATCTCCATCATTGGAGATTTTTAAGAACAGGCTAGACGAAAACCTGTCAGGGATGATCTAGATAATACTTAGTTCTGCCATGAGTGCAGGAGACTGGACTAGATGACCCCTCGAGGTCTCTTCCAATCCTGTGATTCTATGGATAAGCCTAGTTTTTAGCCTTGTTTCCCTTGTAGATCAGCAGATGGAGTTCCAAACAGGAAGTAAGTTTCAGAATTGAGGGGGCTGCTCATGAAGAATATCCTGCCATGAACTCTTTCTCTTTTATACCTCGAGGGCGTCCACTAGCTCCAGCGGCATCAAGGTCCACAGGGAGAGAAGCAGTCTCTCATGTAGGCAGGTCCCAAAGCTATTTAGACTTTCTTGTTATAGTAAAGTAGAGACTGATTATTTGGATTTTTAAGGAAGTTCCTTGTGTGCAGAAGGCATGCTAACTATTTCACAGGCTCTATACGTAGAAATGAATTTTCAGTAATCTCTCTTTGATTGCACAAGTGAAAATAGCCCTGTCAGCAATTTTGTACTCAGAAACCCCCTAAATTTGTCTGCTCACAATATATGTGCCCACTAATTTTGAGGGAATAGTTCAGACCATCCATGAAATACAGATGAAGGAATTCAAGCTGGTGACTATAGGCCAAAACTATCAAATGACATTAATATATCAAATCCCAAACCCCTCTTTCACAAGGTCTTTGTACTACACTTGCTATTAAGTTAGGTGATTAAAATCCCATTTGCTAGAGAAATGGTCTGTGCTCCTCATTTCTCACACAGTAGATACATTATGTTATCATTTCTGTGACACTAACCTGTAATGTGCGTGTTGTATATATTCACAATATGCTGCTCGTCTGTTGCAATAATCACAATTCCAAGATATGCTGCTCCTAAGAGTATTAATCTCTGGCAGGTCGGCTGAAGAAAAAAAAAGCTAGACAGATGGTAAAGGGAAATAATGTATGAAGTTTTATTTTATAAACTGTGATTAATTTCAATTTAATTTTATAATCCTTTAGGACTAAAGCTTTTAAACCGCCAAACCTTGTGTGAGTAAATATGGTGACACTTAAATTACTAAACTAAACTGTAGTGTCAGTTGTTTTTATTTACAATATCATGTGCATGCATTCAGAATTAATTTGAAAGACTATAACTTGTACAGTGGATATAAAATAACACATATGCTCCCATTTTGTTGAGGTAAAAAATGAACTGTAGCCACTACCCTTTGACGCTGGCCTTAAGTCTGGTGCCACAGTTAAAGACCAGCAGTGCCTTGCGTTGACTTTGGCATTAGTCCTATTTCTCCATATTTTATTTGTCTGGATTTTGTATAAAAAAATTTTATGCTTACATTGCCAGATAAGTCGTCCTTGATATGAACTGTCCTAAGGGACTGAAGAGGAACAGATTTGCTATGAATTATTTTCCTACTAGCTCCTGGTCCCTCCCTCTTCTCCAACCCCCAAATAGACCCTTCTCTCCACTCGCCAAAATTCCTACAATTTCGTTCAATCACCACTGTGATGATCCTCTACTCTTTCCTTCTCACTGGGACCTGCTGCTTGCAGCCTGCCTCCTCATTCCATCTTGTTCTGAAGTGACTTGTCTGGGAACCAACTTCTCCACCGTGTCCGTTACTTCCCATGACAGCTTTTTTCCATCAAACAAATACACTCAGCAGAGCAGTACCATGAACACTGGGGACCTTTATTTATGGAAGCAGAATGCAAAATGTCTCTCTTCCACTTAACTTTCCCTCAATAAGTTCTAATCACACACAAACACACACACACCAAAACTATAAGCTAACCGTGTATTTCTCCTACAGGCTAGGAGGGAGGAAAAAGAGTGAGATAGTTCCTGTCTTTTTTTCTTTAAAAAATGTGGGAGGCACTCATATGATCAGTAACTAGATTTAGATATCACAATATACTTCTTTGCTTGGCTTAGAGGGCTTGTCCTAATTATTTGTAATAGTTGTTTTTCTTTATAAAGGAAAGTGGACACATACAAATTAAGACTGATAGAATTGTGACAATTGAAACAGAAATTGAACAGCTAAATTAAATCTACCCCCTGGGTTATTACACTGTAACATATGTGACAGGGTCAGGCCAGATGGCTACAAGAGAGTGATAGAAGGCATATAAGTTAGCCCCAGGTTAAGTAGGTCCCCTTTCCCTGGGTAAGGTAACAGGGAAGGTTCCAGAACAATCAGGAACTTTATGGAAACAAGGCAGACAGGCTGATTAGAACACCTGCAGCCAATCAAGAAGTTGCTAGAATCAATTAAGGCAGGCTAATCAGGGCACCTGGGTTTAAAAAGGAGCTCACTTCAGTTTGTGGTGCACGTGTGAGGAGTAGGGAACAAGAGGTGCAAGGAGTGAGAGTGAGAGTGAGAGTGAGAGTGAGAGTGAGAGTGAGAGTGAGTGCTGATGGAGGACTGAGAAGTACAAGAGTTATCAGACACCAGGAGGAAGGTCCTGTGGTGAGGATACTGAAGGTGTTGGGAGGAGGCAATGGGGAAGTAGCCCAGGGAATTGTAGCTGTCATGTAGCTGTTCCAGAAGGCACTCTAGACAGTTGCAGTCCACAGGGTCCTGGGTAGAGAGCGGGCCCGGTTCTCCCCCAAACCTCCCAACTTCTGATCAGAGACAGGAGGAATTGACCTGGACTGTGGTTTCTACCAGAGGGGAATGTCTCTGGGCTGTTTCCCAACCCACATGGTGAATCTGTGAGGTGAGCAAATCCGCCAATAAGTGCAGGACCCACCAAGGTAGAAGAGGAACTTTGTCACACATAGTATGTGTGCAAAGTAATGGCCTGGGGAACATTATGGTAAAAATACATATTTTTAAAAAGATCAAGGAAATTGAGATAAAAGTGAAATGCATTGCACATTCTGAGAAATGGTCTGGCACAGTGTCAAGTCAGTGGTTCCTTTAAAGCACTCTGTTGTTTCTGGGTATGAATGGTATGAATATCATTGTCTTTTTTAGATTCTTTTCATAGCTTTATTTCATTTTTATTTAATTTCATGTTTAACTTGCACTAGTTTCACAGCCAATCTCTGAAACTTCCCTTACTGTAGTGAAATTTCCTGGCTTATATGCCACATTTCTTACCTCTTCTAGGTAGAGGCAACCCAAGCTGGATGATGAAATCCAAGAGTTTTTGCAACAAGGTTTCTTGTTTGCATCTTCAATTAAGCGTTCTGTTTCCTCTTGAATAGAACACTCCTGTGTTCTGTTAATATCTCACCATGATTATCCTCCTGCCAAGAAGACTGATTTAAATGACCTCCAGAATTCCATTCATCTCATTCCTGATGTGCGATCATGTATCACTGTTCAGCGGCTCAGTTTACATAGCTCCCTAGTCTACACAGGCTAGTAGAGCCAAAAGGCTGGTAGACTTGCATCTTCTTGCTCCAGCTATGAATTTGGCCCTAAATCTAGGACTGGAAATATGATCTCCTGCTTTAGGTATAGGATTATCACGTGGCCTGTTATTGCAAACCTGCAATCAAAAGATTTTTCGTGTGTATGTGATTATTTATTGAATTTTGTCTTCTACAGTTTTCTCTTTAGTTAATAAATGATGAAAGTGGAAGCAATATTTCATAATCTGAATAATAGCAACCCCGCTCCCCCAAAATGGTAGTTAACTTTTAATCGGAGCTGATAAGTGAAATCACTAAGAAAGGTTTGTTTAGGATGAACTCATAATTGTTTCTTTGTGAGTCTCTCTTTTTAATGTGCATTGATTAACAAATACTTAGAGTTTTCAGAAATCACTGAGCAATGGCACACAGATGAGCTGGAAGTAGCTCCTGCATGCCCCTTCTCAGCAAAGCCACCTTTCAAAATAAATATTTTTGAAAAGACCCAACAGTCCCTTCTGGAACATTTTTATATGAAATGAACCTTTTTAAAATTTGGATTGTGTCACAAAAGATACAACTGCCTCTCCCCAGGATCATTAGGCTGGCCCTGTGCTTAGTGGTATGATATTTGCAGACAAAAATCAGGTACACTTGGGGGGAGGGAAATGTTTTTGTGGCATCACCCAAAACAACCCTGGCTGAGCTTGTTAAAAATTCCTGTCTGCTCTGAGACTGCGATTGAGATGTCTGCTTGCTCTGGCCTCATTGCAAATGTGGCTAGTATTGTCAAGACTGTGGCAGTAGCTACACAGATAATTCTATGTGATGTGCTGGGGTGTCCCCTAAACAGAATCTCGAGGAGTCCATAGAGGATTCAGCATTTGAACCCCACTGCCTGTTACTCTAGCACAGGAGTCGGCAACCTTTCGGAAGTGGTGTGCCGAATCTTCATTTATTCACTTTAATTTAAGGTTTCGCGTGCTAGTAATACATTTTAACGTTTTTAGAAGGTTTCTTTCTCTAAGTCTATAATATATAACTAAACTATTGTTGTATGTAAAGTAAATAATTAAAAAAAATGTTTAAGAAGCTTCTTTTAAAATTAAATTAAAATGCGGAGCCCCCGGATCAGTGGCCAGCGTGAGTGTCGCTGAAATTCAGCTCGCGTGCCGCCTTCAGCATGCATGCCTTACGTTGCCTACCCCTGCTTTAGCAACAACATGTTGCCAGTGTGGCTGGAATCTGCAGTAGAAAAATCTTGAAAGAGCTCCTTGTTAAAATTTTGGCTTCACATAATTGAATGTTGGCCATAATGGTGTTGAATGCTATTTTATAGGCGTTCTCGGTTACAGAAAATAAAACCATATGAATTACAAGATTTTTTTTCACCACATTGATACCACCCCATCAAGCTTAGCACTGTGTTGAATAATCATTCAGCCAATAGTGGCTGCTGTTTGTACTTTTCATAACCCTATTTTTAAATGAAAGGGCATTAAGTTATCACTAGCCTGTCTTTCAGTACTGAGAATACGCTTCTCTCACATTTAAAATGACAATACCACAAACATTATTAGTAAGAGCAGAAGGACTATATAAGATATATGCACACACACAAATATAGCACATAAACGGACAGTTAAGAGTTAATAGAAAAGAAGTACTTCATATCTCTTTTGACTGTAAAGTGTTAACATGTTCAGTGAGCCTAGCTGTCACCTGACCAGAGGACCAATCAGGGACAGGATACTTTCAAATCTTGAGGGAGGGAAGTTTTTGTGTGTGCTGTTAGTTTTTGGTTGTTGTTCTCTCTGGTTTCTGAGAGTGACCAGATGTGCAACCAGGTTTCTCTCCAATCTCCCTGATACCGGTTCTTATAGATTCAAAATAGTAAGTACTAGGTGATAAGGCGAGTTAGGCTTATGTTTGTTTTCTTTATTTGCAAATGTGTTTTTGGCTGGAAGGAGTTCAATTTTGTATTTTGCTGAAAGGATTTTAATTTGTACTTGTATACTTAGGCTGGGAGGGTATTCCCAGTGTCTATAGCTGAAAGACCCTGTAACATATTGCATCTTAAATTTACAAAGATAATTTTTACTGTTTTTTCTTTCTTTAATTAAAAGCTTTTCTTGTTTAAAAACCTGATTTTTTTTATTCTGGTGAGACCCCAGGGAACTGGGTCTGGATCCACCAGGGAATTGGTGGGGAGAAAGGAGGGAAGGGGAAGAGAGAGGTTAATTTTCTCTCTGCGTTAGGATTACTTTCTCTCTCAGGGAGAGTCTGGGAGGGGTAGAGAGAAGGAGGGGGGAAGGCGGATTTTTCTCTCTGTTTTAAGATTCAAGGAGTTTGAATCACAGTGATCTTCCAGGGTAACCCAGGGAGGGGAAGCCTGGGAGAGGCAACGGTGAGGGAAAGGGTTTACTTTCCTTGTGTTAAGATCCAGAGGGTCTGGGTCTTGGGGATCCCCGGGAAAGGTTTTGGGGGGGACCAGAGTGTACGAGGCACTGTAATTCCTGGTTGGTGGCAGTGCTACAGGTTCTAAGCTGGTAATTAAACTTAGAGGAATTCATGCTGGTACCCCATCTTTTGGACGCTAAGGTTCAGAGTGGGGGATTATACCATGACAAGTACATAAACAGGAGATATACTTTAAAACAATAACAGAAAAACATTAAATTCTTAAATTTTAGACTTCTTTAACACGCTTTAAAACAATAACAGAAAAACTTTAAAACAATAACAGAAAAACATTTAATTCTTCTTAAATTTTAGACTACTTTATCACAGTCCCAATAAAAATCAAAGACATTTACAACAGGGTTCAGTTGTTCAAGGTTAAATATAATGTTATTTCCTCATAACCCTTTGATTTTCTTGAGTACAATCAGTCTTTCTTGCTTTTTAAATTCACTGGTCACATTTCGTCTCCCATTTCACCAACCCTTACTCAAGATAAATACCACTTACTCTTGCAAGCAATCCCTGTAACCCTTCCTTAGTGGGTCTCGACTGAGGATGCAAAATTCAGGACAAACTGCTGAGAAATAGGGCAAATACAGCCCAAAACTGTTGGTTATTATTTTATAAGATATACCAATCAAGCTACAAAATAAACTCCTGTCTTACCACACTGGCTAACAAGAAAACATAAAGGCAGTTTCCTCAGGCATTCCAGTTCTTATATCACCACCAAAATCACTGGATTCAGAGATGAGTGGTTCTTTACATCCAGTCTCATCAAACAATAGGTTCTTCTGATCCCAAAGGACCAGCCACACACCCGGGTCAACATATAACTTAGATCTTACCCAAAAAACTTCAAATACAAAAATGGTACATGCATACATATAGCATAACCATAACCAGCAAATCATAACCTTTTCATGGACACCTCACTTGACAACTTTTGTACAAGATTTGCTGCAAATATATAACTGTGGTTGCAACAGTGCTCTATATGGTCATATTGTTATCAGATAGCGTCACAGTCCCATAGGATAGAAACTAATTGAAGTAGTCTACAAGCTGTATAATAGTTAAAAGTTTCAGCCCCGAAGGGTCTTAAAGAATAGTAATAATAATAATGATTATTTAATCTTGCCATATTTAGAGCATAGGGTGGCCCCCATCCATTGTACAGGCATTTCCGAAGAATCCTTTCTTGAATCATTCTGGCAATACTGTCTCAGAAGCCAACCACATACAGTAGTGACCATTGCACTGAGAAGAGGTGAGTTCTGTCTTTGAAAGGATCCACTTCTAAATGTGTAGGGCAGCCAGATACTACTGTGTTGGGGACATTAGAAATGGATAGACCTTAGTTCCTCCTGTGCCACTGACACATAAAGGATAATAAATAAATAATTGATAAAATATTTCCTATTCGGCTTTGCATCCCAAAGGATCCCAAAGCGTTTTAAATATTTGACAAATTTAAGTATGAACATGAATCAGTTAATTAACCACTGACATGCAGTCACTGTGGGATGCAATGCAGACTATGTCTTACAGAGAACAGAAGTTTACATTAATTTAAGAAAGAAAGTAAAGAAATCCACAAGCAATGAAAGATGGGACAGTGTTCCTTTGTTTTTTTCATTAGGACATTTTGACTTGTGCATTTTTAACTTTATGTGCACCAACTCAAGTATATTTTTAAAATAACCATCTGGAATTAGGTGAGATACTGCCACTTCTCTGTGTACCATGGTAGAAATGAGGAAAATCTAGTGTGGATAAATAACCTTTCTGAAGCCCTATATCATTTAAATTGAACTTACTAAATTCAAGTATGTACAGCTCCACAATTAACATTTCCTTCCAAAATTTGCTCCTCAATCTAGTGATCAGTTCTGCTCATCACATTTTCCCTCAATTACATAAACTGAATAAAAATAAATCATTTGACTGCTTGGCATTGTAAATGACCATTCAAACTGTGAGCAGCTGTCTCTGCTTTGATCTCTTTTGAATACATGATGTCTGGAGCTGGGGTTTGCATTCAGTGCTGCTACCTTACCCTATTGTTAATATTTAAAATATTCTCCTAGGATAGATCCATAATATCTCTACCTCAGTTTCATGGACATCCGTGCCCTTTTAATGCATACTAATTTATATCCTATTAATATTGCTCCTTTTGCTTTCTTTTGCTATCATAACCTCTCTTTCCCTTCTTCTCTTCTGTTCCCTTATTTAGCTTTCCTGTTTCCTCCATACATGCAGGCAAGTGCAGCCATGTATGTAAGAGCTGATCGAGAGAACACCTGATACCTGGTTCTGCATACTGATTAAAATATTTTACTCAACTGCTGGGACTTGCTATTTCTTTCTTGCAATCATCAAAACTTCACTACTTTGTTACATGGGGAAGATGAGGTCACATATGTTAATAGTAGCTACTAGGAGAAGGCAGAGATGAAGCAAAGATTTCACAAGCACAGAGAGGATGATAGAGGAGGAGGAAGGAAGAGGAAATATGGAGTTAGGAAATGGCAGAATCCCCTAGATCAGAGGAGGAAAATAGGAAAAAGGCAAGAGTAGAGGATCCATGTGTGCATGAAAGGGAGAGGAGAGAAAAAGAGTTTGGTGAGTTTCAAGTTAGAGAGGAAAGTAGCAGAGCAATGAGGATGAAACTGACAGTTTATGCACAATAACCCAATAGCAAGATGACAATTAATAAGCAAAAAACAATAGTATTCCAGGAAGTGCCCAGGAAATTTCACATGCTTATCTAAATCGTACCTGCACTTGGAGCAAGTTGCTCAGTATTGGTATTTGTTGATTACAATCAAGTTAGAGACGAGTCTTTCAGAAAGTGTATCAGGCTTTCTCCTCCCAGCCCTGGCCAGAAGCTGGGAAGCCAAAGGAGCACACCAATGAAAATAAATTAAGCAGTAACAACAAAATGCTAGCCACAATGCTTCCCCAAATCTCACAAGAGTTTGAATTTGGATTTAGCTTGAGTCTCGGCCTTGGCCTTTGATTCTTACTCAAATGAGTCCATCCACAATAGGTATTATCTAACTAAAGCTACCTGGATTTATCTGAGCTTGTAAAATACATTTAGAATATAATTTTAAAATGTATGCAATTTTCAGTGAGTCAATTACGGCTTATTATGTATTTCTGTTAGCTTTAACACTTGACCTTTAAAAAAAATGGCTTGGCAGCTCTTCACATCTCTTAGCATCTATAAAATTAATGTTTCTCAAATCTGTGTTCGGAACACAGACCTGTCTTTAGTTCTTTGGCCATGGCTACACTGGCTCTTTACAGCGCTGCAACTTTCTCGCTCAGGGGTATGAAAAAAACACCCCCCTGAGCGCTGCAAGATACAGCGCTGTAAAGTGTCAGTGTAAACAGTGCAAGCTAATCCCCATGAGGATGTGGAGTACGTGCAGCGCTGGGAGAGCTCTCTCCCAGCGCTGGCGCTGCGACTACACTCACACTTCAAAGCGCTACCACGGCAGCGCTTTGAAGTTTCTAGTGTAGCCATACCCTCAGTGTCTGTCAGTATGCAGGGCTAGTTTGGACAGAACACCCTCCCCTCTCCCACCCCGTCGAGGGCTTCTTATAAAGTACAGCTCGTAATAACAACTCTTGTACTGAATTCTTCGGTAAACATCTTTTTTGGAGTTTGTTTATGCTTAGCGTCTAAGCAAACCTTATTAAGAATGTACAGTCCAGGGCACATTTATTTTTTCAATAGATAATTAAACAAGTATAAATGTTGTTGTATTTTAAACAAGAGTAGTTATAAAATAAATACATCCAAATGTTTGCCTTAAGTAACATATATTTTGTCTGCAATACATTTCGTGATATGACTCAACTGATCTCTTTCTGATCTCCCTTAACTCTGTTGCTCTTCGGAGCCATGTTTTGCAAATGATTACAACTGTTACAGGAGTGAAGGGGTTAACCCAAGTATATAGATGTACACACAGTATACATTTTAAACAAACAATTTAATACTGTTCACAGCTATGATGATTGTGAAGCTTGGTTGAGGTGGTGAAGTTAGAGGGTGGAAGAGGGAGGGATATTTCCCGGGAATGCCTTACTGCTAAATGATGAGCTAGCACTGAGCCCTAAAGGGTTAACACGTTGTTAATGTAGCCTCTCACACAAGACAGCACAAACGCGAGGGAGGGGAGACAGCATAGCAAGCAGAGACAGAGATACACCTTGTGTGTGGGAGAGAGAGAGAGATGCACACTACACCTTTAAGTAAGCTGACCCTTCTTAAGTGCATTGTCTTTTTAAGTGGATCAGGATGTTGAGACAAGGGCTGCTGCCCCAACTCTCTGTGTGTCTCTCCCTCCCTGCTCTATATGGAGAAGGGATAAGCAGGGTGCAGGAGCAGGGGGGGAGGGGGACACTCTGACATTAGCCCCCCCGTTCCCCTCCTGCACAGCAAGCAGGAGTCTCTGGGAGCAGCTTCAAGACAAAGGACAGGAGCAGCACATGGCAGTGGGGGGAGGGACAGCTGAACTGCCGGCAATTGATAGCCTGCTGGACGGCTCCAGCACAGGGGGCTTAGGGGAGCGGGGAGCTGATGGGGGGGGCTGCCGGTCCGCCCTGGTTACAAGTCCCCACCAGCTACCTGCAATGGGCTGCTCTTCCTGCAAACAGTGGACAAAGCAGGCAGCTGCCAAACGACTTAGAAGGGAGCATTGCACAACTTTAAACAAACGTTCTCTAATAGATCAGCAACGTAACAACAAACAGCGTTAACCGAGACAACTTTAAGTGAGGAGTTACTTTAGTTGAC